>NC_141007.1:78075582-78504375 GCF_052327205.1 Somniosus microcephalus
TTTATTCAGGGTAAGGGTCACTCATTGTGTAACTGTACAGAGTCACTGTTTATTCAGGGTAAGGGTCACTCACTGTGTAACTGTACAGAGTCACTGTTTATTCAGGGTGAGGGTCACTCACTGTAACTGTACAGAGTCACTGTTTATTCAGGGTAAGGGTCACTCACTGTGTAACTGTACAGAGTCACTGTTTATTCAGGGTAAGGGTCACTCACTGTGTAACTGTACAGAGTCACTGTTTATTCAGGGTAAGGGTCACTCACTGTAACTGTACAGACTCACTTTATTCAGGGTAAGGGTCACTCACTGTAACTGTACAGAGTCACTGTTTATTCAGGGTAAGGGTCACTCACTGTAACTGTACAGACTCACTTTATTCAGGGTAAGGGTCACTCATTGTGTAACTGTACAGAGTCACTGTTTATTCAGGGTGAGGGTCACTCACTGTGTAACTGTACAGAGTCACTGTTTATTCAGGGTAAGGGTCACTCACTGTGTAACTGTACAGAGTCACTGTTTATTCAGGGTGAGGGTCACTCACTGTAACTGTACAGAGTCACTGTTTATTCAGGGTAAGGGTCACTCACTGTAACTGTACAGAGTCACTGTTTATTCAGGGTAAGGGTCACTCACTGTAACTGTACAGAGTCACTGTTTATTCAGGGTAAGGGTCACTCACTGTGTAACTACAGAGTCACTGTTTATTCAGGGTAAGGGTCACTCACTGTGTAACTGTACAGAGTCACTGTTTATTCAGGGTAAGGGTCACTCACTGTAACTACAGAGTCACTGTTTATTCAGGGTAAGGGTCACTCACTGTAACTGTACAGACTCACTTTATTCAGGGTAAGGGTCACTCATTGTGTAACTGTACAGAGTCACTGTTTATTCAGGGTAAGGGTCACTCACTGTGTAACTGTACAGAGTCACTGTTTATTCAGGGTGAGGGTCACTCACTGTAACTGTACAGAGTCACTGTTTATTCAGGGTAAGGGTCACTCACTGTGTAACTGTACAGAGTCACTGTTTATTCAGGGTAAGGGTCACTCACTGTGTAACTGTACAGAGTCACTGTTTATTCAGGGTAAGGGTCACTCACTGTGTAACTGTACAGAGTCACTGTTTATTCAGGGTAAGGGTCACTCACTGTAACTGTACAGAGTCACTGTTTATTCAGGGTAAGGGTCACTCACTGTGTAACTGCAGGGAGACGCTGTTTACTCAGCAGGGTAAGGATTGATGAATGTGTGGTTTGATGTGCCAGTGTTTACACAGGAGCTGAGCTTGTTGCCTTGTTGCAGTTTGCAGGTGCTCTTTAATGATGAGAAATGCTAATAATCATCTTGCTGGTTTAAACAGTTGTGATGGGATTAATCATGTTGCAAATATTCTCAGCCAGTTTCCCCACTGGTGCCTGCTGAGTGCTGACTTTATACAGCGATGTGATTTATAATTGGGAGCATCTCTTTCATCTGACTTCCTCAAACCATAGGTTAGGTGGTCTTAAAGGGGCAATCTTTTGTCTGACTGTCCAAGTGCCTTGGGATGTTTTACTATGTTAAAGGCGCTATATAAATGCAAGTTGTTGTTGTCCAATTTTTCTCCCTCTCAGTTTTCTCTTCCCCTCTTCTGAAGCAGTTGTCCTTTGCTGGGGCACCGATCTGTGGGTGCTAGCTGCTCTCACACCCTTACCCCAGGATGGCCACTCTTTATTCCTGAATTTATGTTATGGGTTGGTAGGCTGTTCTACCATGGGGGGCATCAATGAGTGATGCCCACGCTCACTTTCCAGCAGTGGTCACGGAACACCAGGCAGGGCCTGATATTTCTCTGCCATCGCTGAGGTAACTAACATCGTCACCCCGTGCGCACACCCCGGCACCGATCAGCTAACACAGCACAGAGCGGGGTGGATCCTGGGACCTTCCTGTCCACGTGGCTCAGAAACACACCGGCGGCAACAACCAACCCTGCTTCTCTCATCCATCTCATGCTGTTGAGGTGATTTGAATCACCAATTGTGGCCATTTTGCACAAGAAAAGGCCTTGGAGAGAGAGCGCGCAGAGGAGATTTACTAGAATGGTACCAGGGCTGGGATTGTTCTCCTTAGAGCAGAGAAGGCTAAGGGGAGATTTAATAGAGGTGTTCAAAATCATGAGGGGTTTTTATTGAGTAAATAAGGAGAAACTTTCCAGTGGCAGGAGGGTCGGTAACCAGAGGACACAGATTGAAGGGAATTGGCAAAAGAGCCAGAGGGGAGATGAGGTGAAATATTTTTACGCAGTGAGTTGTTGTGATCTGGAACGCGCTGCCTGAAAGAGTGGTGGAAGCAGATTCAATAGTAACTTTCAAAAGGGAATTGGATAAATACATGAAAATGAAAAATCTGTAGGGCTCTGGGGAAAGAGCGGGGGGGAGTGGGACTAATTGGACAGCTCTTTCAAAGAGCCGGCACAGGCACGATGGGCTGAATGGCGGCTTTCTGTGCTGTAAGATTCTATGAACAAAGTAAAATATCAGTATCTGAGTAATTGGAGACATGACGTGTGGGGAGTGCAGCGTGCTCGGGAGGAACAGGTGACTTTGGACCTCTGGTTCCCAAAGATCTCCCCCACTGGGGGTTTTCCTCGCCTCGTGTCTGGGTCTGTTGTAGACTCATTGATAGAGACTGATCGCTGTGATTAGTCAACAACTCCATTATCATTGGATCTGCGATTGAAGGATGGGAGAGGGCGGACGCGATTTTGATGTTCCTGTGATGCAGCCCCCAGAATGTGAGGTGACTAAAGCAGCTTTAAGTGCAAACCTGAAGGATCTCGTGGGGGCCTTATGGTAAAGCCCAGGCCAATGTTAGACCCGAGTTTCATGCTCCTATTGACTGGATGAGTGATTATGATAGCAGTACAGGTGGAGGAGGGGGCGAGGACCAGAAGTGGGTTCTAAATAAATCAGTGTAATAATAAGCTATCAGTGAGCTCTCCAGGACTGGGCTGACCCAAAGAGTAAATCCATCGCACGCAGTTTAAGTGTCTGACTGGCTTTACTCAGTTTGTTTTATACACTTATCACTTAACACTCAAGAGCATTGAGAGAGGGTAAAGTGGGCTGCTGTTCAAATTCTCATTTATTTGGAACCATGCTGCTTTATGTTTACAATAACAGGGCTATTCTAGACTGCGGGAAGAGCTGAGAGAGCTGGCTTGAGTCAAGCAGGCGGAGGAACAATCAACAGATTAGTATTTATAATGGCAGCCTGTGGAGAGGCGAATGGAAAGGCACATGATTAAAGAAATGGGCTCACCAGGGGGGTGTCTCTTAAAGATTGATCTCGCTATCGAGACTCCTTATCCCTCCATGGCCTCGCCTCTCCCTATCAGCTGTAGCTACTATGACCGGAAAGCCCTGCAGCGGGTAGTCAAAACTGCCCAACGCATTACCGGCACCCGGCTACCGACCATAGAGCACATATACCAGAAACGCTGTTTACGGAGGTCACGGACCATCATCAAAGGCCCGTCCCACCCCAGCCACAGTCTGTTTGCCCTCCTGCCATCTGGGAGACGCTACAGATGCATTCGCACCCGTACGACCAGATTTAGGAACAGCTTCTTTCCCAGGGCTGTCATCCTACTGAACTCCACAAATAAACTCTAAAGCCTGCACATCTGCCAATGCACTTTATTATGGTTATATTTATGTTAATGTATTACAAGCCAAATGAATGTTGAACGTTTAAATGTCTTAATCTAAATGTACACTCTCGGGAGCCGCAAGCCTACATTTCGTTGCACTGCACTTGTGCACTAACAATGACAATAAAAGTTGATTATGATTAATATCTCCTCATGTGGCTCGGTGTCAGATTTTGTCTGGTTACTCTCCTGTGAAGCACTATGGGACATTTTACTATGTTAAAGGTGCTCTCTAAATGCAAGTAGTTGTTGTTGATGATGATTGTACTTTCAAAACTTTGTTTAAAGAGCAGTTTCACCATGAGAATGTCTCTTAAAGAAAGGTGTCACCATCCAAGCCCCTCTCCAAGACAGGTTCCCACCATCAGGACTCATCTTCAAGAGGAAGGGGCAGAAATTGGAACTCCTTGTGCCTGCTTTGGTTTGGAAAAAGGACCAATTTTGCGGGGCTATGTCCCGGGCCCCAAAGCTGCCTGAAATACGTCAGACCCCACATTGGGTTGGATGATTATTGCCAGCGTCCCTGGTGGCTGCTTATAACAGGTTTCCTGGGCCTAGCAAGGTAAATGAAACAACTCCCATGTAGAGCCAGGAGGAGCAGCAGTGAACCTGCAGGCTCCATGGCACGCCTGAGATATACTGCCAACCCCCACTCACCCACTAGCCGCTCTGCTTCCTCCCCCCCGGCAGCACTTACCTGAGGGTGAGGCAATCGGCCCAAATTTAGTGTCAGCCAGTGGCTCGAGTGGTAGCACCCGCACCTCTGAGTCAGAAACTCGTGAGTTCAAGTCCCACTCCAGAGACTTGAGCATAAAAATCTAGGCTGACATTCTAGTGCAGTGCCGAGGGAGTGCTGCACTGTCGGAGGGTCAGTACTGAGGGAGCGCCGCACTGTCGGAGGGGCAGTACTGAGGGAGAGCTGCACTGTCGGATATTGGTCAGTGACGGTCGCAGTGTACTGAGTGTAATATTGGTCAGTGACGGTCACAGTGTACCGGGTGTAATATTGGTCAGTGACGGTCACAGTGTACCGGGTGTAATATTGGTCAGTGACGGTCGCAGTGTACCGGGTGTAATATTGGTCAGTGACGGTCACAGTGTACCGGGTGTAATATTGGTCAGTGACGGTCGCAGAGTACCGGGTGCAATATTGGTCAGTGACGGTCACAGTGTACTGGTGTAATATTGGTCAGTGACGGTCGCAGTGTACCGGGTGTAATATTGGTCAGTGACGGTCGCAGTGTACTGGTGTAATATTGGTCAGTGACGGTCGCAGTGTACTGGTGTAATATTGGTCAGTGACGGTCGCAGTGTACCGGGTGTAATATTGGTCAGTGACGGTCGCAGTGTACCGAGTGTAATATTGGTCAGTGACGGTCGCAGTGTACCGGGTGTAATATTGGTCAGTGACGGTCGCAGTGTACTGGGTGTAATATTGGTCAGTGACGGTCGCAGTGTACTGGTGTAATATTGGTCAGTGACGGTCGCAGTGTACTGGTGTAATATTGGTCAGTGACGGTCGCAGTGTACCGGGTGTAATATTGGTCAGTGACGGTCACAGTGTACTGGTGTAATATTGGTCAGTGACGGTCGCAGTGTACCGGGTGTAATATTGGTCAGTGACAGTCGCAGTGTACTGGGTGTAATATTGGTCAGTGACGGTCGCAGTGTACTGGTGTAATATTGGTCAGTGACGGTCGCAGTGTACCGGGTGTAATATTGGTCAGTGACAGTCGCAGTGTACTGGGTGTAATATTGGTCAGTGACAGTCGCAGTGTACCGGGTGTAATATTGGTCAGTGACGGTCGCAGTGTACTGGTGTAATATTGGTCAGTGACGGTCGCAGTGTACCGGGTGTAATATTGGTCAGTGACGGTCGCAGTGTACCGGGTGTAATATTGGTCAGTGACGGTCGCAGTGTACCGGGTGTAATATTGGTCAGTGACGGTCGCAGTGTACCGGGTGTAATATTGGTCAGTGACGGTCGCAGTGTACTGGTGTAATATTGGTCAGTGACGGTCGCAGTGTACTGGGTGTAATATTGGTCAGTGACGGTCGCAGTGTACTGGTGTAATATTGGTCAGTGACGGTCGCAGTGTACTGGTGTAATATTGGTCAGTGACGGTCGCAGTGTACCGGGTGTAATATTGGTCAGTGACAGTCACAGTGTACTGGTGTAATATTGGTCAGTGACGGTCACAGTGTACTGGTGTAATATTGGTCAGTGACGGTCGCAGTGTACCGGGTGTAATATTGGTCAGTGACAGTCGCAGTGTACCGGGTGTAATATTGGTCAGTGACGGTCGCAGTGTACTGGTGTAATATTGGTCAGTGACGGTCGCAGTGTACTGGTGTAATATTGGTCAGTGACGGTCGCAGTGTACCGGGTGTAATATTGGTCAGTGACGGTCGCAGTGTACCGAGTGTAATATTGGTCAGTGACGGTCGCAGTGTACCGGGTGTAATATTGGTCAGTGACGGTCGCAGTGTACTGGGTGTAATATTGGTCAGTGACGGTCGCAGTGTACTGGTGTAATATTGGTCAGTGACGGTCGCAGTGTACTGGTGTAATATTGGTCAGTGACGGTCGCAGTGTACCGGGTGTAATATTGGTCAGTGACGGTCACAGTGTACTGGTGTAATATTGGTCAGTGACGGTCGCAGTGTACCGGGTGTAATATTGGTCAGTGACAGTCGCAGTGTACTGGGTGTAATATTGGTCAGTGACGGTCGCAGTGTACTGGTGTAATATTGGTCAGTGACGGTCGCAGTGTACCGGGTGTAATATTGGTCAGTGACAGTCGCAGTGTACTGGGTGTAATATTGGTCAGTGACAGTCGCAGTGTACCGGGTGTAATATTGGTCAGTGACGGTCGCAGTGTACTGGTGTAATATTGGTCAGTGACGGTCGCAGTGTACCGGGTGTAATATTGGTCAGTGACGGTCGCAGTGTACCGGGTGTAATATTGGTCAGTGACGGTCGCAGTGTACCGGGTGTAATATTGGTCAGTGACGGTCGCAGTGTACCGGGTGTAATATTGGTCAGTGACGGTCGCAGTGTACTGGTGTAATATTGGTCAGTGACGGTCGCAGTGTACTGGGTGTAATATTGGTCAGTGACGGTCGCAGTGTACTGGTGTAATATTGGTCAGTGACGGTCGCAGTGTACTGGTGTAATATTGGTCAGTGACGGTCGCAGTGTACCGGGTGTAATATTGGTCAGTGACAGTCACAGTGTACTGGTGTAATATTGGTCAGTGACGGTCACAGTGTACTGGTGTAATATTGGTCAGTGACGGTCGCAGTGTACCGGGTGTAATATTGGTCAGTGACAGTCGCAGTGTACCGGGTGTAATATTGGTCAGTGACGGTCGCAGTGTACTGGTGTAATATTGGTCAGTGACGGTCGCAGTGTACCGGGTGTAATATTAGTCAGTGACGGTCGCAGTGTACTGGGTGTAATATTGGTCAGTGACGGTCGCAGTGTACTGGTGTAATATTGGTCAGTGACGGTCGCAGTGTACTGGTGTAATATTGGTCAGTGACGGTCGCAGTGTACCGGGTGTAATATTGGTCAGTGACGGTCACAGTGTACTGGTGTAATATTGGTCAGTGACGGTCACAGTGTACTGGTGTAATATTGGTCAGTGACGGTCGCAGTGTACCGGGTGTAATATTGGTCAGTGACAGTCGCAGTGTACCGGGTGTAATATTGGTCAGTGACGGTCGCAGTGTACTGGTGTAATATTGGTCAGTGACGGTCGCAGTGTACCGGGTGTAATATTAGTCAGTGACGGTCGCAGTGTACTGGGTGTAATATTGGTCAGTGACGGTCGCAGTGTACTGGGTGCAATATTGGTCAGTGACGGTCGCAGTGTACTGAGTGTAATATTGGTCAGTGACGGTCGCAGTGTACCGGGTGTAATATTGGTCAGTGACGGTCGCAGTGTACCGGGTGTAATATTGGTCGGTGACGGTCGCAGTGTACTGGGTGTAATATTGGTCAGTGACGGTCGCAGTGTACCGGGTGTAATATTGGTCAGTGACGGTCGCAGTGTACTGGGTGTAATATTGGTCAGTGACGGTCGCAGTGTACCGGGTGTAATATTGGTCAGTGACGGTCACAGTGTACCGGGTGTAATATTGGTCAGTGACGGTCACAGTGTACCGGGTGTAATATTGGTCAGTGACGGTCGCAGTGTACTGGGTGTAATATTGGTCAGTGACGGTCGCAGTGTACTTGGTGTAATATTGGTCAGTGACGGTCGCAGTGTACTGGGTGTAATATTGGTCAGTGACGGTCGCAGTGTTCTGGGTGTAATATTGGTCAGTGACGGTCACAGTGTACCGGGTGTAATATTGGTCAGTGACGGTCGCAGTGTACCGGGTGTAATATTGGTCAGTGACGGTCGCAGTGTACCGGGTGTAATATTGGTCAGTGACGGTCGCAGTGTACCGGGTGTAATATTGGTCAGTGACGGTCGCAGTGTACCGGGTGTAATATTGGTCAGTGACGGTCGCAGTGTACCGGGTGTAATATTGGTCAGTGACGGTCGCAGTGTACCGGGTGTAATATTGGTCAGTGACGGTCGCAGTGTACCGGGTGTAATATTGGTCAGTGACGGTCGCAGTGTACCGGGTGTAATATTGGTCAGTGACGGTCGCAGTGTACCGGGTGTAATATTGGTCAGTGACGGTCGCAGTGTACCGGGTGTAATATTGGTCAGTGACGGTCGCAGTGTACCGGGTGTAATATTGGTCAGTGACGGTCGCAGTGTACCGGGTGTAATATTGGTCAGTGACGGTCGCAGTGTACCGGGTGTAATATTGGTCAGTGACGGTCGCAGTGTACCGGGTGTAATATTGGTCAGTGACGGTCGCAGTGTTCTGGGTGTAATATTGGTCAGTGACGGTCGCAGTGTACCGGGTGTAATATTGGTCAGTGACGGTCGCAGTGTACCGGGTGTAATATTGGTCAGTGACGGTCGCAGTGTACCGGGTGTAATATTGGTCAGTGACGGTCGCAGTGTACCGGGTGTAATATTGGTCAGTGACGGTCGCAGTGTACCGGGTGTAATATTGGTCAGTGATGGTCGCAGTGTACCGGGTGTAATATTGGTCAGTGACGGTCGCAGTGTTCTGGGTGTAATATTGGTCAGTGACGGTCGCAGTGTACTGGATGTAATATTGGTCAGTGACTGCGTACTGGGGTGTCTGTAATACTGGTCAGAGTCAGGATGTGGGGTTGGAGGGACACTTGTCCCCACTCAATGTAACCCAGTAGTCCTGTTACTAATTGTACTGTGCTGATTCCAACAGGGGACCTGATGTGGTGTGTGAGCTGTTTCAAATTGGAAAACAGCCTTCAGATAAAGAAATTCCAACCAGTGTTTCCACTGTTTACCTGAGACTGAGCATTGCGAGCTGGGCCCAGATTTAACCAGAAATAACAACAGACAATGCTGGAAACACTCAGCAGGTCAGGCAGCATCCGTGGAGAGAGAAACAGAGTCAACGGTTCAGGTCTGGGACCCTTGGTCAGAACCGGACACAGTTCGAGATGTAACCGGCTTTAAGTAGGTGCTGAGGCAGGGAAAGGGGGAGGGGAGGAAAGAACCAAAGGGCCGTTCTGTGATAGGGTGGAGGGCAGGAGTGGTTACATGTTGCAAATGGGGATGGCAGAATCATCAACACCTGCACCCTGAAAAAATAATCTGGGGTTATAGTCTGAAATTGTTGAACTCAATGTTGAGTCCAGAAGGCTGTAAAGCACAAATTTAACCAGCTTGCTGTGAAATTTCTAGCACAGAGGTCCTACGGGTTCCAGTGTTTTTAATTATAGTTTCTAAATAACATCTGACTTCTGCAGCGACACGCATGATCACTAATGTGAATAAGCAATCTCATCTTTCACTCTGATGTTGTAAACTCCTCCATTTGAAACCTACTAATCAGTCTTTGCAGAGGACATTGCCCCTCGCTGCTTCTCTACAGAATTCCAATGGTCCAAACCCCTTCCCCTTCCCATTCACTCCCAGTGAACCCAGAATCCCACTGAACCAAACACCTTTCCCATTCACTCCCAGTGTACAGAATTACTGATCAAACATAAACCATCATTCTCTGGCCAACACTGGATATCCAGTCACTAATTCTACAGTGACAAGCGTGTTAATGGATTATGTCATCGCATCACAGGTTCTGATATTGCAAACTCCTCATTAAAAACCTGGTAATCTGTCTATTTTACATTGTTTACCAGGGGAGTAGGCTTTTCAAACATTTTTGCACAGAATCCCAATGGTCCAAATCCCTTCCCATTCACTCCCAGTCTATACAATCCCAATGGTCCAAATCCCTTCCCATTCACTCCCAGTCTATACAATCCCAATGGTCCAAATCCCTTCCCATTCGCTCCCAGTCTATACAATCCCAATGGTCCAAATCCCTTCCCATTCGCTCCCAGTCGATACAATCCCAATGGTCCAAATCCCTTCCCATTCGCTCCCAGTCTATACAATCCCAATGGTCCAAATCCCTTCCCATTCGCTCCCAGTCTATACAATCCCAATGGTCCAAATCCCTTCCCATTCGCTCCCATTGTACAGAATTTGAACGTATTATGTAGGAGCGTGCCCTATGTGTTAGTGCGGTGAATGCTGAAGATATGTATCACACGGCAATGGTACCATACGAATATAAAGTGAGCAGTGTGAATCTAGCAACCTCCAGGTGAAAGCTGTACTCCACCCTAGGGTTCGGTTTAATCTGAAACAGGCACTGTAGACATGAACACACCATTAAACCCAACAGCCAGATGGTCAGCTGATTGCAGCAGCTCTGCTGCCCCACTCGCTGCGACTTGTGTCACTGCCAGTTATCGAACACAGAAACAGAACTTGTAAAACTGGTCTGAGCTCGGTGGCTTTTGATCAAACCGTGAATGGTTGAACTTTCACCAGCTGCGCCAACCTTTAACCTCTTTACGATGTGTTTGAGCGTTACGGCTAATCAGTTAAACCTTATAAATTCTTTAAGAACTACATTGATCCAGAGCAAATCTGACCTCTGATCCACAACAATGAGCGAGAGTACGGGTGAATGTTATCACAGGTATTTAGGACTAACGTGCAGGCCTCACCCACAGCTGAGCATTACCTGATGTAACCTGCCGGTTCTGGTCCAACCATACATTAATGGGAATCGGTCAAGCCCTGAAGAGTTGAGTGGCATTAGAGGCCTGTACTTAAAAGGGAAACAGCACTGTACAGCAACTACTGTCGAAGGAAACTAGTGCTGCTTTTAACTTCACTACCAAAAGATCTTAAAGGGCAACTATCTTTGCAAAGTGTTTAGCAAACTTTTGTCTGTCAGTTTTCAAACATTTATCCAGTGAAAAATGCCATCTCAAAACATCATTGATTAATTCGCAATTTAATCAATGAAAGTCCCTCCACAGACACTGACTCTCACTGGGGTACAGTTCCACAGACACTGACTCTCACTGGGGTACAGTTCCACAGACACTGACTCTCACTGGGGTACAGTTCCACAGACACTGACTCTCACTGGGGTACAGTTCCACACACACTGACTCTCACTGGGGTACAGTTCCACAGACATTGACTCTCACTGGGATACATTTCCACAAACACTGACTCTCACTGGGGTACAGTTCCACAGGCACTGACTCTCACTGGGGTACAGTTCCACAGACACTGACTCTCACTGAGGTACAGTTCCACAGACACTGACTCTCACTTAGGTACAGTTCCACAGACACTGACTCTCACAGGGGTACAGTTCCACAGACATTGACTCTCACTGGGGTACAGTTCCACAAACACTGACTCTCACTGGGGTACAGTTCCACAGGCACTGACTCTCACTGGGGTACAGTTCCACACACACTGACTCTCACTGGGGTACAGTTCCACAGACACTGACTCTCACTCGGGTACAGTTCCAGAGGCACTGACTCCCACTGGGGTACAGTTCAACAGACACTGATTCTCACTGGGGTACAGTTCCACAGGCACTGACTCTCACTGGGGTACAGTTCCACAGACACTGACTCTCACTGAGGTACAGTTCCACAGACACTGACACCCACTGGGGTACAGTTCCACAGACACTGACACTCACTGGGGTACAGTTCCACAGACACTGGCTCTCACTGGGGTACAGTTCCACAGACACTGACTCTCACTGGGGTACAGTTCCACAGGCACTGACTCTCACTGGGGTACAGTTCCACAGACACTGACTCACTGGGGTACAGTTCCACAGACACTGACTCTCACTGGGGTACTGTTCCACAGACACTGACTCTCACTGGGGTACAGTTCCACAGACACTGGCTCTCACTGGGGTACAGTTCCACAGACACAGGCTCTCACTGGGGAACAGTTCCACAGACACTGACTCTCACTGGGGTACAGTTCCACAGACACTGACTCTCACTGGGGTACAGTTCCACAGACATTGACTCTCACTGGGGTACAGTTCCACAGGCACTGAATCTCACTGGGGAACAGTTCCACAGACACTGACTCTCACTGGGGTACAGTTCCACAGACACTGACTCTCACTGGGGAACAGTTCCACAGACACTGGCTCTCACTGGGGTACAGTTCCACAGACACTGACTCTGACTGGGGTACAGTTCCACAGACACTGACTCTCACTGGGGTACAGTTCCACAGACACTGACTCTCACTGGGGTACAGTTCCACAGGCACTGAATCGCACTGGGGAACAGTTCCACAGACACTGACTCTCACTGGGGTACAGTTCCACAGACACTGACTCTCACTGGGGAACAGTTCCACAGACACTGGCTCTCACTGGGGTACAGTTCCACAGACACTGGCTCTCACTGGGGTACAGTTCCACAGACACTGACTCTCACTGGGTTACAGTTCCACAGACACTGGCTCTCACTGGGGTACAGTTCCACAGACAATGACTCTCACTGGGGTACAGTTCCACAGACACTGACTCTCACTGGGGTACAGTTCCACAGACACAAGCTCTCACTGGGGTACAGTTCCACAGACACTGACTCTCACTGGGGAACAGTTCCACAGACACTGACTCTCACTGGGGTACAGTTCCACAGACACTGACTCTCACTGGGGTACAGTTCCACAGACACTGACTCTCACTGGGGTACAGTTCCACAGACACTGACTCTCACTGGGGTACAGTTCCACAGGCACTGACTCTCACTGGGGTACAGTTCCACAGACACTGACTCTCACTGGGGTACAGTTCCACAGACACTGACTCTCACTGGGGAACAGTTCCACAGACACTGACTCTCACTGGGGTACAGTTCCACAGGCACTGACTCTCACTGGGGTACAGTTCCACAGGCACTGACCCTCACTCGGGTTCAGTTCCACAGACACTGACCGTCACTGGGGTACAGTTCCACAGACACTGACTCTCACTGGGGTACAGTTCCACAGGCACTGACTCTCACTGGGGTACAGTTCCACAGGCACTGACCCTCACTGGGGTACAGTTCCACAGGCACTGACTCTCACTGGGGTACAGTTCCACTGAATTGTGAGTGCTAGTGTGCTATTTGTCCGTGTGGGCTTCACGGCCAATCCAGATCCTGTCCTCACCTTTAACCCTGAAGAGACACACACGCCTCTCCGGCAGTACCAATTGAACCGCCCCCTAGAACTGTTGGTCATTCACACTTCACAGGCAGTTACGCCATATCCTCTTGCTCCAGATTTACTGTTACTCAGTAACAGGTCATTGAAACAGCTGCAGCTTTGAAACTCAAGTAGTGAAGTGCTGCAGGAGACAGCCAGCGCTGACCTTGCCCGGGTGCAGACTGATCTATATTTGAAAGGAAGGGGACTTTTTTACATGTTTTTGTAAACTATTCGCTCTGAAGTGGCTACCCGCGTACACTCCCACACACGCATGCACCTACACACACCTACACATTTACACACACACTCGCGCACACACACACTCTCGCGCACACTCACTCGCGCGCACACACACTCACATACAGAGACACGCGTGCGCACACTCACTCATGCACACTGTCCCATTCATGTAATCATCCAATGTATCCCGTCCAGAACAGACGCAGTTACTCAGAGTGCAATGTTGGTGCAAGTGCTGTGACGACTGTCAGACTTCAGCATGACTGCAGTACATGGCCAGGTTGTGACAGTTAAGATTTGCACATTTATTTTCACTCACTCTAGGACTTGGCTAACATGCAGGAAAAGCTGTCAAACAATTTGTTTTTCAAAAACTTATGTCAAGTGTTTGGTGAATAAGCAAACTGATTCCCTTAAATAGTCACCGTTTTAACTTCCACAATAACTGCACACTAGCACAAATCACTCAGTATTAGAGGAAAGGGAGTCAGGCTGCTTTTTGAAGCACCTGTTATAAAGTTTAGTTCATAAACTACAAGAAATATTGGAGCTTAAATCATGCAATGATCAGCCATTTTAACTAACTACAAGTAGATGCCAATCATACAATCACCTCCAGGTGAAAGGGCAGTCAGGATGCTTCCTGTAATTGACTACAAATGTAGTTACAGCAATATCAAGACAACTAAACATCTGTAAAAACCATTGCCTTGTTAATTTTGTTCTCATAAAAGAGAAGTGAGAGTAAAGCTCCCTCTACAATGTCCCATCAAACACTCCCAGGGCAGGTACAGCACGGGTTACATACAGAGTAAAACTCCCTCTACACTGTCCCATCAAACTCTCCCAGGGCAGGTACAGCACGGGTTAGATACAGAGTAAAGCTCCCTCTACACTGTCCCATCAAACACTCACTCCCAGGGCAGGTACAGCACGGGTCAGATAAAGAGTAAAGCTCCCTCTACACTGTCCCATCAAACCCTCCCAGGGCAGGTACAGCACGGGTTAGATACAGAGTAAAGCTCCCTCTACACTGTCCCATCAAACACTCCCAGGGCAGGTACAGCACGGGTTAGATACAGAGTAAAGCTCCCTCTACACTGTCCCATCAAACACTCCCAGGGCAGGTACAGCACGTGTTAGATACAGAGTAAAGCTCCCTCTACACTGTCCCATCAAACTCTCCCAGGGCAGGTACAGCACGGGTTAGATACAGAGTAAAGCTCCCTCTACACTGTCCCATCAAACACTCCCAGGGTAGGTACAGCATGGGTTAGATACAGAGTAAAGCTCCCTCTACACTGTCCCATCAAACACTCCCCGGGCAGGTACAGCATGGGTTAGGTACAGAGTAAAGCTCCCTCTACACTGTCCCATCAAACACTCCCAGGGCAGGTACAGCACGGGTTAGATACAGAGTAAAGCTCCCTCTACACTGTCCCATCAAACACTCCCTGAGCAGGTACAGCACGGGTTAGATACAGATTAAAGCTCCCTCTACACTGCCCCATCAAACACTCCCAGGACAGATACAACACTGGTTAGATACAGAGTAATGCTCCCTCTACACTGTCCTATCAAACACTCCCAGGGCAGGTACAGCACGGGTTAGATACAGAGTAAAGCTCCCTCTACACTGTCCCATCAAACACTCCCAGGGCAGCAAAGTGATGGAAGGTGTTGTCGACAGTGCTATCAAGCGGCACTTACTCAGCAATAACCTGCTGACGCCCAGTTTGGGTTCTGCCAGGGCCATTCAGCTCCTGACCTCATTACAGCCTTGGTCCAAACATGGACAAAAGAGCTGAACTCAAGAGGTGAGGTGAGAGTGACTGCCCTTGACATCAAGGCAGCATTTGATCCGAGTGTGGCATCAAGGAGCCCTAGCAAAACTGAAGTCAATGGGAATCAAGGGGAAAACTCTCCATTGGTTGGAATCATACCTAGCACAAAGGAAGTTGGCTGTGGTTGTTGGAGGTCATTCATCTCAATCACATGACATCACTGCAGGTGTTCCTCAGGGCAGTGTCCTCGGCCCAACCATCTTCAGCTGTTTCATCAATGACCTTCCCTCCATCATAAGGTCAGAAGTGGGGATGTTCGCTGATGATTGCACACTGTTCAGCACCATTCGAGACTCGTCAGATACTGACGCAGTCCGTGTCCATATGCAGCAAGACCTGGACAACATTCAGACTTGGGCTGACAAGTGGCAAGTAACATTCGCACCACACAAGTGCCAGGCAATGACCATCTCCAACAAGCGAGACTCTAACCATCTCCCCTTGACATTCAATGGCATTACCATCACTGAATCCCCCACTATCAACATCCTGGGGGTTACCATTGATCAGAAACTGAACTGGACCAGCCATATAAATACTGTGGCTACAAGAGCAGGCCAGAGGCTGGGAATTCTGCAGCGAGTGTCTCACCTCCTGACTCCCCAAAGCCTTTCCACCATCTACAAGGCACAAGTCAGGAGTGTGATGGAATACTCTCCACTTGCCTGGATGAGTGCAGCTCCAACAACACTCAAGAAGCTCGACACCATTCAGGATAAAGCAGCCCACTTGATTGGCACTCCATCCACCACCTTCAACATTCACTCCCTCCACCACCGGCGCACTGTGGCTGCAGTGTGTACCATCTACAAGATGCACTGCAGCAACTCGCCAAAGCTCCTTCAACAGCACCTTCCAAACCCGCGACCTCTACCACTTAGAAGGACAAGGGCAGCAGACGCATGGGAACATCACCACCTACAAGTTCCCCATCAAGCCACACACCATCCTGACTTGGACCTGTATCGCCGTTCCTTCACTGTCGCTGGGCCAAAATCCTGGAACTCCCTTCCTAACAGCATTGTGGGTGTACCTACACCATATGGACTGCAGCGGTTCAAGAAGGTGGCTCACCACCATCTTCTCAAGGGCAATTAGGGATGGGCACTAAATGCAGGCCTAGCCAGCAACGCCCACATCCCATCAATGAATAAAAAGAAAGGTACAGCAAGGGTTAGATACAGAGTAAAGCTCCCTCTACACTGTCCCAGCAAACACTCCCAGGGCAGGTACAACACGGGTTAGATACAGAGTAAAGCTCACTCTACACTGTCCTGTCAAACACTCCTAGGACAGGTACAACACGGGTTAGATACAGACTAAAGCTCCCTCTACACTGTCCCATCAAACACTCCCAGGACAGGTACAGCACGGGTTAGATACAGAGTAAAGCTCCCTCTACACTGTCCTATCAAACACTCCCAGGGCAGGTACAGCACGGGTTAGATACAGAGTAAAGCTCCCTCTACACTGTCCCATCAAACACTCCTAGGACAGGTACAACACAGGTTAGATACAGAGTAAAGCTCCCTCTACACTGTCCCATCAAACACTCCCAGGACAGGTACAGCACGGGTTAGATACAGAGTAAAGCTCCCTCTACACTGTCCCATCAAACCCTCCCAGGGCAGGTACAGCACGGGTTAGATACAGAGTAAAGCTCCCTCGACACTGTCCCATCAAACACTCCCAGGGCAGGTACAGCATGGGTTAGATACAGAGTAAAGCTCCCTCGACACTGTCCCATCAGGTACAGCACGGCGGTTAGATACAGAGTAAAGCTCCCTCTTCCAGTTCTGATGAAAGGTCATCAACCTGAAACGTTAACTCTGTTTCTCTCTCCACAGATGCTGCCAGACCTGCTGAGTGTTTCCAGCATTTTCTGTTTTTATTTCAGATTTTCTGCATCGCAGTATTTTGATTTTGTTTTGGGACCGCCTGAGGTTGTTCTATAAATGCAAGTTCTTTCTTTGATAACGATTTGCATGCCCTTGCTGACTGGCTTTAATTTTCAGCCTGCGACATTGCACTGTGATAATATGTGGGTCATCAGATCTGCCCATTTACAAAGACGGGTAGCATTTCTTCCCTGATGCTTTATTGACACAACAAAGGCCTGTTGATTCACAGAAGCTGGGAGCTGTAACTGTGCCACATTTATAGTCTGAATGGGAACTGGGACTGTGAGAGTCAGGGAGAGAGCGAGCTCAGCAGCCTCCAGTCCCGGTTTTTGCTTGGCGATGTTTTTTCTGTGATAGTAACTCTCCTCCTACATACACTCCCTGCAACCTCTCCATCCATTTCTGTGGACTTTTCACAACCAGTTAAAAATAGAATATGTTTTGTAATGCTCTGACAGCAAATCGATGGACAGCCTCATACCTGAAGTTAATCAGCTTTAAAAGAACTTTTGCTTTACTAAAGGGAGGTCATTTAAAAAAGTGAACGGAATAATTATAATTGGTGAGTGTTTGAAAAATTAATTCTGAAGTAAACTGGGAGAATCTGTTAATGTTGATACTTTATAATTGAGTGCATTCATTCTTGTGTGTGTGTTATTTTCTCTCCCCTGTATAAACAAGCGACTCCCCTTTCAGTCAGGATAATGAGGTGCAGTGCAGCACTTTGGGATGAAAGAAAATAGCACTTGAGGTTGGTCATACGCAGCACGGACACAGATAAGCTTTGAGAAGTGTTGCCATGCCAACATTGACATCATGCACCGCAAAGCAGGATTGAGAGGTCCCTGAATGGAGGACTGTTTGTGTTGCAGCTTCACTCTGCTGCCAGCAAATCCAATTTAGGCCCGGCTGAATCTTATGCAAGGGCACGTTTTGTTGATGGTTTCATTAAAGCAGAGACCATCACATTTTTACTGTCTGAGAATGGAGTTTGCGATATCAGATCTGAGGTTATGCCGGTCAGGAAAGGCTGAACAGGCTGGGGCTCTTTTCTCCTGAAGGCTGAGGGGTGACAGAGGTCTTTAAAATGATGATAGGGTAGACATAGAGAGGATGTTTCCACTTGTCAGGGGAGTCCAAAAATAGGGGCCATAAACATAGGATAGTCACTAATAAATCCAATCGGGAGTTCAGGAGAAACTTCTTTACACAGCGAGCGGTGAGAATGTGGAACTCACTACCACAGGGAGTGGTTGAGGAGAATAGTATCGATGCAACTAAAGGGAAGCTGGATAAACACAGGAGGGAGAAAGGAATAGCAGGACACTCTGAGGGGGGAGGGTGAACAGCCAGAGGTCGTTGTCCATATCGGTACCAACGACACAGGCAGAAAGAGGGATGAGGTCCTGCAGGCAGAGTTTAGGGAGCTAGGAGAGAGATTAAAAAGCAGGACCTCAAAGTAGTAATCTCCGGATTACTCCCAGTGCCACGTGCTAGTGAGTACAGGAATAGGAGGATAGAACAGATGAATGTGTGGCTGGAGAGATGGTGCAGGAGGGAGGGCTTTAGATTCCAGAGGCATTGGGACCGTTTCTGGGGAAGGTGGGACCTGTACAAGCCAGATGGGTTACACCTCAACAGAGCCGGGACCAATATTCTCATGGGGAGGTTTGCTAGTGCTGTTGGGGGGGGTTTAAACTAGCTTGGCAGGGGGATGGGCACCAGCATATAGGAGTAGAAAAGAGGAATAAGGTGCATAAAAGAGTGATTGTGTTGGATAGTACTAGAGAAGATAGTACTAGAGGCAGTAGTAGTACCATATTAGATAGGAGCAGACTAAGAAAGACTACGAAAAATGGGTTTTGAATGCATGTACGTAAACACACAAAGTGTGGTGAATAAGGTTGGTGAGCTACAAGCACAATTAGCTGTGTGGCAATATGATGTTGTGGCAATAACGGAAACGTGGCTTAAAAACGGTGAGGACTGAGCACTTAATATTCAAGGATACAAGGTGTTCAGAAAAGATGAGGAAGGAAAAAAGGGAGGTGGGGTGGCAGTGTTGATTAAGGAAGACATTGTAATGTTGGAAAGGGAGGATGTTCTTGAGGGGAGAAGGACAGAATCCATTTGGTTAGAGTTGAGGAGCAAAAAGGGTATGATCACACTATTGGGGGTATTCTACAGGCCTCCAAATAGTGAGAGGGAGGTAGAGGAGCAAATCTGCAGGGAAATCGCAGAGATATGCAAGAGCTATAGAGTGGTGATATTGGGGGACTTTAATTACCCAAATATCGATTGGGATAATGTTAGGGTAAAGGGAAAGGAGGGGGAGGAATTTCTCAAATGTGTTCAGGAGAACTTCCTTGACCAATATGTTCTTGGCCCAACTAGGAAGGAGGTACTGCTGGATCTGGTGCTGGGGAATGAGGTGGGCCAGGTCGACCAAGTGTCTGTGGCAGAACACTTGGGTACGAGTGATCATCGTATCATAAGATTTAGATTAGCAATGGAGAGGAGCAAGGAACAATCTAGAGTGGAACTTCTAAACTGGAATATGGCTAACTTCAATGGGATGCGAAAGGATCTAGCCAGGGTAAAATGGAACCAAAGACTGACAGGAAAAACTGTAACGGAACAATGGGTGATCTTTAAGGAGGAGATGTTCCAAGTACAGGCTAGGTACATTCCAACAAGAGGGAAGGGTAAGGGAACCAAAGCAAGGGCTCCTTGGATGACGAGGGAGATTGAGAAGATGATGAAACAAAAAAAGAGGGTGTATGATGCATGTCAGGTGAATCCTTCAAGTGAGAACTAGGCCAAATACAATAAGTTGAGAGGGGAAGTGAAGATGAAAATAAGATTGGCAAAGAGAGAATATGAGAGTAGAATGGCAGTTAACATAAAAGGGAACCCAAAAATCTTCTACCAGCATGTAAACAGTAAGCGGGTAGTAAGAGGCGGGGTGGGGCCTATTAGGGACAAAGGAGGTGATCTATGCTTAGAGGCGCAGGGCAAGGCTAGAATACTCAATGAGAACTTTGTATCAGTGTTTACTAAGGAGGTGGATGCTGACAAAATATCGGTAGAAGTGGAAAAGGTAGAAGCAATGGAAGGGGTGAAAATTGATAGACAGGATGTACTAGAAAGGCTGGGTATGCTTAGAGTGGACAAGTCGCCTGGTCCCGATGGCTTGCATCCCAGGTTGCGAAGGGAATTGGGGGAGGAGATAGCGGAAGGGCTGGCCATAATTTTCCAATCTTCCCTAGATGAGGGGGAGGTGCCTGAGGATTGGAAAGTGGCAAATGTGACACCATTGTTCAGGAAAGGGTGTAAGGGCAATCCTAGTAACTACAGGCCGGTCAGTTTAACATCAGTGGTGGATAAAGTTTTAGAAACAATAATCAAGAGAACAATTAACGGGCACTTGGAGAGGTTTAAGCTAATTAAGGAGAACCAACACGGATTTGTAAAAGGCAGATCATGTTTGACTAATCTAATTGAATTTTTTGATGAAGTAACAGAGAGGATTGATGATGGGAATGCAATGGATGTTGTCTACATGGATTTTTGGAAGGCGTTTGACAAAGTACCACATAGAAGGTTGGTTAACCAAATTGAGGCTCATGGAATAGGTGGGTCAGTGGCAGCTTGGATAAGAAATTGGCTTAAGGACAGAAAAGAGGGAGTTGTGGTAAATGGCTGTTTTTCAGACTGGGGGATGGTAGACAGTGGTGTTTCCCAAGGGTCAGCGCTGGGGCCTTTGCTTTTTTGATATATATAAATGACCTGGAAATTGGAATACAGGGCAGAATTTCTAAATTTGCCGATGACACCAAACTTGGGGTGTTTGGCAAACAGTGAGGATGATACCAATCGACTGCAACAGGACATAGAAAGGCTAGCAGAATGGGCAGACAAGTGGCAGATGGAATTTAATACAGAGAAGTGTGAGGTGATGCATTTTGGCAGAAGGAACAGGAAGAGGCAATATACACTTAATGGCACAGTTTTAAAGAGTGTGCAGGGACAGAGGGACCTGGGAGTTAATGTGCATAGGTCCCTGAAGGTGACAGGACATATTGAGAGAGTGGTTAGCAAAGCATATGAGATCTTGGGCTTCATAAATAGAGGTATTGAGTACAAAAGTAGAGAAGTTATGCTGAACCTTTATAAAGCGCTGGTTAGGCCACAACTGGAGTATTGTGTCCAGTTCTGGTCACCACACTTTAGGAAGATTGTGAAGGCCCTTGAGAGGGTGCAGAGGAGATTTACCAGAATGGATCCGGGGATGGGGGATCTTAGCTACAAGGACAGGTTGGAGAAGCTGGATTTGTTTTATTAGAGCAAAGGAGGTTGAGGGGTGATTTGATAGAGGTGTACAAGATTATGACGGGTTTGGATAGGCTAGACGGGGAAAGGCTGTTCCCACTAATTGATGGTGGAAGCGGAGACACTCAATGTTTTCAAGGGGAGACTGGGTAGGCACTTGAGGGAAATAAACTTGCAGGGCTACGGGGATAGAGCGGGGGAATGGGACTGACTGGATTGCTCTACAGAGAGCTAGCACCGACTCGATGGGCTCAATGGCCTCCTTCTGTGCCGTTATGACTATGATATGTGAGATGAAGGGTGTGGAGCATAAACCCCAACAGAGACCAGTTGTGCCAAATGGCCTGTTTTGTTGCTTTTAAGTCAATGTGAGCGAAAGATTATTGAAGTAGGAACTATCGATCTCTTAGCAAAGAACACACTCAATGTTTAAATGAGGTACCTGACCTCTTCCCTTTGAACTGTTCATTTAAACGTGACTCACCCTCGCACATATTTTTTATTCATTCTCAGGATGTGGGCATTAGTGGCAGGGCCACTAATGAGCCATTTATTGCTCATCCCTGGTTGCCCAGAGAAGGTGGGGGGCCGCCTTGAACTGCTGCTAGCGGTTTGGTACAACTGAGTGGCTTGCTCGGCCCAGTTCAGAGTCAATGAGGTTGGTGTGGGACTGGAGTCACACAGAAGCCCAGACTGGGTAAGGACGGCAGGATTCCTTCCCGAAAAGGACATTGGTGAACCCGTTGGGTTTTTACAAGAATCCGACAGCTTCATGGTCATTGAGACCAGCTTTTTATTGAAACTGAATTCAAATTCTCAAACATATAGCACGAGAATATAAAATATCATCATCTTCTCACCATCCCCCCAATCACTCCTCTCTCCAGAAGTACAGCCAATTGCCCCTTGACCCCATTTACACCCTTCGCATCAATGACCTTCCCTGGGAACTTGTTCCACAACTCCGTTCCCCTTTGGGTGGAAACCTTCCCTCTGACTTAACTTCTTACTCCTAACCTTCTCATGCCTAAATGTGGGTGCCCTGGGGTTTCAACCCCTCAGCAGAGTGAAGTTCCCTGGATCAACCAGGATCATAGGGGTCATTATCAAGAACCGTCTCCACCCCATAAAGAGATATTAGGACAGATGACCAAAAGCTTGGTCATTGAGGTAGGTTTTAAGGAGTGTCTTAAAGGAGGAGAGAGAGGCAGAGGGGTTTAGGGAGGGAATTCCAGAGCTTAGGGCCCAGGCAGCTGAAGGCACGGCCGCCAATGGTGGAGCGATTAAAATCGGGGATGCTCAAGAGGCCAGAATGGGAGGAGCGTAGAGATCTCGGCGGGAGAGGGGGGGGGGGTTGTAGGGCTGGAGGAGGTTACAGAGATAGGGAGGGGCGAGGCCATGGAGGGATTTGAAGCTTTACACTGTTTGCAGTTTTGAGGTTGCGGAGTGCAGTGGCAGGAAAGATGAGGAGATGGTTCCTTTAGACACTTCTGATTAAATGCCCAGTAAAAGTCAGAGAGGAAGCTCGAGTGAAGCATCGCCCTAAGGAATGAAAGCGTGTTGACTCTTTATATTGATTAACATTGTAATTACTAAGTAACAGCTTAATAATTATAATCTTTGGTTCCTAGATAACCTTTAGTATTAAACACCATTTCAGTGTAGTCCCTAATTAATAAAGTTCTTGCATATTATTCATTTTGTACTTGCACGGTTGATGATGGAAGATAAAATAAAGTGAGCTATCTGCAGGAGTGAACTGCAGTATTAACCCTGTGCAGACCGTGGCGTCTCCAGCTTTAAACTCCTGCTACTTTCTCTCCTTTACATTTTGAGACGGGGGGACCCTGTTCGTGAAAAGACGATTCTCTGCTGGAAATTATTGATAACCACAAGCCTTGCACAGAGAGATCCCAGTGCTCGGGATCGTGTTCTGCCTTGCCTGAAGCCGGACCTGCCCATCCCTGCTGCAGGTTAGGGCGATGTGGGGGGGATTTGTCTATTGCCTATTTTAGCCGTGTGACAGGGAGATGGGGCGGAAGGGCAGTGAAACAGTAACAATTGTTATTTCATAAACCATAGAGTCACAGAATGATACAGCACAGAAGGAGGCCATTCAGCCCATCATGCCTGTGCCGGCTCTTTGAAAGAGCTATCACGTTAATCCCACTCCCCTGCTCTTTCCCCATAGCCCTGTAAATTTTTTCCCTTCGAGTATTTATCCAATTTCCTTTTGAAAGTTGTTATTGAATCTACTTCCACTGCCCTTTCAGCAGTGCATTCCAGATCACAACAACTCGCTGTGTAAAAATATGTTTCCCCATCTCCCCTCTGGTTCTTTTGCCAATCACATTAAATCTGTGTCCTCTGGTTACCGACCCTCCCGTCAGTGGAAACAGTTTCTCCCTATTTACTCTATCAAAACCCCTCATGATTTTGTTTTAACTGAACTGTTGTGCTAAGGTTTGTTAGTGCAAATCAAACACTAGATCCACATGGCCAGATCATTCCAGTTCCTGTACCAGGGCCCAGCCCAGTGGTGCTCCTGCTCCTGTACCAGGGCCCAGCTCCAGTGTAATTCCTGTTCCTGTACCAGGGCCCAGCCCAGTGGTGCTCCTGTTCCTGTACCAGGGCCCAGCCCAGTCCTGCTCCTGTTCCTGTACCAGGGCCCAGCCCAGTCCTGCTCCTGTTCCTGTACCAGGGCCCAGCCCAGTGCTGTTCCTGTACCAGGGCCCAGCCCAGTGCTGTTCCTGTACCAGGGCCCAGCCCAGTCCTGCTCCTGTCCCTGTACCAGGGCCCAGCCCAGTGGTGCTCCTGCTCCTGTACCAGGGCCCAGCCCAGTGGTGCTCCTGCTCCTGTACCAGGGCCCAGCCCAGTGGTGCTCCTGTTCCTGTTCCTGGGCCCAGTCCAGTAATGCTCCTGCTCCTGCTCCTGTACCAGGGCCCAGCCCAGTGATGCTCCTGTTCCTGTTCCTGGGCCCAGTCCAGTAATGCTCCTGTTCCTGTTCCTGGGCCCAGTCCAGTAATGCTCCTGCTCCTGTTCCTGTTCCTGGGCCCAGTCCAGTAATGCTCCTGTTCCTGTTCCTGTACCAGGGTCCAGCCCAGTGATGCTCCTGTTCCTGTACCAGGGCCCAGCCCAGTAATGCTCCTGTTCCTGTACCAGGGCCCAGCCCAGTAATGCTCCTGTTCCTGTTCCTGGGCCCAGTCCAGTAATGCTCCTGTTCCTGTTCCTGGGCCCAGTCCAGTAATGCTCCTGTTCCTGTTCCTGTACCAGGGTCCAGCCCAGTAATGCTCCTGTTCCTGTACCAGGGCCCAGCCCAGTGATGCTCCTGTTCCTGTACCAGGGCCCAGCCCAGTGATTCTCCTGTTCCTGTACCAGGGCCCAGCCCAGTGATGCTCCTGCTCCTGTTCCTGTACCAGGGCCCAGCCCAGTGATGCTCCTGCTCCTGTACCAGGGCCCAGCCCAGTGATGCTCCTGTTCCTGTTCCTGTACCAGGGCCCAGCCCAGTGATGCTCCTGCTCCTGTACCAGGGCCCAGCCCAGTGATGCTCCTGTTCCTGTACCAGGGCCCAGCTCCAGTGTAATTCCTGTTCCTATACCAGTGCCCAGCCCAGTCCTGCTCCTGCTCCTGTTCCTGTACCAGGGCCCAGCCCAGTGATGCTCCTGCTCCTGTACCAGGGCCCAGCCCAGTGATGCTCCTGTTCCTGTACCAGGGCCCAGCTCCAGTGTAATTCCTGTTCCTATACCAGTGCCCAGCCCAGTCCTGCTCCTGCTCCTGTTCCTGTTCCTGTTCCTGTACCAGGGCCCAGTCCCAGTGCTGTTCCTGTTCCTGTACCAGGGCCCAGCCCAGTGATTCTCCTGTTCCTGTACCAGGGCCCAGCCCAGTGATGCTCCTGCTCCTGTTCCTGTACCAGGGCCCAGCCCAGTGATGCTCCTGCTCCTGTACCAGGGCCCAGCCCAGTGATGCTCCTGTTCCTGTTCCTGTACCAGGGCCCAGCCCAGTGATGCTCCTGCTCCTGTACCAGGGCCCAGCCCAGTGATGCTCCTGTTCCTGTACCAGGGCCCAGCTCCAGTGTAATTCCTGTTCCTATACCAGTGCCCAGCCCAGTCCTGCTCCTGCTCCTGTTCCTGTACCAGGGCCCAGCCCAGTGATGCTCCTGCTCCTGTACCAGGGCCCAGCCCAGTGATGCTCCTGTTCCTGTACCAGGGCCCAGCTCCAGTGTAATTCCTGTTCCTATACCAGTGCCCAGCCCAGTCCTGCTCCTGCTCCTGTTCCTGTTCCTGTTCCTGTACCAGGGCCCAGTCCCAGTGCTGTTCCTGTTCCTGTACCAGGGCCCAGTCCCAGTGCTGTTCCTGTTCCTGTACCAGGGCTCAGTCCAGTGCTGTTCCTGTTCCTGTACCAGGGCCCAGTCCCAGTGCTGCTCCTGTTCCTGTTCCTGTACCAGGGCCCAGTCCAGTGCTGCTCCTGTTCCTTTACCAGGACAAAGCAGCCCGCTTGATTGGCATCCCATCCACCACCTCAAACATTCACTCCCTCCACCACCAGCGTACCGTGGCTGCAGTGTGTACCATTTACAAGATGCACTGCGGCAACTCGCCAAGGCTTCTTCGGCAGCACCTCCCAAACCCGCAAACTCTACCACCTAGAAGGACAAGGGCAGTAGGCGCATGGGAACACCATCACCTCCAAGTTCCCTTCCAAGTCACACAGCATCCTGACTTGGAAATATATCGCCATTCCTTCATCGTCGCTGGGTCAAAATCCTGGAACTCCCTCCCTAACAGCACTGTGGGAGTACCTTCACCACACGGACTGCAGCAGTTCAAGGCGGCAGCTCACCACCACCTTCTCGAGGGCAATTAGGGATGGGCAATAAATGCTGGCCTTGCCAGCGACGCCCACATCCCAGGAACAAATAAAAATAAGTTTCATATTCCAACAATATTGGATTCTACTCTATTCTAAGAATGATTTCTGTTTGTGTTAGGGGGCAATGTGAGGATAGGTTAGTTTGGGTGATTCACCCATTCTGGCCACATTTGGTGCTGAGCCTGGGTCTAGCGTGAGCCGATGGATACTGTGTGATGTGCTGCTTTGTGCTGTTAATCTGTGCCAAGTCCTTTGAGTAGGCATTAATGAGTTGAGCACACAGCTGTGGCCCGTGCTACTCATGTAAATGACACATTTGTTTTCTGGTTGCACGGTGTTGCCTCCCTATTCCAGTAGGACTTGCTAATGAATTATCCCGTCAGCCTGCCCCTTACCTGCCGTGAGCTTACTACTGTCGGAAGTCACACACAACGTTTACCAGATGGCGAGGCTCCATTGCCTGGCAACATGGAGTTACATCCCCTGCACAAACACCAACAGCGCCCTGGGGTCAAGTTCCGCTTTGTGCCCAAAATGTGCTTGAAATTACAGCGGTTAATTAGGCTTCAAGTTTCTCCTCAAATACATTTGGATAATCACCAACGTAAAATCTCCCATGAACCAGTGCAATCGGGCAGTGGAATAGAATCCTTTTTTTTTTTCTTTCCATTAAAAAGTATTCCTTGATGTGTTTAAGAGCGGTAACCTGGTGCAGTTTTATTAATACAGCTGAAAATGGGTTTATCACCCAAAATAAGTATTTTTAATAAGAGTGTCCAGTCCTCCGCCTGTGAGTAACCTGATTTAAAATCACTGAAAATGACTTATAAAAACTTTACTGAACCATTTAATAGTTTCATTGGTGTACACTAGTCAGTTTCTTCATAAATTAAATGTTTTGATATGAAAAAATGTTTTAAAATGTGCCTGTGCACCTAAGAAAATGAGCACAATTTGAAGAGTTTTCCAGAACCAGCACATTCGGAAGAATCTCGCAATTCCAACCTGGGAGCATGGCGAGTTTTGTGGGTGGGGCCTGGTCCGGGCAAATTGAATTTTGAACCAATGGAAAAGATCGTGGAAAACACGGGTGTAAGTGGTTTTGGGCATGGCTCACTTATGTTTAATATCCCCCGATCTTTTTTGTGCTGGTTCGGCCGATTCCACCCGAATTGCACTGATATAACTCGCAGAAACTCGAGCCCTCTGTGGTGCAGTTTGAATGGTGCATCTTAGGGTGTGTTTGTGTGGCAGCGTGGGTACCGGGGCAGTGGGAGGAGAGGCTGTACTGTACGGTACTGGCCTCCTGGGGCTGCTCACATCCCCCCCCCGCCCGGCCCACCACCACAAATTCAATAAGGCAGAAGTGGAACCAGCAGATCCGGAGGCAGCTCACAAGGCCCATGAAAGAGGAGGACTCTCCCTTGCTGGTGGGACAACGTAAGTCGGCCAGGTTTAAGGGCAGGTTTTCTTCTCTTGCTCTTGGGCATGAAGGATGGCCAGGGAGCAACACATGGAAAGAAATCGAGTGTGGAGGATCGCACACCTGGAACAAAGCTCACCTGATTTTCTGTCCGTTAACTTAACAACAACAACAACATGCATTTATATAGAATAGCAAAATACTGCGGATGCTGGAAATCTGAAAAAACAACAGAAAATGCTGGAAACACTCAGCAGGTCAGGCAGCATCGAGGAGAGGAGAAACAGAGTCAATGTTTCGGGTCAAACCCTTCGCCAGAACTGGAAAAGGTTAGGGAGGAGAGATTTTTAAGCAGAGGCAGGGAGGAAAGAACAGAGGGAAGGTCTGTGATAGGATGGAAGGCAGGAGAGATTAACTGACAAAAGGGATGATAATGCAAGGCAAAAGGAGAGGTAATGGGACAAGTTAAGAAACAAAAGATGGCTCTAGATGAGGTGTGGATGATGATGGCAGCAACATTAACAGCTACCATGTGAGGAAACGAGAAAAAAAGGAAATACAGGGGCCAATTTATAGTCTGAAGTTGTTGAACTCGATATTAAGTCCAGACGGCTGTAAAGTGCCTAATAGGAAGATGAGGTGCTGTTCCTCGAGCTTACGTTGAGCTTTGTTGGAACAATGTAAGAGGCCGAGGACAGAGAGATCAGAGAGGGAGTGGAGGGGAGAATTAAAGTGACAGGCGACCGGAATCTCGGGGTCATGCTTGCGGACTGAATGGAGGTATTCTGCAAAACGGTCACCCAATCTGCGTTTGGTCTCCCCAATGTAGAGGAGACCACATCGTGAGCAGCGAATACAGTATACTAGATTGTAAGAAGTACAAGTAAATCGCTGTTTCACCTGGAAGGGGTGTTTGGGGCCCTGGACAGTGGGAAGGGGGAAGGTATAAGGGCATGTGTTGCATCTCCGCTTGCACGGGAAGGTGCCGGGCGAAGGGGAAGGGGTGATAGAGGAGTGGACCAGGGTGTCGCGGAGGGAATAGTCCCTTCAGAATGCTGAAGGGGGGGAAGGGAAAGATGCGTTTGGTGGTGGGATCACGCTGGAGGTGGTGGAAATGGCGCAGGATGATCCGTTGAATGTGGAGGCTGGTGGGGTGAAAGGTGAGGACAAGGGGAACCTTATTGTGGTTCTGGGAGGGAGGGGAAGGGCAGAAGTGCGGGAAATGGAACGGACACGGTCGAGGGCCATGCCAACCATGGTAGAGGGGAATCCTCGGTTGAGGAAAAAGGAAGACATATCGGAAGCACTGGTATGGAAGGTGGCATCGTCAGAACAGATGCAGCGGAGACGGAGAAACTGGGAGAATGGAATAGAGTCCTTACAGGAAGCGGGGTGGGAGGAAGGGTAGTCCAGGTATCTGTGGGAGTCAGTGGGTTTATAGTGGATGTTGGTCGATAGCCTGTCCCCAGAAATGGAGACAGAGAAGTCGAGGAGGGAAAGGAAGAGTCAGAGATGGACCATGTGAAGGTGAGGGAAGGGTGGAAATTGGAGGCAAAGTGAATGAAATTATCTAGTTCGGGGCGAGAGCAGGAAACGGCACCGATACAGTCATCAATGTATCGGAAAAAGAGGTGAGGGAGGGGACCCGAGTAGGACTGGAACAAAGAATGTTCTGCACATCCCATGAAAAGGCAGGCATAGCTAGGGCCCATAGCAACACCTTTAATTTGGAGAAAGTGAGTGGAGTCAAAGGAGAAGTTGTTCAATGTGAGAACAAGTTCAGCCAAACGGAGGAGGGTGGTGGTGAATGGGGACTGGTTGGGCCTCTGTTCAAGGAAGAAGTGGAGCACCCGCAGGCCGTCCTGGTGGAGGATGGAGGTGTAGAGGGATTGGACGTCCATAGTGAAAAGGAGACAGTTGGGGCCAGGAAACTGGAAACTGTTAAAGTGGCGGAGGGCGTTGGAAGAGTCGCGGATGGGACTGGACAAGGGGAGAAAAAAAGAGTCGAGATAGGAAGAAATCAGTTCTGTGGGGCAAGAACAGGCTGAAACAATGGGTCTACCAGGGCAGCCCTGTTTGGATCTTGGGAAGGAAGTAGAAGTGGGCTGTACGGGGTTGAGGGACTATGAGGTTGGCGGCCGTGGAGAGCTCTCCAGAGGAGATGAGGTCTGTGACGGTCTTGGAAACACTTTCTTGATGTTCGGTAGTGGGGTTAGAGGTTCTAGAAACATAGTAAAACGTCCCAAGGCGCGTCACAGAAGCGTTATAAAACAAAAATTGACACAAACAAAAGAAGGAGATATTAGGACAGATGACCAAAAGCTTGATAGAAAGCTGGAGAGGTTTAGGGAGGGAATTCCAGAGCTTAGGGTCTAGACGGCTGAAGGCACGGCCGCCAATGGTGCAGCGATGAAAATCGGGCATGCACAAGAGGCCAGAGCTGGAGGAGCAGAGATCACGGTGGGCTGTAGGCCATGTTCCCTTTAAACTGCACAGCAGCGCAGCTCTCTGCTGGCTTTTAAACGGAAAAACCGCGCACGTGCAGTATTTTCAATAGGCCGCGCAGCCCGTTAAAGGGGCCGCGTGACCCCCAAAAAATTACCAGGATCATTGGTTTTGGGCTGGAGCAGGTTGTAGAGATAGGGAGGGGAGAGGTGATGGGTGAGCGGGACATGGTGCAAGTTAGGATACAGGCAGCAGAGCTTTGGATGAGCTGAAGTTTATGGAGGGTGGAAGAGGAAGAGGACCCCTCCACTGCCTCTGTGTTGTCCTTACCTCCAATTAAACATTGGGAACACCAAAACCATTGTCTTCGGTCCCCACCAGAAACTCCGTTCCCTCGACACTGATTCCATCCCCCTCCCTGGCCACTGTCTCAGGCGGAAACACACTGTTCATAACCTCTGACCCTGAGCTGAGCTTCCAAATCCATATCCTCTCCATCACAATGACCACCTACTGACTGCTCCCGGCTTACCTTACCTTTAACCTTCTCTGCTCTAATGAAAAAAGCCAATTCTCTGGTCTCGCTTCATCCCTGGGATCATATCAGTGAATCTCTTCTGTCCCATCTCCATGGCCTTGATATTATTCCTAAAGTGAAGCACCAAAACAGCACACAATATTCCAACTGTGGTCTAACCAATGGTTTATATATAATCACCCCTTTGGTTTTGCACTCGAGAACTATTTATAAAATCTAGGATCCCTTAAGTTTTTTTTAGTTTTATCAACCAAATTTGTCTATCTAAACCCCAAAGTCTCTCTGCTCCTGTGCCCCTTTTAAAGTTTTACTATTTAATGAGTATTTCCTCTCCTTATTCTCCATCCCAAAATTTATCACCTCACATTTTTCCACATTAGATTTCCTCTGACATTTATCTGTCCAAAATACTAACCTGTCCCTCGTCCTCCTTAAGTTGCACACAGTCCGCATCATAATTACCCACACTCCCCTATTATTGAAGGGATATAATCTTAAAATCAGAGCTTGGCCACTTAGGAGAGAAATCAGGAAGCGCTTTTTCGCACAAAAGGTAGTAGAAATCTGAAACTCTCTCCCCCAAAAGGCGGTGGATGGTGGGGGTCAATTGGAGCTTTTAAGACTGGGATTGATAGATTTTTGTTAGGTAAGGTTTCGAGGGTTATGGAGCCAAGTTGGGTAAATGGAGTTGAGGTACAGATCAGCCATGATCTAACTGAATGGTGGAACAAGCTCGACAGGCTAAATGGCCTCCTCCTGTTCCTATGTTCCTATCATCTGCAAATTTTGATAATGTGGTCCTTATACTTAAGTGAAGATCATCATTTAAATATATCGAGAAGACCAACACTGACCCTGAGGACAGCACTGTTTACATCCTCCTGTCCAAATAACATCCATTAACCACTGCCCTCTGCTCTCTGCCCTTTACCCAACTTCCTACCCATGCTGCTTCACTCCCTTTAATACCGTGGGCCTTAATATTATCAACAGGCTTCCTGTGTGGCACCTTATCAATCGCCTTTTGAAAATCCATACACACAACATCCACTGCATTTCCTTTATCAATACAGGAAACTTTCTTTCATCCGGCACGGACGGGACCGACGTGGTGCCCGTTCATCAAAAATTCCGGATAACCGAACGCTATAGTAAAAGATAGGGAGAGCTGACAGCTCCGTATAAAGCAACAAACCCTGTTGCTTAGCAACAACTGTAGAACAATGGCCTCAAGTTTCAAGCGTCTCTGTAGCTTAGCAACAGCTGCAGCCACACCCTTGCACAGCACAGATGGAAGAAGGCAAAAAAATATGAAGTAAAACCTACTCCTGAATTTTGCCGGTTAACCGAGATTTCCGACGATTTAGGTGCCGGTAAATCGAAAGTTTCCTGTACTCTGTTAAGTCCTCAAAAAAACTCGATTAGGTTTGTGAGACATTACTTACCTTTTATAAATTCACACTGGCCTTAATTATGCCATGTCATTTTAAGCTTACCCCTGCCAATGTTGGTCTATAGTTACTCATGTTGTATCCGCGTGTTAATGGAGACACGGAATGCAGGAGTTGGTTTAACAGGTGTTTACTGGACAAAGTCTGGAGGTGAACTAAAAGATACAAGACACGATACAGGCTTATATAGCCCGAGTGGCCACTACCGGCATTACAGTACACAGGGGCTCTTAAAGGCACATACACCACAATTCCTCCCCTTTTAGACAACCACTACATAACATTTTAAGTAATTGTTATTAACATGTGTACAAGAACAATAATCTACACATTTGCTGCAGTTAATCAATTATAAGTCAGTCTCTCTGGAGTAGGGTTGCAAAGGGGTGGAAAGTTTCCGGTAAATTTCCGGAAATTTTCCACGGGAAGTTTAGCTTGGGAATTTTGCCCAAAAAAGCACATGCTAGCATAATATTGTTTTTTTTGTATTTCTTTATTTTTTTTCCACAGGTCCTCTCTTAAAATTACTAACAGAGATGGAATCTTAATTATTAAGGAATTTCTTAATCAATATATGTTTATCTTCTTACTTGGCTTGTTTTAATAATTACAAGTTTTGTGTGTGACTGTGAACAAATGTGTCCTGATTGGTTGGATGAGTGGATGAGCGATTAGCTCCCTCTATTTGTAATATTTGCATATCGAATTGTGATTGGCCTGCAGGCATCTGTAAGACTGCTATAGTTTTTTTAAGATCCAGGTTAGGGGTCCTGAGGGAAGTCATTTTGTTTTCTGCTGATGTTGTGATGATGCAGTAAGTAAATCAGACTTTATACCAAATAAACCAGTTACTTGTTGAACTCTGTTGTCCTTCAATTTAAAATATACAAAATAATACACTATTGGTGATGTAGCGTCGTGTGTGTACAGGTCATGCTTCCATCACATGGAGCATCAGCAAAAATGTACTCACCCTGTTGCAATCGTGCTGATCGACCGCAGTTCGACACAGATGAATGCCCTTTATTTCTCTGCATAGAACAATGCCACGTTTACTGTCGGATGTGTGGAAGCATTTTACCCCAGGCATTAAAGATGGAAAGACTGTGTACATGTGCAAACACTGTAGAAAGCCATATGTAAAGAATGCCACAAAGATGCAGCAACCTACAACTCCAAGCAAATGACAAAGAACAAGAACACCACACTGAAGCTGCCCAACAACACTAGATGGGGTGGTGTTGTCATAATGTACAACAGCCTTCTGGAGGGAAAGGAGTGGCTGCAAGAAATGGCAATATCCCAGTCTGGGGATATGGAAACCACCATCAAGAAAATACTGCTGGATGATGTGTTTTGGGAGAGAGTGGTTAGCAGCCTTAAACTACTCACCAGTAGCATCTGCAATTGCTCAGATTGAAGGAGATGACGCTGTCTTGTCAGATGTTCTCAGGCTTTTTACTGATTTAAAAGAACAAATCAGCATTGCCCTACCCACATCCCTGCTGCTCAAAGCAGAGGAGAAGGCAATTGTTCAATTCATACAGACGCGTCAAGAATTTTGTGTCAAGCCGATTCATGCTGCAGCATACATGCTGGACCCAAAGCATGTTGGGAGACCAATACTTTCTGGAGAACAGATCAACAGCGCTTACAGTGTGATTTCTACCCTCTCACACCATCTCAATCTGGATGTGGGCAAAGTTCTGGGAAGTCTGGCAAAGTTCTCTACCAAGCAAGGTCTTTGGAATGGGGATGGGATATGGGAATCATGCAAGCATATCCGTGCACATACCTGGTGGAAGGGACTTTGTGCATCTGAGGCCCTGTCACCTATTGCATCGGTGATACTCCAAATCCCACCTTCATCAGCGGCCTCTGAACGAAACTGGTCACTTTTTGGGAATACGCATACAAAGGTGCGCAACAGGCTGACTAACAAGAGAGTGGAGAAACTGGTGGCTATCCGGGCGAACCTACAACTTATTGAGCCAGATACAGAAGTGTCCACCACACAGCTAGACACTGACACAGAGGAGGAAATGGACACGTCAGAGCCAGAGTCAGAGAATCAGGAGGAGCAATGAGGAGTAGAAGACTCATGAGTAGAAGACTCAAAGGGACAAAATAAGGACAAATTACAGGCTGACGCTCTTTTTATTTTATTTTAGATGGGTCTTTTTTGTGGGGGTTCAATAAAGTTCAAAATTATAACCTAAATAAAGTTTTGAAAGCCTGCTTTTATTTGTATGGAACAGTATGTCTATTTTGACGACAAAGATAATATAAGGGTCAGAGACAAAAACCATCAGTGTGCAAAAAAACTCAAAATTCCCATAAATTCCCCAAAATTCCCATGGAAAGTTTCCTCTTTTAAAAATTCCCAGAATTTTGCAACCCTACTCTGGAGGCTTCCTGACTCGGTCCGGATAACGCCTCGGTGGTGTAGTAGTTTTCGGTGGTGTAGTAGGTTCTTTTGGCAAGGTCGATTCGGCTTGAATGCCAGTGTCGGGTTCATCTGGTTCCAGTATCACCGGATCGGAGGTAGATACTATGGGTATCTCTGCTTCATCATTAGGCGTATAGAGTGGTGGTGTAGGTTGTCCCTTTTCGGATGACTCTATGATCTGGTCAGCATGGCGCCTTATTATGTTTTCTCCAATGTCCACGGTATACATCAGCGGTCCTAGTCGTGTGCAAATAGTTCCAGGCTGCCATTTCTCGGTACGGTAGTCCCGGGCCAAAACTTGTTGACCTATCTGGAAGGTTCTAGTTGGCCTTGCATTCATGCCTTGAAATTGCTGGTTCTCTACGTCCCTTCTGATGTTTGGCTTGATCAAATCCAGCCGGCATCTTAGTCTTCTATTGAAAAACATCATGGCGGGAGTTTGGTTTGTAACCACATGTGTTGCATTCCTGTAGGCAAACAAGAAGTTATCTAACTTATGCTGTAGATTAATGTCTTCATTACCCATAGCCTTTATGGCCTTCTTGAAGGTCTGGACAAACCTTTCAGCCAATCCATTGGTGGCGGGATGGTATGGGGCGGATGTGTAGTGCTTAACCCCATTGTTTTTTAAGAACTTCCTGAATTCTTCGGACACAAATTGCGGTCCATTATCAGAACAGATCTGTTCAGGCAGCCCATTCCTGGCAAATATGGTCCTTAATACTGTGATGGTTTTTTCTGTGGTGGTGGAGGACATCTTTATTACCTCCGGCCACTTGGAGTGTGCATCAACCGCGATTAAGAACATTGAGTCCATAAATGGACCAACAAAGTCGATGTGTACCCTTTGCCATGGAGATGAGGGCCACTCCCATGGATGTAGAGGGGCTTGTGGTGGGGCGTTTTGGACCTTCTGGCATCCTAGACAGCCCTTGGTCATTTCCTCGATGTCTCCATCGATACCTGGCCACCACACAAACGCTCTGGCTAGGTTCTTCATTTTCAGTCCACCCAGATGCCCCTCGTGAAGCTCCTTTAGCACTTTATCCTGGAGTTTGGGTGGAATCACCACTCTGGATCCACACATCAAGGTTCCTCATCACACTGACAGCTGTTCCCTTCTTTGCGAGAATGCTGGCAACAGTGGTTCGCCATGTGCTGGCCATCCCTTCACCGTTAAATCGTAGACTCGTGAGAGAGTCAGGTCATTTCTCGTTTCTTTTTCAATGGTAGAATTTGTTACTGGTAGACATTCCACTATGGTTGAGTGGAACATTTCCACTGGGTCCACTGTAGGTGCCTCTTCTACCGTTGGCAACGGTAGACGCGATAAACCGTCAGCATTTCCATGCTGTTTTGATCCTTTGTATTCTATGTCATATTGGTGTGCCCCTAGGAAAAGGGACCACCTCTGTAGCCTTTGCGCTGTCATAATGGGAACGCCCTTTTTAGGGTTGAATATGGAGACGAGGGGTTGATGGTCAGTCAACAAGGTAAATTTTTGTCCGTGTAGGTAATGGTTGAATTTCTTCACTCCCCATACCAGGCTGAGTGCTTCCCTGTCGATCTGGGCATAGTTACGCTCAGCTGAGTTCAATGAGCGTGACGCAAAAGCTATCGGCCGCTCCGAGTCATCAGGGAATCTATGCGATAATACCGCTCCTACGCCGTAAGGGGATGCATCGCACGCCAGTCTGATTGGCAGTGATGGGTTGTAATGAGCCAAAACTTCCTTGGACGTGATCAAGCCTTTACATTTATGGGAGGCACGTTTACAGTCTTCGCTCCATTTCCAAATTACTCCCGTTTGTAGCAGTTCGTTAAGAGGGTGCAGAACAGTTGACAAGTTCGGTAAAAATTTATGATAGTAATTTATCAATCCCAGGAACGACCTTAATTGTGAGACATTTTCAGGTGCTGGGGCTTTTATGACCGCTTCAATTTTTTCAGGTGACTTATGCAACCCTTCTTCGTTAATTATGTGGCCACAATATATTTGTTTCTGAAAAAATTCGCACTTGGGGCGATTTGCTCGTAGGCCCCGTTCTCTCAGCCTAGTGAGCACCTGCTCCAAATTGGCACGGTGCTCGTTGTCATTTTCTCCTGTTACAAGGATGTCGTCTAGGTAGCATTGAGTCCTCGGAATCCCTTGCAGGACTTGCTCCATAGCTCTTTGCCAGATAGCTGGAGCTGATGCTACTCCGAAAACCAGTCGATTGTACTGGTACAGGCCTTTGTGTGTGTTTATCGTGAGATACTTTTTAGCGGCCTCCTCAACCTCCATCTGTAGATATGCCTGTGCCAAGTCAATTTTGGTGAAACATTTCCCTCCGGATAGTGAGGCGAAAATATCTTCTATCCTCGGAAGAGGATACTGTACTGTGTGAAGGACCGGGTTTACAGTCACCTTGAAGTCCCCACAGATGCGAATTTTTCTCTGTTCTTCAGATTTATCATTATTCAACGTTTTCTTCATGGCCGGGACGATGGGTGTTGCCCACTCGCTCCAATCTATCTTGGATAACACGCCTGTCTTTTCTAAATTCTCCAGCTCTGCCTCGACTGCTGGACGAATTGCGTATGGCACCGGCCTTGCCTTAAAAAACTTGGGAATTGCCGCATCTTCCACTTTTATTGAGGCGGTGACGCCTTTCAAGGTTCCTAGTTCCTGTTGGAACACTTCTTTGGCGTTGGCCAAGATGTCTTTTAATCGTTCAGGTATGACGTCATCATCATTTTTTTTCTTACTGGTCACCGTCAGTGCCTGAATGGAGTGCCAGTCTAAACGTATCTTCCTGATCCATTCATGTCCCAACAGCGGTGGACCACCATCTTGCAGAACGTATAAATACAACTTCTGTATTTCCTTGCCGTTGTATACAACAGGCACCCTTATTTTCCCTCTGGGGTGTACTTTCTGCCCCGTATATGTTTTCAAGATAATGGATGTGTCTTTCAAAGGTATATGCGGAAATAGCCGCTCGTAATCCCGTCGACTTATGACGGTCAGAGCTGATCCTGTATCTAGCTCCATTTTAACTGGGGACCCCGCTATCGTGAGGGTAACCCAAATGGTCTGGTAATCTTCTTTGGCAATTACATTATGTAATTTGAGACAGCTTCGTCTCTTGTTTCCGGAGTCGCTATCGCTCTTCTGGTCTTCGGAGCTACTGTCCGTCATCATTTGTACCTTTCTGTACTTTTCCTTATTGAATTTTTTTCTGTCAGTGGATTTTTTGTTTCCAGATCGGCATACACGTGCAATGTGACCCATCTTTCCGCATTGCCTGCATGATTTGTCCTTGAACCAGCAGTCCCTCTGGTCATGGGTGGATCTGCCGCAGCGATAACATCTCTCGAAACCCTGTGTCATTTCATGGGTGCCGAAGTCCTGTGGCTTTTGCTGTATCTCTGCAGCTCCTTTTGCTGCTGCTTCGTATGATACAGCCACACTGAAAGCCTTGTCCAGTGTTAAATCTTTCTCAGAAAGTAGTCTTTTCTGTGTTCCTTCACTTAGGAGACCGCAGACAAATTTGTCTCGAAGAGAATCTGCCAGTCCTGCTTCGAATTGGCAGTGCTTTGACAGCTTCCTTAATTCGGTGAGGTAATCAGCGTTACTTTCATTCTTGTGCTGATTCCTCCTGAAGAATTTGAATCGTTCCGCTATCAGCAGCGGTGTTGGGTATCAACAATCTCCTTAAAATTCTTGTCCATCGGTTTGGCTGGAGTGATTAAGTTTCGTAACAGCCCGTATGTCTTTGCGCCCATTAGATTTAGAAGTATCGATGCCTTTTTATCATCCTCTATTTCATTCGCTGTGCAATATACCTCCACTCTTTCCACATATGTGGTCCAATCCTCTACATCATTATCGAAAGCAGTAATATTGCCAGTCTTAGGCATCCTGAAAAAAAAATGGCGCCTCCCGCACTTTCCTTTCTTCCCTGCCGAGAAAAAAAAATGGCGCCTCCCGCGCTTTCCTGCCGCTGTCACTGCTGACAACGCTGTTCTCCGCGGTTTTTATTTATACAAATATTTTTAATAGTCGGAGACTCGTTCCCGCCGGACTCTCTGGGACCTTTCCCTCCCTCTGCTTGGTCCGAACGCCGACCTGCTTTGCAGAGCTGCCGTCTCCCGAGTGCTCCACCCTTCGTCTCTGTTTGCCTCCACCTTCGCTGCTCGGCCCCGCTGCAGAGCCAGCCGATCGAGCCCCAGCCCACCGCCCAGGAAGGATTATTGCAGTACCTGCCACCAGCCCGGCTAGCTGGTGAAACCAGTTTTTTCTTTTTTTTTCTTCTCTTCGACCTTCGTCTGAGGAATCGACCTCCTTGAGGTGCTGCCGAATTGCAGGTAAGTCCGTTTCCAATTCGTCGCCACTGTTGTATCCGTGTGTTAATGGAGACACGGAATGCAGGAGTTGGTTTAACAGGCGTTTACTGGACAAAGTCTGGAGGTGAACTAAAAGATACAAGACACTATACAGGCTTATATAGCCCGAGTGGCCACTACCGGCATTACAGTACACAGGGGCTCTTAAAGGCACATACACCACAACTCAGTTTATCCCTTTCTCTATTTTTGAACAGAGGTGTTACAATGAGAACTCTCCAGCCCTCTGGCGCAACCTCCATTCCAAGGATGTTTGAAAGATTGTGGTCAGCTCCTCTGCTATTTTCTCTCCGACTTCCCTCAGCATTCCAGGATGCATGTTGTCAGGGCTCAGTGCCTTTCACACCGAGCTCCACCTGCTGTTCAGTAGTATTCACATATCTATCGTTATCCTAGACTACAGATTACTCCATCTCCTGCTCTTGTATCCTTTCATCCATTTATTCATTTACGGGATGTGGGTGTCGCTGGCAAGGCCAGCATTTATTGCCCAGCCCTAAATGCCCTTTAACTGAGTGGCTCGCTGGGCCATTTCAGAGTCAACCACATTGCTGTGGGTCTGGAGTCACATATAGACCGGGCCGAGTAAGGACGGCAGATTTCCTTCCCCTAAAGGACATCAGTGAACCAGATGAGTTTTTACGACAGTCCCGTAGTTACATGTTCACCATTACTGAGACTTATTTATTAACTGAATTTAAATCCCCAGCTGCCATGGTGGGGTTTGAACTCATATCCCCAGATCATTAGTCCAGGCCTCTGGATTACTAGTCCATCACCGAATCCCCCACCATCAACATCCTGGGGGGTCACCATTGACCAGAAACTTAACTGGACCAGCCACCTACAGTAAATACTGTGGCAACAAGAGCAGGTCAGAGGCTATTCTGCAGCAAGTGTCTCACCTCCTGACTCCCCAAAGCCTTTCCATCATCTACAAGTCAGGAGTGTGATGGAATACTCTCCACTTGCCTGGATGAGTGCAGCTCCAACAACACTCAAGAAGCTCGACACCATCCAGGACAAAGCAGCCTGCTTGATTGGCACCACCTTAAACATTCACTCCCTCCACCACCGGCTCACCCTGGCTGCAGTGTCTACCATCTACAAGATGCACTGCAGCAACTCGCCAAGGCTTCTTCAGCAGCACCTCCCATACCCGCGACCTCTACCTGGAAGGACAAGGGCAGCAGGTGCATGGGATTACCACCAAGTCACACACCATCCTGACGTGGAAATGTATCGCCAATCATTCATCGTCGCTGGTTCAAAATCCTGGAACTCCCTCCCTAACAGCACTGTGGGAGTACCTTCACCACACAGACTGCAGCGGTTCAAGAAGGCAGCTCACCACCACCTTCTCGAGGGCAATTAGGGATGGGCAATAAATGCTGGCCATGCCAGCGATGCCCAGATCCCATGAACGAATAAAAAAAATAACCACTATTCCACCGTCCCACTTTCATTCCCATTATCACACTCTACTGTGAGAACAGAGGCAAAGTATCCCCGTCATTCCTCCATCATCCATAACAAGATTTCCGTTCTAATCTGTAACTATCTCTGATTAGCCCTATCCTATCTCTAACCATCTCTGATTGACCCTACCCTATCCCTAGCCATCTCTGATTGGCCCTATCCCCAACCATCTCTGATTGGCCCTATCCTATCTCTAACCATCTCTGATTGGCCCTATCCCCAACCATCTCTGATTGGCCCTTCTCTTCTCTTCTTCTTCTTAGGCAGTCCCTCGGAACCGAGGATGACTTGCTTCCACACTAAAAATGAGTTCTCAGGTGACTGATGAGTCCAATGCGGGACCTACAGTCTCTGTCACAGGTGGGGCAGACGGTGGTTGAAGGGGCGGGTGGGTGGGGTGCTTGGGTTGACGTGCGCTCCTTGCGCTGCCTGCACTTGACTTCTGCTTGCTCCTGGCGAAGAGACTCGAGGTGTTTGGCGCCTTCCCGGATGCTTCTCCTCCACTTTGAGCGGTCTTGGGCCAGGGATTCCCAGGTGTCGGTGGGGATGTTGCACTTTTTCAAGGAGGCTTTGAGGGTGTCCTTGAAGCGTTTCCTCTTCCCACCTGGGGCTCTCTTGCCGTGTCAGAGCTCCGAGTAGAGAGCTTGTTTTGGGAGTCTCGTATCGGGCATGTGGACAATGTGGCCCATCCATCGGAGCTGATCAAGCATGGTCAAAGCTTCGATGCTGGGGATGTTGGCCTGAGCAAGAACACTGACAATGGTGCGCCTATCCTGCCAATGGATTTGGTGGTACCTCTCCAGTGCTTTGAGGTGCCTGCTGTACATGGTCCATGTCTCTGAGGCATACAGCAGGGCGGGTATCACTACTGCTCTGTAGACCATGAGTTTGGTGCCAGGTTTGAGGTCCTGGTTTTCAAACACTCTCTTCCTCAGGCGACCGACGGCTGCACTGGCACACTGAAGGCGGTGTTGGACTTTGTCATCGATGTCTGCCCTTGTTGACAGTAGACTCCCGAGGTATGGAAAGTGGTCCACGTTGTCCAAGGCCTAGTCATGGATTTTGATAATCGGGGGGCAGTACTGTGTGGCGGGGGCAGGTTGGTAGAGGACCTTTGTCTTACGGATGTTTAGTGTAAAGCCCATGCTCTCGTACGCTTCGGTGAAGGTGTTGACGATGGTTTGGAGTTCAACCTCCGAGTGTGCGCAGACGCAAGCGTCGTCTGCATACTGTAATTTGATGACAGGATGGGACGACTATGGATCTGGACTGGAGGTGATGGAGGTTGAACAGTTTCCCGTTTGTTCTGTAGATTAGCTCCACTCCAGTGGGGAGCTTACTGAGGGTGAGATAGAGCACTGCAGCAAGGAAGATCGAGAAGCGCGTTAGTGCGATGACACAGTCTTGCTTGACCCCGGTCCGTACGTGAATTGGGTCTGTGGCGGATCCATTGGTCAGGATCACGGCTTGCATGTCATCGTGAAGCAGGCAGAGGATGGTGACAAACTTTTGAGGGCAGCCGAATTTGAGGACACTCCATAATCCCTCACGGTTGACAGTGTCGAAGGCCTTTGTGAGGTCAAAGAAGGCCATGTACAGCGGTTGGTGCTGTTCCCTGCATTTCTCTTGTAATTGACGTACGGTGAAGATCATGTCCATTTTGTCCCTTATTGACCCTACCCTATCCCTAACCATCTCTGATTGGCCCTACCCTATCCCTAACCATATCTGATTGGCCCTACCCTATCCCTAACCATCTCCGATTGGCCCTACCCTATCCCTAACCATCTCTGATTGGCCCTACCCTATCCCTAACCATATCTGATTGGCCCTACCCTATCCCTAACCATCTCTGATTGGCCCTATCCTATCCCTAACCATCTCTGATTGGCCCTATCCTATCCCTAACCATCTCTGATTGGCCCTACCCTATCCCTAACCATCTCTGATTGACCCTAACCATCTCTGATTGGCCCTACCCTATCCCTAACCATCTCTGATTGGCCCTACCCATATCTGATTAACCATATCTGATTGGCCCTACCCTATCCCTAACCATCTCTGATTGGCCCTACCCTATCCCTAACCATCTCTGATTGGCCCTACCCTATCCCTAACCATATCTGATTGGCCCTATCCTATCTGTAACCATTCTTTTACTTTTTTCTGTGTTTATAAAATCCTCTACTATTTCCCTTTATGTTCCTTGCTAGTCTTTCTTTATACCTCCTCTTCATCTTTCTCACCTTTTTTTGCTTTCCTTCTGTACTTTTTACATTCGCCCTGATTCTCCTTTAGCCCTAGATTTGTAACATAGCTCTTTAATTTTAATTTTAGTTTCTCTAATTATCCTAGGAACGCCAGGTTTGGCTGCACTGTCTTTCCTTCTTGTGGGAACATGTATAGTCTACACCCTAATCTGCTCCTGTTTGAATATTTCCCATTGTTTTGATGTACTGTCTTACTAAATATATTTCCTGCCAGTTTGTCTGGGGTAGATCTTTCTTTTCCCAATCAAATACCTTTATCTTTGACTGTTCCCTCTCATTTACATATGTAAGGAGCTTAACGCCTGCTTTAGGTGGCTGTGAGAAACGCCTGAAAAACAGACCAACCCGACATTGGGTTGGATGTCTTTCTGGCGTTCTTTGGGCGCGTTTTACACCCGTAAAATCCACCAGGTCCAATTTCTATCCCAAAGAAAGCATGTGGTAGGTCCCAGGGATGTGGTACAGCTGGCTACAAACATATTGCACATTGAGACAGTCAGTCGCATGGGTGGTGGTACTGAGCAAGGGAGCATGTGCTCCTCGTATGAGTACAATATAACAAGGGTAATACAGTGATCATGGGGGACTTTAATGTACATATAGGCTGGGCAAACCAAATTTGCAGTAATAGTGTGTAGGACAAATTCATGAAATGTAGGCAAGAGAGTTTTCTAGATCAGTATGTTGAGGAACCAACTAGTGAACAGGCTATTTTAGATCTAGTATTGTGCAATGAGAAAGGGTAATTAATAACCTTGTGGTAAAGGAGCCTATAGGGAAGAGTGACTATCACACAGAATCACAGAAACCCCACAGTGCAGATAGAGGCCATTTCGGCCCATCGAGCCTGCACCGACACATATCCCACCCGATCCCCGTAACCCCTACACCAACACATATCCCACCCTATCCCTGTAACCCCACGTATTTAATCCCCCTAACACTAAGGGTCAATTTATCATAGCCAATCAACCTAACCCGCACTATAATATAGAATTTTATATTGAAAGGGTCTTAAATCTAAACAAAGCAAACTATTTAGTTATGAGGGGCGAGTTGGCTACGGTAGATTGGGAAACTACATTAAAAGATATGATGGTAGATAAGCAATGGCTAGCATTTAAAGAATTAATACATAATTTACAACAAATATACATTTCTTTAAGGCACAAAAATCCCACAGGAAAAGTGGTCTAACCGTGGCTAACAAGAGAAGTTAAAGATAGTATTAGATCAAAGGAAGAGGCTTATAATGTTGCTAAAAAGAGCAGTAAGCCTGAGGATTGGGAGGATTTTAGAACTCAGCAAAGGAGGACCAAGAAATTGATAAAGGGAATATAGAATATGAGAGTAAACTAGCAAGAGACATAAAAACACAGAGTGTAAAAGCTTCTATAGATATGTAAAAAGGAAAGATTAGCGAAAGTAAATGTGGGTCCCTTACAGGCTGAGACAGGAGAAATTATAATAGGGAATAAGGAAATGGCAGAGAAATTAAACAAATACTTTGTGTCTGTCTTCATGGAAGAAAACAGAGAGTCGGAATAAACGGGTCATTTTCAGGTTGGCAGGCTGTAACTAGTGGGGTACTGGAAGGATCAGTGCTTGGGCCTCTGCTATTCACAATCTACATCAATGATTTGGATGAGGGGACCAAATGTAATATATCCAAGTTTGCTGATGATACAAGGCTGGGTGGGAATGTAAGTTGTGAGGAGGATGCAAGGAGGCTTCAAGGGGATATAGACAGGCTAAGTGAGTGGGCAAGAACATGGCAAATGGAATATAATGTGGAGAAATGTGAAGCTATCCACTTTGGTGGGAAAAATAGAAAAGCAGAGTATTTTTTAAATGGTGAGAGATTGGGAAATGTTGGTGTTCAGAGGGACCTGGGTGTCCTTGTACACAAATCACTGAAAGTTAACCTGCAGGTACAGCAAGCAATTAGGAAAGCAAATGGTATGTTGGCCTTTATTACAAGAGGATTTGAGTATAAGAGTAAAGACGTCTTACTGCAATTATATAGGGCCCTGGTGAGACCACACCTGGAGTACTGTGTACAGCTTTGGTCTTCTTACCTAAGGAAGGATATACTTGCCATAGAGGGAGTGCAACGAAGGTTCACCAGACTGGTACCTGGGATGGGGGGATTGTCCTATGAGGAGAGATTGAGTAGACTAGGCCTATATTCTCTAGAGTTTAGAAGAATGAGAGGTGATCTCATTGAAACATATAAAATTCTTACAGGGATTGACAGGGTAGATGCAGCGAGGATGTTTCCCCTGGCTGGGGAGTCTAGAACCAGGGGTCACAGTCTCAGAGTAAGGGGTCGGCCATTTAGGACTGAGATGAGGAGAAATTTCTTCACTCAGAGGGTGGTGAATCTTTGGAATTCTCTACCCCAGAGGGCTGTGGAGGCTCAGTCATTGAGTATATTCAAGACAGAGATCGATTGATTTTTGAATATTAAGGGAATCAAGGGATATGGGGATAGTGCAGGAAAGTGGAGATGAGGTAGAAGATCAGCCATGATCTTAATGAATGGCGGAGCAGGCTCGACGGGCCGAATGACCAACTCCTGCTCCTATTTCTTATGTTCTTATGTTTCCACTTGTGGGGCAGAGCATAACTAGAGGCCATCAATATAAGATTGTCACCAAGAAATTCAGTAGGGAATTCAGAAGAAATTTCTTTACCCAAAGAGTGGTGAGAATGTGGATCTCGCTACCACAGGGAGTGGTTGAAGCGAAAAGTATCGATGCATTTAAGGGGAGGCTAAACAAGCATATGAGGGAGAAGGGAACAGAGGGTTATGCTGATAGATTTAGATGAGGAAAGACGGGAGGAGGCTCGAGTGGAGCATAAACGCCGGCATGGACTGGTTGGGCTGAATGGCCTGTTTCTGTGCCGTATATCCTGTGTAATCCTATATGTAATTTATGAGTCTTTTGAGCTGTGGGTTCCTGCCGCTCTCTAAAAGCCCTGTCATGTTGCCGCCTGTTGTCCATGGGGGAAGTGAATGAACTGGCCTGCGAGCGATTGTGATCTTTGCAGCCGTGGCTCAGTGGGTAGCACTTTCACTTCTCCCCTCAGAAGGTTGTGGGTTCATGTCCCACTCCAGAGACAAGATCACATAATCCAGGCTGACACTGTAGTGCAGTACTGAGGGAGGGCTGCACTGTCGGAGGGGCAGTACTGAGGGAGCACTGCACTGTCGGAGGGGCAGTACGGAGGGAGCGCTGCACTGTTGGAGGGGCAGTACTGAGGGAGCGCTGCACTGTCGGAGGGGCAGTACTGAGGGAGGGCTGCACTGTCAGAGGGGCAGTACTGAGGGAGCATTGCACTGTCGGATGGTCAGTACTGAGGGAGCACTGCACTGTCGGAGGGGCAGTACGGAGGGAGCGCTGCACTGTCAGAGGGGCAGTACTGAGGGAGCGCTGCACTGTCGGAGGGGCAGTACTGAGGGAGCACGGCACTGTCGGAGGGGCAGTACGGAGGGAGCGCTGCACTGTCAGAGGGGCAGTACTGAGGGAGCGCTGCACTGTCGGAGGGGCAGTACTGAGGGAGCGCTGCACTGTCGGAGGGGCAGTACTGAGGGAGCGCTGCACTGTCAGAGGGGCAGTACTGAGGGAGCGCTGCACTGTCGGAGGGGCAGTACTGAGGGAATGCTGCACTGTCGTAGGGGCAGTACCGAGGGAGCGCTGCACTGTCGGAGGGGCAGTACTGAGGGAGTGCTGCACTGTGGGAGGGGCAGTACCGAGGAGCGCTGCACTGTCGGAGGGGCAGTACCGAGGAGCGCTGCACTGTCGGAGGGGCAGTACTGAGGGAGCGCTGCACTGTCAGAGGGGCAATACTGAGGGAGTGCTACGCTGTCGGAGGGGCAGTACAGAGGGAGCGCTGCACTGTCGGAGGGGCAGTACCGAGGAGCGCTGCACTGTCAGAGGGGCAATACTGAGGGAGTGCTGCACTGTTGGAGGGGCAGTACCGAGGAGCGCCGCACTGTCGGAGGGGCAGTACGGAGGGAGCGCTGCACTGTCGGAGGGGCAGTTCTGAGGGAGAGCCGCACTGTCAGAGGGGCAGTACTGAGGGAGCGTTGCACTGTTGGAGGTGCCATCTTTCGGATGAGACATTAAACCGACGCCCGTCTGCTCTCTCAGGTGGACGAAGAAGATCCTTTGGCACTATTTCGAATAAGAGCAAGGGAGTTCTCCCCGGTGTCCTGGCCAATATTTATCCCTCAACCAACATTACTGAAACAGATTCTCTGGTCCTGGGGTTGTGAAAGGGGCTATATAAATGTAAGTGGTTTTCTTTCTTTCTTCCTTCCTCTGTTTCTTTGTTCCTTCCTGTTTCTTTTTCCTTTCCCCAGTGGAAGACTCCAGAAACCTGGGAGTTGTCTGAACATTAATTTTTTTCCCTACAATATGTTTAGTCTGGTGCCCCAGTTTGGGACTAGGTGCCCACACCCTCACATTGCTGCTGTACTATCGTGGTAATAATAGGCTGCCAGCTTCCTCTGACGAGATGTACATCAGACTGTCCCATTCTGGGTCATTTAGAATCAGACAGTGTCCTTTCCTTTGCAGTCTATCTAAGCCTCATACTCAAATAACAAGGCAAAGCTAACCAAGATTATAGGGTTTTAGAACATTCGACAGATTTTGCTGGAATTCTTTTTTGTAAGCAGGAGTAATCCTGCGCAGTGATGAGGGAGGCGGTGTTTTCAATCTATCTGTGTAACGTGGATTCTGGCGAGGGGGAGCGTGGAGGAGGAATTGGTTTTCATTTTGCATGAGTCTCGGAGCCATCTGTGGCACTGTTAAAACCGGGGTGGGGGGGTGGTGATGGGGGTGGGTTAGGCTTCATATCATCATCCTACAGTCAACTGTACTGTATAAAATGTGGAGACGCCCAATGGACTCGCCAACAACACATTGGGAGGGGGACATACTCTCTGGTCAAAATGTGTTAGCGACATTGTAAACTTGGCGGGAGGTTTCAGGAGCAAAACTTTCCAAGACCCCCTGTGCCATGGGCTGTTGTGATCTGGAATGGACTGACTGGAAGGGCGGTGGAAGCAGATTCAATAGTAACTTTCAAAAGGGAATTGGATCAATACTTGAAAAGGAAATAAATTGCAGGGCTGTGGGAAACGAGCAGGGGAGTGATACTAATTGGATAGCTCACATATCGGCCCAGACTGGGCAAGGACAGCAGGTTCCCTTCCCTGAAGGACATTAGTGAACCAGATGGATTTTTACAACAATCTGACAGCTTCATGGTCACTTTTACTGATACCAGATTTTTATTTTCCAGACTTATTTTTAAACTGAATTTAATTTCTTAAATTGCCCGTGGTGGGATTTGAACTCACGGTCTCTGGATTTTTAGACCAGGAACATGGAGTCATCGATATACCGCACAGAGAGAGGCCCTTCGGCCCATCGATAGAGTTATACCGCACAGAAAGAGGCCCTTCGGCCCATCGATAGAGTTATACCGCACAGAGAGAGGCCCTTCGGCCCATCGATAGAGTTATACCGCACAGAGAGAGGCCCTTCGGCCCATCGATAGAGTTATACCGCACAGAGAGAGGCCCTTCGGCCCATCGATAGAGTTATACCGCACAGAGAGAGGCCCTTCGGCCCATCGATAGAGTTATACCGCACAGAGAGAGGCCCTTCGGCCCATCGATAGAGTTATACCGCACAGAGAGAGGCCCTTCGGCCCATCGATAGAGTTATACCGCACAGAGAGAGGCCCTTCGGCCCATCGATAGAGTTATACAGCACAGAGAGAGGCCCTTCGGCCCATCAATAGAGTTATACAGCACAGAGAGAGGCCCTTCGGCCCATCGTGTCCGCACTGGCCATCGAGCCCTGTCTATTCTAATCCCATTTTCCAGCACTTGGTCCGTAGCCTTGTATGCTGTGGCGTTTCAAGTGCTCATCTAAATGCTTCTTGAATGTTGTGAGGGTTCCTGCCTCTACCACCCTTTCAGGCAGTGAGTTTCAGATTCCAACCACCCTCTGGGTGAAAAAGTTTTTCCTCAAATCCCCTCTAAACCTCCTGCCCCTCACCTTGAAACTATGCCCGCTGGTTATTGACCTCTCTACTAAGGGGAAAAGTTCCTTTCTATGTACCCTATCTATGCCCCTCATAATTTGGTACACCTCAATCAGGTCCCCCCTCAGCCTTCTCTGCTCAAAGGAAAACAACCCCAGCCTGTCCAGACTCTCTTCATAGCTGAAGCACTCCAGCCCAGGTAACATCCTGGTGAATCTCCTCTGCACCCTCTCCAATGCAATCACATCCTTCCTATAGTGTGGTGACCAGAACTGCACACAGTATTCCAGCTGTGGCCTAACTAGCGTTTTGTACAGCTCCATCATTACCTCCCTGCTCTTATATTCTATGCCTCGGCTAATGAAGGCAAATATCACATATGCCTTTTTAACCACCTTATCTACCTGTCCTGCTGCCTTCAGGGATCTATGTACATGCACACCAAGGTCCCTCTGATCCTCTGTCCTTCCTAGGGTCCTACCATTCATTGTGTATTCCCTTGCCTTGTTAGTCCTCCCAGAATGCATCACCTCACACTTTCCATGGTTAAATTCCATTTGCCACTGTTCTGCCCATCTAACCAACCCATCTATATCGTCCAGAATCACGACACTACTGTACCCATCGCATCTCCCACAGCACTGCAACATCAGCCCAGCTCTCACCAGAGTGCCAGTCAGTGACCCAAACTTGGCAGAAGCAAATAAAAAGATACGACTTTCCATGCTGGGTATTCGAGCAGTATGAAGGGGGCATGCACATTGCAGTGTGGTCAGATGGTCAGTGGGGGCAGATGCTCAGCGTGGTCAGAGTGGTCAGATACTCAGCGTGGTCAGATGGTCAGTGGGGGCAGATGGTCAGCGTGGTCAGATGGTCAGCGTGGTCAATGCTCAGCGTGGTCAGATGCTCAGCCTGGTCAGATGCTCAGCGTGGTCAGAGTGGTGGGATGCTCAGTGTGGTCAGATGCTCAGAGTGGTGAGATGCTCAGAGTGGTCAATGCTCAGCGTGGTCAATGCTCAGTGTGGTCAGATGCTCAGAGTGGTGAGATGCTCAGAGTGGTCAATGCTCAGCGTGGTCAATGCTCAGTGTGGTCAGATGCTCAGAGTGGTCAATGCTCAGCGTGGTCAATGCTCAGAGTGGTCAGATGCTCAGCGTGGTCAATGCTCAGAGTGGTCAATGCTCAGCGTGGTCAGATGCTCAGCGTGGTCAATGCTCAGCGTGGTCAATGCTCAGCGTGGACAATGCTCAGCGTGGTCAGATGCTCAGCGTGGTCAGAGTGGTGAGATGCTCAGCGTGGTCAATGCTCAGTGTGGTCAGAGTGGTCAGATGCTCAGCGTGGTCAATGCTCAGCGTGGTCAGGTGCTCACCGTGGTCAATGTTCAGCGTGGTCAGGTGCTCACCGTGGTCAGCGTGGTCAATGCTCAGCGTGGTCAGGTGCTCGCCGTGGTCAGTGTGGTCAGATGCTCAGCGTGGTCAATGCTCAGAGTGGTCAGTGTGGTCAGATGCTCAGTGTGGTCAGATGCTCAACATGCTCAGTGTAGTCAGATGCTCAGTGTGGTCAGATGCTCAGCGTGGTCAATGCTCAGAGTGGTCAGTGTGGTCAGATGCTCAGCGTGGTCAGAGTGGTCAATGCTCAGCGTGGTCAGATGCTCAGCGTGGTCAGTGTGGTCAGATGCTCAGTGTGATCAGTGTGGTCAGATGCTCAGTGTGGTCAGATGCTCAGCGTGGTCAGATGCTCAGCGTGGTCAGAGTGGTCAGATGCTCAGTGTGGTCAGAGTGGTCAGATGCTCAGTGTGGTCAGAGCGGTCAGAAGCTCAGTGTGGTCAGAGTGGTCATTGCTCAGCGTGGTCAGAGTGGTCAGATGCTCAGAGTGGTCAATGCTCAGTGTGGTCAGAGTGGTCAATGCTCAGTGTGGTCAGATGCTCAGCATGGTCAGTGTGGTCAGATGCTCGGCGTGGTCAGAGTGGTCAATGCTCAGCGTGGTCAGGTGCTCGCCGTGGTCAGATGCTCAGTGTGGTCAGAGTGGTCAGATGCTCAAGAGTGGTCAATGCTCAGTGTGGTCAGAGCTGTCAATGCTCAGTGTGGTCAGATGCTCAGCGTGGTCAGAGCGGTCAATGCTCAGTGTGGTCAGAGCGGTCAATGCTCAGTGTGGTCAGATGCTCAGCGTGGTCAGATGCTCAGTGTGATCAGAGTGGTCAGATGCTCAGCGTGGTCAGATGCTCAGCGTGGTCAGAGTGGTCAGATGCTCAGTGTGGTCAGAGTGGTCAATGCTCAGTGTGGTCCGATGCTCAGTGTGGTCAGAGCGGTCAGATGCTCAGTGTGGTCAGAGCGGTCAATGCTCAGCGTGGTCAGATGCTCAGAGTGCTCAGAAGCTCAGAGTGGTAAGTGTGGTCAGATGCTCAGTGTGGTCAGAGCGGTCAGGTGCTCAGTGTGGTCAGAGCGGTCAGATGCTCAGTGTGGTCAGAGCGGTCAGATGCTCAGTGTGGTCAGAGCGGTCAGATGCTCAGTGTGGTCAGATGCTCAGAGTGCTCAGAAGCTCAGAGTGGTCAGTGTGGTCAGATGCTCAGTGTGGTCAGAGCGGTCAGATGCTCAGTGTGGTCAGAGCGGTCAGATGCTCAGTGTGGTCAGATGCTCAGTGTGGTCAGAGCGGTCAGATGCTCAGTGTGGTCAGAGCGGTCAGATGCTCAGTGTGGTCAGAGCGGTCAGAAGCTCAGTGTGGTCAGAGTGGTCAGATGCTCAGTGTGGTCAGATGCTCAGCGTGGTCAGAGTGGTCAGATGCTCAGCGTGGTCAGCGTGGTCAGAGTGGTCAGATGCTCAGTGTGGTCAGAGTGGTCAGATGCTCAGAGTGGTCAATGCTCAGTGTGGTCAGAGCGGTCAATGCTCAGTGTGGTCAGATGCTCAGCGTGGTCAGATGCTCAGTGTGGTCAGAATGGTCAGATGCTCAGCATGGTCAATGCTCAGCGTGGTCAATGCTCAGCGTGGTCAGATGCTCAGCGTGGTCAATGCTCAGCGTAGTCAATGCTCAGTGTGGTCAATGCTCAGTGTGGTCAGATGCTCAGTGTGGTCAGAGCGGTCAGATGCTCAGCATGGTCAATGCTCAGCGTGGTCAGAGTGGTCAGATGCTCAGCGTGGTCAATGCTCAGTGTGATCAGAGTGGTCAGATGCTCAGAGTGGTCAGAGCGGTCAGATGCTCAGAGTGGTCAATGCTCAGCATGGTCAGAGTGGTCAGTATGGTCCTGCTCCCTGGTGCTCAATCAGGAGTCTATGCAGAAGCTTTCCACACTCAGGGTTAAGAGGATGTGGCAGTTGGGTCTGAGTCTTTGGCTTCCTCTGTGCTCTGCATCCTTGAAGAACTCAAGGCTTCAGCGAACAAGGAAATAACATTGAGCGTTTGAAAGTGCAGAAATCAAGCAACAAAGGCAAGGATCCCAGACTGTCAATGACTTGATACCAATTTAACAGGCACCGATTCAGCGGGTTTATTAGATTTAGCCAAGAAATTATGTGGATCTCTTCTAACACCATGCATTCCCAACAGTCGATTATAAAATGTTCCTCAACACCTCATCGAACCAGTTCTTCAATCTGCTCCCTCTTTCTTGGGTTCGTTGTTCAAACTTTGAGATGAGACTTTTCTGATGCAGAGTGGCAAGAGAGAGAGAGAGAAACAGAGAGAGCTCTTTCCCTCCGCCTCTCAGACAGCACGGGTTAGAAATCCGTCAGGGGTGGTAGTGCTAACCGGTGGGTATCGCACCAATCGCCTGTTATACGCTCGATTCTATTCCAGTCACTGGGACTGGATATCGGGTGGGGAGTGTAACCGGCGGCAGATACAAAACCGATCATTTTGTAGAATTTCTACCCCCATGTTTTGAAAATGCAAATCAGCGACACTGACTCCTGGAACGGCTGCTCACTGACGTTCTGAGCTAGATCAGGAAGGTGTCAGTACCCCTGGTGTATGCCATGAACTGATCTCAGCTGTGGGGGAGGTAGGGGCACCACAGTGTGTCCGAGCTAAGGAGGGACAAATGGGCCAGGGTTCCCACTCCTCAGTGCTATACACTGAATCAGATGAGGACTAGTCCAGATCTGTTTTGCTCATCATGACTGAACAGCCTGTCAGCATTCCTCAACATTGGCCACTTGGGCATGGCATTCCTCCCTCAGGACTGCACTGGTTACGTGCTCAAATCCTCGAGTGGGACTTGAACCCACAGTAACCTTCCGATTCAGCAACAAGAGTGCGAGTACTGGGCCAAGGCTGATACTCGCAAGTACCTTACAGTCTGTATTCTCTGTATAGTTCGTCCTGCGTTGGCAACACTTGGCTGCTCATTTTGAGAAGTTCACAGCAAATGCAACCGAGAGGTCGTGAAGTACGCTGTTTAAAGTGATCTCAACAGATCAGGCAGAGCATGGCTTAGAACGAGTTACTCTCAGGAAAGCTGCCATGAGTATCTGCAACAGTCTCCCACCTCACGGTAAAGCCATTTCACGTCACTAAGCTTTTTTTAATAGCCAACCTCCTTTTCTCTCTCTCCTATAGAACACAAGCTTACAGCACAGAAGGCCATTCAACCCATCGTGCCAATGTTGGCTCTTTGCGAGAACAATCCAAATCAAATTCCACTGCCCTGCTCTCTCTTCATAGCTCTGTACCACCCTCTGCTTCAAATATTCATCCACTCTTTGCACCAACGATGCAATGGTCCCTGCCTCAACTATTGAAGTTATATTCCACGTCAGTTACATCTTCCAATACTGTTCTCTATCACCACAGGAGATAGCAACCTGCTCACAGCCACACACCAACCAAGGCCGCACTCAAACCAGCCACCAGCAGTCCGAGGGAGATTAAGCAGAGTCCCAAAGGGTGACTCCCTGCGAGAGGTTTTCTCCCTCTCTTTAGGACAGAGGGTGGATTTTATGCAGTGCCTGCTTGCTGCACTCAGAGGGGTAACAAATCAAATCAAATCAAATCAACTTTTATTGTCATTGTTAGTGCACAAGTGCAGTACAACGAAATGTAGGCTTGCGGCTCCCGAGAGTGTACATTTGGATTAAGACATTTAAACATTCAACATACATTTGGCTTGTAGTATATTAACATAAATATAACCATAATAAAGTGCATTGGCAGATGTGCAGGCTTTAGAGTTTATTTGTGGAGTTCAGTAGGATGACAGCCCTGGGAAAGAAGCTGTTCCTAAATCTGGTCGTACGGGTGCGAATGCATCTGTAGCGTCTCCCAGATGGCAGGAGGGCGAACAGACTGTGGCTGGGGTGGGTAGGGTCTTTGATGATGGACCGTGACCTCCGTAGACAGCATTTCTGGTATATGTGCTCTATGGTCGGTAGCTGGGTGCCGGTAATGCGTTGGGCAGTTTTGACTACCCGCTGCAGGGCTTTCCGGTCATAGTAGCTACAGCTGCCATACCATACTGTGATACAGTTTGTCAGGATGCTCTCTATAGTGCAGCGGTAAAAGTTAGAGAGGATCAGGGGTGACAGGTTACATCCCTTCAGCCTCCTTAGGAAATATAGGCGCTGCTGGGCCTTCTTCACCAGAGAGGAGGTGTTGAGGGACCAGGAGAGGTCTTCCGTGATGTGGACTCCGAGGAACTTAAAGCTGTCCACCCTTTCCACCACAGCCCCATTGATGTGGATGGGGGTGTGACTTCCGCCTTTAGACTTGGGGACTGGAGCCTCCTGAGGACGATCCAACACTTGCTCCTTGTGTTGCTGCTCTGACATGGATCTCTCGCTCTGCTTCAGTACGATAGATTCAGCCCTGTGTATTTTAAAAAGAGACTCACCATCGGGACCCCTTCTAAGGAGGAAGTCTCAACACAGGACCCCTTCAAAAGAGGGAATCTCACCACCAGGACCCCTTCAAAAGAGGGATTCTCACCACCAGGACCCCTTCAAAAGAGGGAATCTCACCACCAGGACCCCTTCTAAAGTGGGAATCTCACCACCAGGACCCTTTCAAAAGAGGGAATCTCACCACCAGGACCCCTCCTAAAGAGGGAATCTCACCACCAGGACCCCTTCTAAAGAGGGAATCTCACCACCAGTGTAGTGTATGTACCCGTCTACCCTTAAGGAAATTATTGTATGTAACCGTTCACCTTTAAGGGAACTACTTTAAGTGTGGCACTACTTGTTTGGCTTCTGTATACTGTAATACCGACAGTGACCACACCAGTATATAAGTGTTGTGACAGGATCACTGGGGCAGATTCGCCCGGACCTTCGAATAGTAAAGACCTGTTTGTTTGTTACTTCTGAAGTCTGTGTATTTATTAACTGCACAACCCACAGACTTTACAGTGGCGACGAGTCCGATCGTACCCTGCGGCAAGACTACCAAAAGCAACGAAGAGCGTCGAAGGGAGACAACCGCCCTCGTCGTGCTACCAAAAGAAAACACGAGGCTGCAACAACAGAAAGCAGGAAGACTAACAACAAAAGCTGTATCAGCAACAGGCACTGACTACCCTTCTGCCACGGTGCGGAGTGAGCCGACCAGCAAGAAACAAGGCGGCTGAAGAGACTGTGAGTAGGGGAAGGTGTAGAAGTATCCGGAGGATAAGGGCAGAGCACTCGACCTCGGTCGAGGGGGAGCTGTGCCGGCCAAAAGTCGGGTCCAACGGCGTCGGGTGACAGCCGGACCGCGATCGGCAGGAAAAATCCGGGCAGCGACCGCAGCCACGAAGCGCTGAGCCTGCGAGTAGGCGCGGGAAGAGAAACCCAGCTGCAGCCGGGGGAGGGAAACACCGGTCTGCGAGAGGGCTGGGGAGGCGAACGGGAACCGTGCGGGTGAGAGCCGGGTGCGGAGAGAGAGACTGCGAGGAGCCAGTCCAGCGGCTGAGCTGTTCTCCACCAACGGGGTACTCAGAGCCGGCAAAACCGAACGTGCGGGAGTGGGAGAGAGACACAGCCGAAAACGGGGTGAGAGACTGCGCGAGAGCCAGTCCAGCAGCTGAACTGTCCTCCGTTAACGGGGTGTACCCAGCGCCGGTAGAGCCGTGCGGGCGGGAGGAGAAGACAGAGCCGAGTAAGGGGAGCTGTGAGAGAGCCAGCCCAGCGGCTGAACCTGTCCGCTGCGGGGAAAGCGTACCCCTTCCACCAGGAAGAAACGCGGGAAGCCGCCATTAGGCGGAGGAGCCGACAGAAGCGGGAAACCGCCATTGAAGTGGGCGGGGAGAGAAAGGAAGAGCGGGAAACCGCCAAATTCGCGGGAAAAGCCGCCATCTTAGAAAACAAAAATACATAAGAATTTAAAGAAATATTTGTGTTGTACCCAAAGAAAGGAAGATGCCTAAGCGTGGGGACAGCAACGATTTTAACTCCGAAATAGAAGACTGGCCCACGTACGTGGAACGTATTGAGATACATTGTAAGGCTAACAAAATAGCTAAGGAGGAAAAAGCTGTAACCTTACTTAACATGATGGGTGCGAAAACATTCGGGTTGTTGAAACATCTTCTCTCTCCAGCTAAACCGGCGGATCAGACTTTCGAGGATATAGTAGCAGTGCTGAAGGATCACTTGAACCCCACACCGTTGAAGCTGGCTGAACGATTCAGATTCTATGCGAGAACGCAGAAGGAAGACGAAAGCAACGCGGAATACTTGGTCGAACTGCGGAGGCTAGCGAAACACTGCCAGTTCGGAGGGAATCTGACAGAGGCACTGCGAGACAAGTTCGTATGTGGATTGTCCAAAGAAGGGACGCAAAAGCGACTACTGGAAGAGAACAACCTCACACTTGACAGGGCTGTCCTTATAGCCGCATCATACGAAGCCGCAGCAAAAGGAACGGCGGTAATGCAGCGGAAGGCGGTGGCACTAGGGGTGGACCACATCACCTCGAGGACTACGAAATGCTATCGTTGTGGGAAGACAACACACGACCAGAAGCGTTGCTGGGGTAAAAACCAAGAATGCCGGAAATGTGGCAAGATCGGGCACATAGCTAAAGTGTGCCGGTCAGGAACGACGTACAACAATAACGAGTCCTCACAAAAATGGTACAGAAAGGTACATGAGACGACTAGGAAGAGTCTGAAGGAACAGAAGTCGGACTCACACTCCAAACACAAAGGACTGGACAGTCTGAGAATCCACAACGTGAGCAATGAAGCCGACCGACAAACTATTTGGATAACGTTACAGATTGAGAAGGTCCAAGTAAAAATGGAAGTAGACACCGGATCGGCGTTGACTGTCATGAATAAGCATGACTATAAAAAGTTTTTCAAGCATATTCCACTACGGACTACGGATCTAGTGCTGCAGACATACACGGGGCACAAAGTATTCCCCATCGGAAAAATAGAGGTTAAGGTGAGATACCAGGATAAAGTTCACCACCGGTTAGATCTGTATGTGTTGCCTGAGGGAGGTCCACCACTTCTGGGACGAGAGTGGATCCGAAAAATAAAGATGGACTGGCATGCACTAAACACCATGACGGTGGAGTCCGAAAAAGAGGATGTCAAACCTGAACGGTTGTCCAGAATATTAGACGAAGCTAAAGAGGTATTCCAGCAAGGACTGGGAACGCTGCGAGGTATTAAAGCAAAGGTCAAGATTGCAGAACATGCAAGCCCAAAGTTTTTTAAGGCCAGATCGGTACCGTACGCAATACGACCAGCAGTAGAGGCAGAACAAGAAGAACTTGAACGATCAGGGGTTCTGTCAAAAGTAGACTGGAGTGAGTGGGCCACGCCCATTGTTCCCGTCATGAAATCCTCACCAAGTAATAAGCCAGGGGGACCGGGGAAGGTCCGTATCTGCGGAGATTTCAAGATCACAGTGAATCCGGTACTTCACACGGTACAATACCCGCTTCCGCGGATTGAAGATATTTTTGCTTCATTGGCTGGAGGGAAGCACTTCACGAAGATAGACTTGGCTCAGGCATATTTACAGATGGAGGTTGAGGAAGAGTCACGCCAATACCTCACCATCAACACTCACAGAGGCTTGTATCGCTATAATAGACTGGTCTTTGGAGTAGCTTCGGCGCCAGCAATTTGGCAGAGGGCCATGGAACAGGTGTTACAAGGAATTCCAAGCACGCAGTGCTACTTAGATGATATTCTAATCACAGGAAAAGATGAGGAAGAACACCTCACGAATTTGAAACTGGTACTCACCAGGTTGAAGGAGTATGGCCTTCGGGTTAATCGCAAGAAGTGTGAGTTCTTCCAAAAACGGATCTCATACTGCGGTCATGTCATTGACCGAGAGGGACTACATAAGTCACCGGAAAAGATAGAAGCGGTCGTGAAGGCCCCCGCTCCAGGAAACATGTCACAGCTAAGGTCATTCTTGGGGTTGATTAATTATTATCACAAGTTTCTGCCAAATTTATCTACGGTGCTGCATCCGCTAAATGAGCTGTTGCGGAAAGAAACACCATGGAGGTGGAGTGAAGAATGCAAAAAGGCTTTTCGCAGGAGCAAGGAGTTGATTACCTCTGAAGAAGTGTTGGCTCATTTCAACCCAGCATTATCCCTTCGGCTAGCTTGTGATGCTTCCCCGTACGGAATTGGGGCAGTACTTTCGCACAGACTACCAAATGGCTCGGAAAGGCCAGTGGCATTCGCATCCCGATCATTGACACCAGCGGAACGAAATTACGCCCAGATAGATAGGGAGGCCCTCAGTCTTGTGTGGGGCGTGAAGAAATTCAACCATTACCTGCAGTGTAAGAGGTTCACATTGCTGACAGACCACCAGCCGTTGGTGTCCATATTCAACCCAAACAAGGCCGTTTCTACCATGACGGCACAAAGGTTGCAAAGATGGTCAGTTTTACTTGGGGCACACCAGTATGATATTGAATACAAACGGTCCAAACAGCATGGAAACGCTGATGGGCTATCACGCTTGCCATTGCCGATGGTAGAAGAAGCGAGGACAGTGGACCCAGTAGAGTTGTTCCACTCATCAATAGTGGAGTGTCTGCCGATAACAAACTCAATGATTGAGAATGAGACAAGGAATGACCCGACTCTTTCACGAGTCTATGATTTAACGGTGGAGGGATGGCCAGCACAGTGCGAACCAACACTGCAAGCATTCTCACAGAGGAAAGAACAACTGTCAGTGTGTCGAGGAACCCTGATGTGTGGGTCTAGAGTGGTGATTCCACCCAAACTCCAAAAGAAGGTACTCAAGGAGCTGCACGAAGGACACCTGGGTGGCGTAAAGATGAAGAATCTAGCAAGGGCGTTTGTGTGGTGGCCAGGCATCGATGGGGACATAGAGGAGATCACGAAGAATTGCCTAGGATGTCAGAGGGTTCAGAATGCGCCACCACAGGCTCCTCTGCACCCATGGGAGTGGCCCTCATCTCCCTGGCAAAGAGTACACATCGACTTTGCTGGTCCATTTATGGACTCGATGTTCCTAATAGCGGTAGATGCCCACTCCAAGTGGCCAGAAGTAATTAAGATGACCACCACCACGACGGAAAAAACCATCACGGTGTTAAGGACTATGTTTGCTCGGAATGGCCTGCCAGAACAGATCTGTTCTGACAATGGACCGCAATTTGTATCTGAGGAATTTAAGAAATTCTTAAAGAGCAATGGGGTTAAACATTACACGTCAGCCCCATACCATCCCGCCTCCAATGGATTGGCTGAAAGGTTTGTCCAGACCTTCAAGAAGGCCGTAAAGGCCATGAGTAATGAAGACATAAGTTTACAGCATAAGGTGGATAGTTTTTTGTTGGCATACCGAAATGCAACCTATGCGGTCACAAATCAAACTCCCGCGATGATGTTTTGTAATAGACGCCTACGATGTCGGCTGGATTTACTCAAACCAAACGTCAGAAGGGACGTAGAGAACCGGCAATTCCAGGGCATGAACGAAAGGGCCACTAGATCCTTCCAGACCGGTCAATGAGTTTTGGCCCGGGACTATCGTACTGAGAAATGGCAGCCTGGAACGATTGGAAAAAGGCTAGGCCCGTTGATGTACACTGTGGACATTGGAGACAATATAATAAGGCGCCATGTTGACCAGATCATAGGGTCCGCCACAAATGGGCCCCCGACTTCACCACCTTACCCGGATAAGGTTGAGACTGAGTTACCCAGAACACCTACGTCCAATCTGGTAGTTCTGGAGTCAGAGGAACCTGACACTATGCTTCGAGCCGATTCAACTTTACCAGAAACACCTACTAGCCCGCTTGGAATGACGACACCACTGCGGCGTTACCCGGACAGAATCCGGAAACCTCCAGAAAGACTGAATCTATGAACTGTCTTAAATAAATCTGTATATATATATGTGATAATGTATGTCCACTATGGACTCAGTATGTTGAAAGCTAAAAAGGGAGGATTGTAGTGTATGTACCCGTCTACCCTTAAGGAAATTATTGTATGTAACCGTTCACCTTTAAGGGAACTACTTTAAGTGTGGCACTACTTGTTTGGCTTCTGTATACTGTAATACCGACAGTGACCACACCAGTATATAAGTGTTGTGACAGGATCACTGGGGCAGATTCGCCCGGACCTTCGAATGGTAAAGACCTGTTTGTTTGTTACTTCTGAAGTCTGTGTATTTATTAACTGCACAACCCACAGACTTTACAACCAGGACCCCTTCTAAAGAGGGAATCTCACCACCAGGACCCCTTCTAAAGAGGGACTCTCACCACCAGGACCCCTTCTAAAGAGGGAATCTCACCACCAGGACCCCTTCTAAAGAGGGAATCTCACCACCAGGACCCCTTCTAAAGAGGGACTCTCACCACCAGGACCCCTTCTAAATTACAAATAATTCTGAAATGCTTTAACATTATTTTGTACATTTCTATTTATTTCAGATGCGGTGAATATTCATTCAGTGAGTGCTGGGTACATCTCTTGGGGGAAACCAGCTGGGGAAGTAGGGGCGGAGGGGGTCCCGAGTCTCGCTATGCGTGGGGACTGAATTGAAATTCATGCAGATACAGCTGGGCTAATAAGTGGGCCTGTGATAATTGGACCAGGAGAATGGACAATACAGATGTTTCCAGATGGAGCCCACTCCCTCCGCCCCAACCTCACCACCCCCCTCCATCAAATATTATTTTGTCCCGTCCCGGGATGAGCTTTCCTCCTAGCCTGGGCCAGAATGGTGTCAGCTCGCTGCTGCCAGTTAAATGCTGCCAGTGTTCGAAACAGATGGCTTTTCTTCTGTGCTATTCCCAAAGTAATTAATCATGGTCTGGACTCGGTGGAGTGTTAATCATGGAATGAGCACAGACGAGCTCTGTCCCAGCTGTGTTTGCCCAATAATAATCCCATAGTTAAGGTAAATGCCACGGTTCATCAACTCAAACCAATCGGCTGTGTGGTACGTCCAAACTAAACCAACACCACGTTATAGTAAAAACCAAAGCTCCTTTTACATGGTGCACAGGATACTTTCTGTGCCCCTGTGGGTGGGGGAGGAGGCTAATTGTTGTCCCAGCTGCTCCGTTACACAAGAAATCAGAGTTTGCCGGCCGTGTTCCAATGTCCGCGGCCTCTGGTAAACTGAGCTCCCATCCCCGCCACCCCACAACGCATCCATTGAAAAATTCTCATCCCTGGGTTCCAATCCCTCCATGGCCTCACCCCTCCCTAGCTGAGCTGAGCTTCCGACCGCATATCCTCTCCATCATCAGGACCGCCTACTTCCACTTCCGTAACATCGCCTGTCTCCGTCCCTGCCTCAGCTCAGCTGCTGCTGAAACACTCGTTCGTGCCTTTGTGAGCTCCAAACTTGACTATTCCAACGCTCGCCTGCCGGCCTCCCACCTGCCACCCTTCGCAAACTTGAGTTCGCCCGAAACTCTGCTGCCCGTATCCTGACGCACACCAAGCCCCGTTCACCCATCACCCCAGTTCACTGCCCGTATCCTGACGTACACCAAGCCCCGTTCACCCATCACCCCAGTTCACTGCCCGTATCCTGACGCACACCAAGTCCCGTTCACCCATCACCCCAGTTCACTGCCCGTATCCTGACGCACACCAAGTCCCGTTCACCCATCACCCCAGTTCACTGCCCGTATCCTGACGCACACCAAGTCCCGTTCACCCATCACCCCAGTTCACTGCCCGTATCCTGACGCACACCAAGTCCCGTTCACCCATCACCCCAGTTCACTGCCCGTATCCTGACGTACACCAAGCCCCGTTCACCCATCACCCCAGTTCACTGCCCGTATCCTGACGTACACCAAGCCCCGTTCACCCATCACCCCAGTTCACTGCCCGTATCCTGACGTACACCAAGCCCCGTTCACCCATCACCCCAGTTCACTGCCCGTATCCTGACTCACACCAAGCACCGTTCACCCATCACCCCAGTTCGCTGACCTACACTGGCTCCTGCTCCACCAATGCCTCAAATTAAAAATTCTAATCCTTGTGTTGAAATCCCTCCATGGCCTCACTCCTCCCTATCTCGAACTTCCTCCAGCCCTACAACCCTCCGAGATCTCTGCACTCCTCCAATTCTGGCCTCTTGCGCATCCCCGATTTTAATCGCTCCACCATTGGCAGCCGTGCCTCCAGCTGCCTGGGCCCTAAGCTCTAGAATTCCTTCCCTAAACCTCTCCACCTCTCTCTCCTCCTTTAAGACGTTCCTTAAAACCTACCTCTTTAACCAAACCTTTTGTCACCTGTCCTAATATCTCCATGTGGCTCGGTGTCACATGTTGTCTGATAATCGCTCCTGTGCAGCGCCATGGGACTTTTTATTACGTTAAAGGCGCTATATCAAATCAAATCAAATCAAATCAACTTTTATTGTCATTGTTAGTGCACAAGTGCAGTACAACGAAATGTAGGCTTGCGGCTCCCGAGAGTGTACAATTTGGATTAGAACACTTAAACATTTCAACATACATTTGTACATATATATTAGCATAAATATGACCATAATAAAGTGCATCGGCAGATGTGCAGGCTTTAGTGTTTATTTGTGGAGTTCAGTAGGATGACAGCCCTGGGAAAGAAGCTGTTCCTAAATCTGGTCGTACGGGTGCGAATGCATCTGTAGCGTCTCCCAGATGGTAGGAGGGCAAACAGACTGTGGCTGGGGTGGGTAGGGTCTTTGATGATGGACCGTGCCCTCCGTAGGCAGCGTTTCTGATATATATGTTCTATGGTCGGTAGCCGGGTGCCGGTAATGCGTTGGGCAGTTTTGACTACCCGCTGCAGGGCTTTCCGGTCATGGGAGCTACAGCTGCCGTACCATACCGTGATACAGTTTGTCAGGATGCTCTCTATAGTGCAGCGGTAGAAGTTAGAGAGGATCGGGGGTGACAGATTACATCCCTTCAGCCTCCTCAAGAAATATAGGCGCTGCTGGGCCTTCTTCACCAGAGAGGAGGTGTTGAGGGACCAGGAGAGGTCTTCCGTGATGGTGCCGGGGGGGGGGGGGGGGGGGGGGGAGTTTAATGGAAACATAGAAGATAGGAGCAGGAGTAGGCCATTCGGCCCCTCGAGCCTGCTCCGCCATTGAATGAGATCATGGCTGATCATCCAAATTCAGTACCCTGTCCCTGCCTTCTCCCCATATCCCTTGGTCCCTTTAGCCTTAAGAAATATATCCAACTCCTTCTTGAATATATTTAATGAATTGGCCTCCACTGCCTTCTGTGGTAGAGAATTCCACAGGTTCACCACTCTCTGGGTGAAGAAATTCCTCCTCATTTCTGTCCTAAATGGCTTATCCCTTATCCTTAGACTGTGACCCCTGGTTCTGGACTCCCCGACCATCGGGAACATCCTTCCTGTCTCTAGTCTGTCCAGTCCTGTCAGAATTTTATAAGTTTCAATGAGATCCCCTCTCATTCTTCTAAACTCCAGTGAGTATAAGCCCAATCGACCCAATCTCTCCTCATATGTCATTCCTGCCATCCCATATGTCATTCCTGCCATCCCAGGTATCAGCCTGGTGAATCTTCGCTGAACTCCTTCCATGGCAAGAACATCCTTCCTCAGATAAGGCGACCAAAACTGCACACAATACTCAAGGTGCGGTCTCACCAAGGCCCTGTACAACTGCAGCAAGACATCCTTGTTCCTGTACTCAAACCCTCTCGCTACAAAGGCCAACATACCATTTGCCTTCTTAACCGCCTTCTTAATGGGACAGTGTTGCTGTGTGCAGGGGAGTTTAATGGAACAGTGTTACCATGTGGGGGAGTTTACTAAGAACAAAAGAACATAAGAAATAGGAGCAGGAGTCGGCCATAAGGCCCCTCGAGCCTGCTCCGCCATTCAATAAGATCATGGCTGAACTTCTACATCAACTCCACTATTCTGCTCGATCCCCATATCCCTTGATTCCCTTAGTGCCCAAAAATCTATCGATCTCTGTCTTGAATATACTCAACGACTGAGCCTCCTCGGCCCTCTGGGGTCGAGAATTCCAAAGATTCACCACCCTCTGAGTGAAGAAATTTCTCCTCATCTCAGTCCTAAATGGCCGACCCCTTATTCTGAGACTGTGACCCCTGGTTCTAGACGCCCCAGCCAGGGGAAACAGCCTCTCAGCGTCTAACCAGTCAAGCCCTCTAAGAATTTTATAGGTTTTAATGAGATCACCTTTGATTCTTCTAAATTCCAGAGAATATAGACCCATTCTATTCAATCTCTCCTCATAGGACAGCCCTCTGATCCCAAGAAACAAACTAGTGAACCTTCATTGCACCCCCTTGAAGGCTAGTAATGACATTCTTAGGTAGGGAGACCAAAACTGTACACAGTACTCCAGGTGTGCTCTCACCAGAGCCCTATATAATTGCAGCAAGACTTCCTTACTCTTATATTCCAACCCCCTTGCAATAAAGGCTAACATACTATGTGCCTTCCTTCTTGCCCAATCACTTAACCGGTCTATATATTAATAATGGAACAGGGTTACCGTGCCTGGGGTGGGTGGGGAGTGGAGTTTAATGGGACAGTGTTACCATGGGGGGGGGGGTTTAATGGGACAGTGTTACCATGGGGGGGGAGTTTAATGGGACAGTGTTACCGTGGGGGGGAGTTTAATGGGACAGTGTTACCGTGGGGGGGGGTTTAATGGGACAGTGTTACCGTGGCGGGGGGAGTTTAATGGGACAGTGTTACCATGGGGGGGAGTTTAATGGGACAGTGTTACCATGGGGGGGGGAGTTTAATGGGACAGTGTTACCATGGGGGGGGAGTTTAATGGGACAGTGTTACCATGGGGGGGAGTTTAATGGGACAGTGTTACCGTGGGGGGGGGGGTTTAATGGGACAGTGTTACCGTGGGGGGGAGTTTAATGGGACAGTGTTACCGTGGGGGGGGGTTTAATGGGACAGTGTTACCGTGGCGGGGGGGAGTTTAATGGGACAGTGTTACCATGGGGGGGAGTTTAATGGGACAGTGTTACCGTGGGGGGAAGTTTAATGGGACAGTGTTACCGTGGGGGGGGGTTTAATGGGACAGTGTTACCGTGGGGGGGGGTTTAATGGGACAGTGTTACCATGGGGGGGAGTTTAATGGGACAGTGTTACCATGGGGGGGAGTTTAATGGGACAGTGTTACCATGGGGGGGAGTTTAATGGGACAGTGTTACCATGGGGGGGGAGTTTAATGGGACAGTGTTACCATGGGGGGGGAGTTTAATGGGACAGTGTTACCATGGGGGGGAGTTTAATGGGACAGTGTTACCATGGGGGGGGAGTTTAATGGGACAGTGTTACCATGGGGGGGGAGTTTAATGGGACAGTGTTACCATGGGGGGGAGTTTAATGGGACAGTGTTACCATGGGGGGGAGTTTAATGGGACAGTGTTACCATGGGGGGGGAGTTTAATGGGACAGTGTTACCGTGGTGGGGGGGGGGGTTTAATGGGACAGTGTTACCGTGGGGTGGGGAGGGGGGGGGAGTTTAATGGGACAGTGTTACCGTGGGGGGGAGTTTAATGGGACAGTGTTACCGTGGGGGGGAGTTTAATGGGACAGTGTTACCGTGGGGGGGGGGGGTTTAATGGGACAGTGTTACCGTGGGGCGGGGGGGAGTTTAATGGGACAGTGTTACCGTGGGGGGGAGTTTAATGGGACAGTGTTACCGTGGGGGGGAGTTTAATGGGACAGTGTTACCATGGGGGGGAGTTTAATGGGACAGTGTTACTGTGGGGGGGGAGTTTAATGGGACAGTGTTACTGTGGGGGGGAGTTTAATGGGACAGTGTTACTGTGGGGGGGAGTTTAATGGGACAGTGTTACCGTGTGGGGGAGTTTAATGGGACAGTGTTACTGTGGGGGGGGAGTTTAATGGGACAGTGTTACCGTGTGGGGGAGTTTAATGGGACAGTGTTACCGTGGGGGGGGGGGGGTTTAATGTGACAGTGTTACCGTGGGGGGGCGTTTAATGGGACAGTGTTACCGTGGGGGGGGAGTTTAATGGGACAGTGTTACCGTGGGGGGGGAGTTTAATGGGACAGTGTTACCGTGGGGGGGAGTTTAATGGGACAGTGTTACCGTGGGGGGGAGTTTAATGGGACAGTGTTACCGTGGGGGGGAGTTTAATGGGACAGTGTTACTGTGGGGGGGGAGTTTAATGGGACAGTGTTACCGTGGGGGGGGAGTTTAATGGGACAGTGTTACCGTGGTGGGGGGGGGGGGGGGAGTTTAATGGGACAGTGTTACCGTGGGGGGGGGGGGGGTAGTTTAATGGGACAGTGTTACCGTGGGGGGGGTTTAATGGGACAGTGTTACCGTGGGGGGGAGTTTAATGGGACAGTGTTACCGTGGGGGGGAGTTTAATGGGACAGTGTTACTGTGGGGGGGGAGTTTAATGGGACAGTGTTACCGTGGTGGGGGGGGGGGGGGAGTTTAATGGGACAGTGTTACCGTGGGGGGGGGGGGGTAGTTTAATGGGACAGTGTTACCGTGGGGGGGGTTTAATGGGACAGTGTTACCGTGGGGGGGAGTTTAATGGGACAGTGTTACCGTGGGGGGGAGTTTAATGGGACAGTGTTACCGTGGGGGGGGTTTAATGGGACAGTGTTACCGTGGGGGGGGTTTAATGGGACAGTGTTACCGTGGGGGGGAGTTTAATGGGACAGTGTTACCGTGGGGGGGAGTTTAATGGGACAGTGTTACCGTGGGGGGGAGTTTAATGGGACAGTGTTACCGTGGGGGGGGTTTAATGGGACAGTGTTACCGTGGGGGGGAGTTTAATGGGACAGTGTTACCATGGGGGGGGTTTAATGGGACAGTGTTACCGTGGGGGGGAGTTTAATGGGAGCTGTATTCCTGGAACCACCTGCACACGAACTATTCCACTAGAATGGGAAAGCCTACATTTAGAAAAAAGAAACTTATTTTTGATATAGGTAAGTAGTTTGCCCCCAGAAGTAGTGAACTAGGTTGGGTTTTAGATTTTCAGGTCAGTTCGACTTGAACTGCCCCAGCTCATTGAACCTGAAGCCAGATCCCGCATCGATAAAGTGCAAACTCAGTGCCAACAGGACAGGACATCTGTCCCAGCTCCAGGTTTCTGTTTGTGTTAAGATTCCGCACATTGGTCTGCAGCAGAGAAGGCTTTTGTTAAACGAACTGTTTGACCTGGCCAAGTTGAGGTGAAGGTGACATTCTGGCTTGGTTCTGTAACTCTACCACTGTCTTTAGCATCAGCTCGCGACACCAGGAGTCAACAGGTTGGTAATGAAAGGTCCGGTATCAAAACCCATTCTTCCTCCCAAGACTGCCTTACCTCACTTTAAAAAAGTAATCCTTGGCACCTTGATTAAATTACCTATTCTGTTTTACAATCTTCAGATGCTACAGAGCCATTTCCAGTTTTCCAAACTATACATGGTGATTGTTTGCTGCCCGCTGGTGCTTTGCTGCTGTGCCAAGGAGTGTTGGGGTGTGGCTCTGTACCCCGGAGGGAAATTTACAAACTCAACCATGCTATCAGGGCTGAGGCAAGAGGCGGGTGGAGAAGGGGGAATTGCTTAGTGAAATCCAATTGTTCCCATAGGGAAAAAGAGACAGGTGTCAGTGAGCATGTCATACTGACACACCCCTACACACAATCCAGGCACCTGGCTTGATGCTGGCACACTCGGGTCATACTCGCCTTACGCGCTAGGGAATGGCATGTGACACTGGGGCAGCAAGCAAGAGAAAGAAGACTAATATTGTATGAAGTTGCACATTTATGGAGTAGAAGTTCCGATCAGGATAGCAGAATTCACCGGAATAGTGCAGATTTGGATTTATAAGAACATAAGAATTAGGAGCAGGAGTCGGCCATTCGGCCCCTCGAGCCTGCTCCGCCATTCAATGAGATCATGGCTGATCATCGACCTCAACAGCACTTACCCGCCCGATCCCCATATCCCTTGAGTCCCCTAGAGTCCAAAAATCTATCGATCTCTGTCTTGAATATACTCAACAACTCTGCATCGACAGCCCTCTGGGGCAGAGAATTACAAAGATTCACAACCCTCCGAGTGAAGAAACTCCTCCTCATCTCAGTCTTAAATGGCCGACCCCTTATCCTGAAGCTATGCCCCCTCGATCTAGACTCTCCAACCAGGGAAAACAGCCTCTCAGCATCTACCCTGTCAACTCCCCTCAGAATCTTGTATGCACCTCTCATTCTTCTAAACTCCAGAGAGTATCGGCCCGTTCTACACAATCTCTCCTCATAGGACAACCCTCTCACCCCAGGGATCAATCTAGTGAACCTTCGTTGCACCGTCTCTGAGGCATGTATGTCCTTTCTCAGATAAGGAGACCCAAACTGTGCACAGTACTCCAGGTGTGGTCTCACCAAAGCCCTGAACAATTGTAGTAAGCTTTCCTTACTCTTGTCCTCCAACCCCCTTACAATAAAGGCCAACATGCCATTTGCCTTCCTAATTGCTTGCTGTACCTGCTTTCTGTTTCTGTTTATTCAGGATATTCTCCAGAAGATCTGGATTCAGGCCGCCTTCCCCTTTAACCAAGATATTGTCACACTTCCCATCTCAGACCGCAATCCATTTATATAGAGCCTTTCAGGATGTTCCAAAGCGCTTTACAGCCAATTAAATACTTTATGTGTAGTCACTGTTGTAATTTCAAAAAACGCAGCAGCCAATTTGCACACAACAAGATCCCACATACAGCAATGTGATAATGACCAGATAATCTGTTTTTAGTGGTGTTGGTTGAGGAATAAATATTGACCCAGGACACTAGGGAGGACTCCCCTGCTCTTCTTCATGCCATGTGATCTGGGTTTCACGATGACTTAGGAGGGCAATCTTCCTGAGACTGCTCCCAGGCTCTCTGGATTGCCTGGGCGTAGCGATTAGTGGAAGATCGGGTATGTCGGAGTGCATGCCTGTAAAGAAATGCATCCGATTTTCCTTCCATTCTTCGAATGGTGCCATGGGATCATTTACGTCCACCTGAGAAGGTAAACAGGACCTCGGCTTAACCTCTCATCTGAAAGACGGCACCTCCGACAGTGCAGCACTCCCTCAGTACTGCACTGGGAGTGTCAGCCTGGATTATGAGCTCAAGTCTCTGGAGTGGGACTTGAACCCATGACCTCCTGACTCAGAGGCGAGAGAGATACCCACTGAGCCACAGCTAACATTGCTGGCTTCACACCACTCAAAATGATCAAACAGCGAAAATAACTTAAAACACTTTAATGGACATAAGACATGGAAAGTCAGAGTTGTCAACACTTGGGAGAGAGGCAAGTGGCATTTATTATTGGCAAGACTGATGTATATTTAAATACATGGAGCCAAAGCTTATTTTTAAGAGTAACATATATCAAAATAGGTGGCATTCCTAAACTTAAAGCGGGTGATGAATGTCCTAAGGAAGGACAGTTGGGTGGTCAGGATAATGTTTAACTGATGCTCATTCTGGGCATGGGCCAAGTACAACCCTAATCTCTAGATTGAATGACTAGGGTGGAATTCTCCTCCACTGATGGGACACACTGGCCTATGATGCTGGCTGGCTCTGACCTCAGCGGGAGCAGATCCCAGAGTCTCACTGTAGGATCCAAATGGTTTGAAATGGACAAATGCCACGGTAGGAATGCACAGCACGCCTGGCAAAATATCCTGGGAATTGTGGTTTATGTCTTCCTTCAGCAGCTCCCTGGTTTAGAATGATAGAACTACAACTCCAGCAACACTGCCCCAACAAATAATACTCACGAGTCAAGCAGTAGCCTCTTCAACTACCAATTGCCCCACAAAAGATGGGACCTGCGATATGTGTCCAGGTAGGATTCCTAAATGGGGGCGGACCTCAGTAGGACGATCCTATCTCTAGTTCCTATCTGGATTCTTGCTGTTATTGTTGTCTAACGGTCTCCATTTACACAGCTCTGTGAGCTTCCACGATAACCATAAGAAAAAAAAGCCCACTTGCTCCCATAGGAGGATTTTACAACAGTCACACCTCCTTCTCTTGGCCTATCCTGGCCTAGATGGGCACCGCCCCTTAGATAGGATATATTGGCCTTGGAAGGAGTGCATCGCAGATGTACCAGAATGATACCGGGACTCCATGTTACGAGGAGAGATTACATAAACTAGGCTTGTGTTCCCTGGAATATAGAAGGCCTAAGGGGTGATCTGATTGAAGTTTTTAGGATTTTGAAAGGAATTGATAGGGTAGATACAGAGAAATTTTTTCTGCTGGCGGGGGAGTCTAGGACAAGGGGGCAATACCTTAAAATCAGAGCCGGGCCATTCAGGAGAGAAGTTAGGAAACACTTCACGCAAAGGGTGGTGGAAGTGTGGAACTCTCTCCCACAAAGAGCAGTCGATGCCGGGGCTCAATTAGTCATTTAAAATCTGAGAGCGAGAGATTTTTGCTAGCCAAGGGTATAAAAGGATGTGTGAGCCAAGGCGGGTGGATTGAGTTAGGATACAGATCAGCCATGATTTCACTTAATAATGGAACAGGCTCGAGGGGCTGAATGGCCTCCTCCTGTTCCTCTGTTCACCTGATCAACTCGCTGCGCCATTGGAGAGCTCTTGTTTCTCTTTTTTAATAAGACAAAATCTTGAGAGACAATCAATACTTGCTTCAACTAAACTCCTTAAGATGGGATGGGCTTACATTCTACCTCACTTACAAAAATAAAAATACCTGGAGGGGTAAATTTTAACCTAACCCGTCCAGCGAAAAACTGACAGGATCAGATCGGCTGCCCGTTTTATACCAGTTCCAATTTGATTTTCCATTGACTTCAACGGAGAATAAAATCGGGTGGCCAATATGATCCCATTAGCTTCCCACCAGATGCGTTGGGTTAAAAATCACCCTCCTAGTGAGAGAAATATAGCACAGGTCTGGTCCTTTTAACAGACTGTGGGATGTCCAAATAAACTGGCCTCTTGTGCAACCCTGACTCCCTTCACCTCACCCCCACCATTGGCGGCCGTGCCTTCAGCTGCCTCGGCCCTAAGCTCTGGAATTCCCTCCCTAAACCTCTCCGCCTCTCTACCTCTTCCTTTAAGTTGCTCCTTGAAACCTACCTCGTTGACCAAGCTTTTGGTCACCTGTCCTAATATCGCCTTATCTGGCTCAGTGTCAATTTGTGTCTGCTAATGCTCCTGTGAAGTGCCTTGGGACGGTTTATTACATTAACGGTGCTATATAAATGCAATTTGCTGTTGTAAATGGAGAGTAGCTAACTGAACAGGTCTGTAACTGGCTCCCACGGGGTCCGTCTTACATAAAGTTGAAGTGTAAGGTAAAGGACCTGGCAGGAATGATGGAAAATATTGTTTACTGAATGGAAACAGGTCTCTGTACACCAGCCATGGCCATCTCATCACCTGTGTCACCTTAACAACAGAAAACAAATTACTCCTGCGACATCATCTTTCTATCACTCACTGTCAGATCTTAAAGATCAATGGTTACATTTTACCGAGCGCAAGCAATCCTGCTCGTGTCACTGACCTTCCATGGGATAGGTGGCGTATAAATTCAAAGAAGCAGATATAGCAAAAGGAAAGTGGTGTTTAGAAAGTGCTATTTAATGCCGCTGAATGTGATTGCGGCCATACATTGAATGGCTAACTATGTATTTAATATTTTAAAAATCTTATATCTGCCCGTACATTTTGAAATTTCCTCATTATAATTTCCTATCTCCAGGTTTATAATGGAAATCGCTATGTAATCTTGTCACGGTGTAATTACAGCCTCCCCCGACAAGTTTAGATAGGTCGTTTCTATTCGAAATGTGGACATAGGAATTTATAATGAAGATAAAAACGAAGGACACAACGCCTGACTTTAACATGGAGACTGAATGATGTCAGTGCTCCCTTGGTCTAATGCCCATCCTCCACCATCTAACCCCACTCAATTCAATTCAATTCAAATTGCTTTATTGGCATGACAAGATACATCTTATGTTGCCAAAGCACAGAAATACATGTATGATTGACCACATAAACACCGATCTAGACATACAGTGTATAGACAAGTATACCCATATATACATAGATATATGCACATATAATATGCATATAATCTTTTCTTAGATTTAATGTGTCACTGGTTGTCCCTCTGCTTGTGGCAAGCTGTAACATAGTTTGCCGCTATAGTTACACATTTTCTCTGTTCCCCCAATAGATATGGGAGTTTTTGGAGGTCATTCAAATTTTTGAATTCAGGGCATATTTTTGTGAATTTTGGGTAGAAATTCTCCCTCATGTCCTGATAGTTTCCGCAAGTTGTGAGGAAGTGCATCTCTGTCTCCACCACTCCCTGACTGCAGTGAGAGCATATCCTGTCCTCTCTTGGCAGCCGGGTCTGCCTGTGTCTGCCTTTTTCGATGGCCAGGCTATGTTCACTAAGTCTGTACATTGTCAAGGTTTTTCTCAGTTTGCTATCCTTTACCATGGTCAGGTATTCAGCCATGGTGTATTGTCTGTTTAGGGCCAAATAGCACTTGGTCTTGCCTTGCTGTGAGCTAGACATTCTTTTACGCAGCGAGTTGTTGTGATCTGGAACGCGCTGCCTGAGAGGGCGGTGGAAGCAAAATAGTAACTTTCAAAAAGGAATTGGATAAATAGTTGAAAAGGAAAAATATGCAGGGCTCTGAGGAAAGAGCAGTGGGGAGTGGGACTAATTGGAGAGCTCTTTCAAAGAGCCGGCACAGGCACGATGGGCTGAATGGCCTCCTTCTGTGTTGTACAATTTGATGATTTCTATGATATTTTTATGACTGCAAATTAAAGATTCAAATTTTCATCCCACCAGTACTGTTTCAGTCCTTTTGATTATATTTACTTAGAGGGCCAATATCAGCATCTTTAGAAAGATCAAGCTGCTTCGTAGAGTTCTCACTGCTTCATTTCTATTTACTTTCCTTGCTCTTTTTTATAATGTTGATGTTTTAAAAAGCGAACGCGGAGGCCAAGGAGGAGCTGGTTTGCTGCAGTTACCTAACAGTGTGTGGGAGCTGGATTGGTACGAGCACTCATGTAATCATTAACCACTACTGATTGTACGATCACGCAGTTTCCACGGTGCAGGTTACTGCAGTCCCTACTCTTGCTGTAACTCCTCCAGTCAGTTCCCAGAGCATGTTATCAACGCTCACTGCTACAATAGAAATATATTTTTTAAATCACAAAAGAACAATGTGTTAAAAGCTCATCAGAACTCTTTGTAACCATTTCACACTTAAAGGGTCCCTGATGTTGTGACGCCCTCTTTAAAAAGGTCGCGGAGATGTTCCTGAGATACACAGACTGCTGCTTGTTGTCTATTCTTCCCATGACAAATAAAACCACCTCCAACCAACACGTGCCATTTCCCACCACTGCTCTGCGCAAACGCTAATCGTTAAAACGCAGGCCACAGTTATTGGCTTATGCACTAAGCCGGGTCGATATCCAGAAAGGGTCAAGGAAGACGGAGTGTAATTTTGGTTAGAATGGATGAACACCCACTAATCCTGGGTACAACAGCTGTTCCAGCCTTAAGTAACAACTATCATTAAATTAATCTCTGCGAGACCCTGGAATTGCAAAGTTACTGCGCTGTGTGATCAGCAGGTGCATCATTCACACCAACTCCCCAAAATGTTTTCTCAAACTTTACAAAATGTCTAAAGGGGCCATTCTGGGCCAACATCTCACACTTAAACGTGGGCGTGAGGCACGATTCTTGTTTTATAATAATGTGTTTACTATGTACAAATGTACACTTTTTCAGTGAGTTCTCCGAATGTAGGTGGCGCTGGCAGGGCTGCCCATCACTGGGTGCCCCATCAAACGGAGAGGCCTGCCAGGCCCTTCGAGGGGCACTGAGCCAGCCACGTGGAACAGGCTACATGTCACGCAGGCCAGGTGCAAGTGGCAGGTTCTCTGTCCTGAAGGACATTCGTGAAAACATTCGGCTTTTGCAAACCCGCAACCTCCACCACCTAGAAGGACAACGGCAGCAGGTGCACGGGAAAACCATCACCTCCAAGTTCCCCTCCAAGTCAAGCACCATCCTGATTTGGACATATATTCATCGTTCCTTCGTCGCCGCTGGGTCAAAATCCTGGAAGTCCCTCCCTAACAGCACCGTGGGACCACATTCACCACACGGACTGCAGCAGTTCAAGAAGGCGGCTCTCCACCACCTTCTCAAGGGCAACTAGGGATGGGCAATAAAATGCCAACCTTTCCAGCGATGGTCATATCCCGGGAATGAATTTTTAAAAATTGGAATCCTTAAAATAATGCCAAGGTCTGGTGTATCTCTGTGTCAGTCTAGTTTCCAGCCCATCCAGAAGTGTTGGTGGGAGCAGTTCAGAAGTGTTGTGGAGTTTCAGGGCCACAATTACTCATTTGCTATTCCAGTACCGTACCCAATATTAACTGCAATATCGTTTTACACTTTGTTACTTAGCTGTACAATTGTTGCACTATTTGGAAAACTCAAGCTCAATTATTTATAGGATCTACCATTCTTAATGTGCAACTCGGTGTAGACCAGTCTTAGCTGGGTGTCCCGCCCTTGCTGCATTGGATGTGCAATTGCTGTTCACGAGGATCTCGACCCTTACGGGGGTGCCCTTGAAACAATCTATGCCCAATCCCAATGAGCAGAGCACGGTGTCACTTTGTACTGAACTGGTACAGAAATTAGCCAACTGGGCCAACGCCCAGCAACAACCAGGATTGACCTGGTCAGTTGTCAGATCACCCACTCGGGAATGAAACTGCACCATCTCACATTTCTCACAAACACCTCCTGCAATAAATCACTTTAAGTGCAGCGACTCGTTACATAGGGAAATGTCCACAGCAGGATAACGCAAACATAAATGAGTTAAACGGCTGTTACTCTGTTTTTGGTTGTATTTGTTCAGGAAGAATGTTGACTAAGATCCTAGGAGAACTAACTCACTGCTCCTCTTCAAATAACACCAGAATTATACTGGGGGGTAAAAGGGTTAAATATGAGGACAGGTTGCACAGACTGGGCTTGTATTCCCTCGAGTTTAGAAGATTAAGGGGTGATCTGATTGAGGTGTTTAAGATGATTAAAGGATTTGATCGGGTAGAGAGAGAGAAACTATTCCTCTGGTGGGGGGAGTCCAGGACAAGGGGGCAGAACCTTAAAATTAGAGCCAGGCCGTTCAGGGGTGATGTCAGGAAGCACTTCTTCACACAAAGGGTGGTGGAAATCTGGAACTCTCTCCCCCAAAAAGCTGTTGAAGCTGGGGGTCAATTGAAAATTTCAGAACTGAGATTGATAGATTTTTGTTGGGTCAGGGTATTAAGGGATACAGAGCCAAGGCAGGTAGATGGAATTAAAATACAGATCAGCCATGATCTCACTGAATGGCAGAACAGGCTCGAGGGGCTGCATGGCCTACTCTTGTTCCTACATTCCTATAAATAGTTGCCTCAGATCTTTAATGTTCAACAGAATGGGCAGACGGGGTCTCAGTTAAATATCTCATGTGAAAGATGACACCTCTGACAGTGCAGCACTCCCTCAGTACTGCACTGGTGTCTCTGGCTGGATTATGTGCTCAAGTCTTGAACCCAGAACCATTTGACCCAGCGGTGAGGGTGCTATCACTGACCAAGCTGACAGTCGCAAGGCAGATAAATTGTGTGCTGTAGCACTCTGTTGTGTATATCAAAGACGATTAAACGTGAAAGGGGTCTCTACGAGCTCCTAGCTGCTCCCACTGCCTGCTGAAATGAAAGCACGTTTAACTCTGAACTTTCCACGGACTTTCAACTGACATCATCAGCCACTCACCTCTGAACAACGGCTGCTCTCGGAAAAGGGGCCTACATTTCAAAACCAGCAACGTAAATTATTAAAATTCTAACTGCTAAAATCTGGAAATGATTGAGCCCGGCCAAAGCCTGACCCAAGCAATACGAGAGGCAAATTCCAAATGTCTGCTGTGTAGCTGCCTTGGCTCTCTGGAGAAGTCTTGCACCCAGCAAGCAAGTGTTAAAGAAACAAAGGTGGTCTCAAGGGTGTGAAACATTGGGGTTGCTGCTCATGCTCCTTAGCGCAGGAGAAATTACTGTAACTTTATAGAGTGGTTTCATCTATGCTAAGAAGCATGGGTAAGCACCACTGCCATTTTAAAACTTAAACACTGTGGAGCGAGCTTTACTCTGTATCTAACCTGTGCTGTACCTGCTCTGGGAGTGTTTGATGGGACAGTGTAGAGGGAGCTTTACTCTGTATCAACCCGTGCTGTACCTGCCCTGGGAGTGTTTGATGGGACAGTGTAGAGGGAGCTTTACTCTGTATCTAACCCGTGCTGTATCTGCCCTGGGAGTGTTTGATGGGACAGTGTAGAGGGAGCTTTACTCTGTATCTAACCCGTGCTGTACCTGCCCTGGGAGTGTTTGATGGGACAGTGTAGAGGGAGCTTTACTCTGTATCTAACCCGTGCTGTACCTGCCCTGGGAGTGTTTGATGGGACAGTGTAGAGGGAGCTTTACTCTGTATCTAACCCGTGCTGTACCTGCCCTGGGAGTGTTTGATGGGACAGTGTAGAGGGAGCTTTACTCTGTATCTAACCCGTGCTGTACCTGCCCTGGGAGTGTTTGATGGGACAGTGTAAAGGGAGCTTTAGTCTGTATCTAACCCGTGCTGTACCTGCCCTGGGAGTGTTTGATGGGGCAGTGTAGAGGGAGCTTTACTCTGTATCTAACCCGTGTTGTACCTGTCCTGGGAGTGTTTGATGGGACAGTGTAGTGGGAGCTTTACTCTGTATCTAACCCGTGCTGTACCTGCCCTGGGAGTGTTTGATGGGACAGTGTAGAGGGAGCTTTACTCTGTATCTAACCCGTGCTGTACCTGCCCTGGGTGTTTGATGGGACAGTGTAGAGGGAGCTTTACTCTGTATCTAACCCGTGCTGTACCTGCCCTGGGAGTGTTTGATGGGGCAGTGTAGAGGGAGCTTTACTCTGTATCTAACCCGTGCTGTACCTGCCCTGGGATTGTTTGATGGGACAGTGTAGAGGGAGCTTTACTCTGTATCTAACCCGTGCTGTACCTGCCCTGGGAGCGTTTGATGGGGATACTGGATGAAGTAGATGTGGTATTAGCATTTATGGCTATGCTAAGCCAAACTTCGCCAACATTTAAATGAAAAGAAACTGTGTTTGAACTTTAAGTAAAAACTCTTTATAACCTTGGAAATAGTTAACTAAGGCATTGCATAAAATCAAATTGGCGTAACGATTTCAAAATCAGTTGGATTAGTGACAATCCAAATATAGTCAAATGGCTTGATGAGGTCAGTAGCAGCAAAACGAGTGCTTCTAATCTTTGTATATAGAGGACAAACCTGGTGACAATCTGCGCACGCTGACAAATAAGAATTTGATTCTCGGGTGCAGAGACCGGCCTATCCTAGTTTTTAAATGACCAAATCTGTCTTGTTTATGAGGAGAATGTTTTCCAGGGTGTCCGGAAGAGTAATTCTAGATCAGCTAGAATACAGGAACAGGGATACCTTGCTGCAGCTGTACAGGACACTGGTGAGACCACACCTCGAGTACTGTGTACAGTTTTGGTCGCCTCATCTGAGGAAGGATGTTCTTGCCATGGAGGGGGTGCAGCGGCGATTCACCAGGCTGATACCAGGAATGGCGGGAATGACCTATGAGGAGAGACTATGTAGTTTAGGGATGTACACACTGGAGTTTAGAAGATTGAGAGGGGACCTCATAGAAGTGTATAAAATTCTGACAGGTCTAGACAGACTGGATGCAGAAGGAATGTTTCCCTTGGCGGGTGAGAACAGAACTAGAGGACATAATTTAAGGATAAGGGCTAAACCATTTAGGACAGAGATGAGGGGGAATTTCTTCACTCAGAGAGTGGTGAACCTGTGGAACTCATTGCCACAGAGGGCAGTGTACGCCAGCTCATTAAATATATTTAAGAGGGAATTAGATATATTTCTACGGGCAAAAGGGGTTAAGGGTTACGGAGAGAAGGCGGGGACGGGATACTGAATTAAAGGATCAGCCATGATCTCATCGAATGGCGGAGCAGGCACGAAGGGCCGAATGGCCTACTCCTGCTCCTATCTTCTATGTATCTATGTAGCTTGCTCCCAAAGCCTCTGTGTGTCGCTGAGGCCCTGCGTGCACTTACACTGTCTGTTATTCGAAACTTTTCTTCAAACTTTCTTCTAAAGACAAAAATAGGATTAGCCGTGACTGGTGGTGCGAGCAGCTCTGTGTAGTTGTGGCCACACCGACCACACGTCACCTCGGGTTAGCAGCAACGCTGAGATGTTGAGAAGCTGAAATAGGGAGGTGTTCAATCTGGCCTGTCCCTTTAAGGCCACTGTTCTGGCATTGTCTGTGTCCCAAACCCACGACCTCTACCACCTAGAAGGACAAGGGCAGCAGGCTCATGGGAACACCACCGCCTCCAAGTCACACACTATCCTTCATTGGAAATATATCGCCGTTCGTTCAATGTCACTGGGTCAAAATCCTGGAACCCATCCCTGATAGCACCTTCACCACACGGACTGCAGCGGTTCAAGAAGGCGGCTCACCACCACCTTCTCAAAGGCAATTAGGGATGGGCAATAAATGCCGGCCTTGCCAGCGATGCCCAGAACCCATGAATGAAAACAAAGAAGTGTTCAACCTGGCCTGTCCCTTTAAGGGCACTCTCTGTGTGGAAGTGGTTCAAATAGGTGCATCCGGAGGTCAATAAGTGGCTAATTGCTGCAGGAAGTTTCCACAGAGAGGCAGCTGCTTGTGAATCCCTGGCTCCTGTCCTTGACAAAGAGAGAGCACCTTATTAAGGTCATAAAAAGCCGCAGGAAGAGCCTGGTCTTTCTTTTTTTAATGCTTTTGTCAGTTTGAAAGGAGATGGGCAAGAATTTTCGTATATTATTTTTCCAATCTACATTCTGGGAGTGCTTTGAAGAAAAAGTAATCCGTCAGACTTTCCTTTCCGTTTCACAGACTGTGAGTGCCACTAAAGGTTTTTAAACGTTAACTAACATCAACCCCTGAACGTCTCCCTGCTGTTCCGTAATGGCTGGTAACCAATTCAGAGCGTACTGTTATCGTTTGTGCCAGAAAATATCCCCACACCAGTTGGCACGTAACCCCGTGACCCTTCGAACTGAGTTATCATCAGAAACTGAGCCTAGATCCATGAACTGAGCCCACCCTGAAACCCAGCCAGCACTGCAGCGCCAGCCCTTTAAAGACTCCTGAAAAGATGGATGATTTATCCCAATGCACCATAGCTTTGTTAAATGCCCAAATTAATAACTGCTGAGAATTAGATTAATATTGGGTTAATAATCCCTTAGACTTGGCACTGAAAATAACTTTTGTAGCAGTTGCAAATATAAAGAAATAGTCTATTTTTTCTCCCTTAATGTTATTTTTCCAGATTACAGAAAGCGATATAATTTGAAGAGCCACAGTCTATACTCTGTGGAGGGCGGTGGTAACAGATGTTTTTAATGCAAATTGTTCTACAAAGAAAATAGTTAAACACTTTTTGTTGAAGATATGGCCCTTGAAATAATGTCTGTTGGCTGTGATTCTCCCTTTGCTAACGTCCCAGGAAATCACTTGCATCACATTCTTGCAGGTTTGGATTGCATTCTTCTTGCAGGCTGCAGTGTTGGACTATACATTTCAAGGCAGTGCTGCGATTATCAGGGAAATGTTCGGGGTGCGTCTTTTTGACCAAAAAGACCGAGTGAGACAGATCGCAAACTCATTTGGGCATGTGGAGCTATGTTCACTTGTCAGTGAGAATGATCATGTTTCTAAACTAAAATATGAGTGCTCCTCAGTCCAAACCAGCGAGACTTGGGATCTGAGGATGAGGGTTGGGTGTGATGCTCTCCCTCTGTTCATGAAATGGCATGAATACAGATGGCAATCTTTGCAGAGCCTGCCTTAGGCCACTATCCGGTTTCAGACCAGAAATTTATCTTCCTTGAATGGGTTCTCTAGAAAATTTCTAAAATGTAAACAAGACACTGAAAACGTCCCTTTAGAATAGAAATACATTTTTCTCCTTGTTCCTGTGAAATGGCAGCACCAGTGATCCCGTCGCTAGCTAAACATCACGCTGTCCGGGAAACAGTATCCCAACGTCTCGTAGCGGTGCAGATTGAGTGACCGTTGACAATTTGTGAGCTTTTCAGGTCACAGCTGGCTGCTGCTCCCAAACCAAGGTGCTAACCTTAGGCTGCGGCCTTCGTGTTGACCACTTGCAGAGGTTGTGCCCTTGCAGAAATACAAACAGAAAGTGCTGAAGATACACAACTAGGGTGACCAACCCTCCAGGCGTGGCTTGGAGTCTCCAGGAATTAAGATTAATCTCCAGGACGCCAGAGGGAGTGTTAAAAAATTCTGTTCTAAAAAAATCTTTTGTTTACTAGTCATAAAAATATTGGACATGGGAAATGAGGCTGTTTGACAGACAGTCAAGAATCATCCAATTGGGCAATGAAGAACATAAGAAATAGGAGCAGGAGTCAGCCATTCGGCCCCTCGAGCCTGCTCCGCCATTCAATGAGATCATGGCTGATCTTCTGCCTCAACTCCATTCACCGGCCCTATCGCCATATCCTTTGATGCCCTTACTAGTCAGAAATCTATCCACTTCTGTTTTGAATATACCCAATGACTGAGCCTCCACAGCCCTCTGGGGTAGAGAATTCCAAAGATTCACCACCCTCTGTGTGAAGAAATTTCTTCTCATCACACTCCTGAATGGCCTACCCTTTATCCTGAGGCTGTGGCCCCTGGTTCTAGGCTCCCCAGCCAAGGGAAACATTCTCCCAGCATCCACCCTATCAAGCCCTGTAATAATTTTGTATGCTTCAATCAGATCCCCTCTCATTCTTCTGAATTCAAGAAAATACAGGCCTAGTTTACTCAATCTCTTCTGATAGGACAGTCTGTTCACTTTCCGATTGGCCATGGGAAGGCGGAGCACTGTGAGGATGGATGTGTCGGACAACCAATGGCGAGAGTGTGGGGGCGGAGCATCGCGAGGATGGACGTGTCAGGCAGCCAATGGCAAGTGTGTGGGGGCAGAGCACTGAGGATAGACATGCGGACAACCAATGGCGAGAGTGTGGGGGCGGAGTATCACGAGGATGGACGTGTCGGACAACCAATGGCGAGTGTGTGGGGGGCGGAGCACTGCGAGGATTGACGTGTCGGGCAACCAATGTCGAGTGTGTGGGGGGGCGATTGGAGGCAGGAGGTCATGTGATGAAGGAATATGTCCAACCAATGGCAATCCTATACACAACTGGTCTGTCATCATCTGTAAAGAGAAAAGACAGGATAACATTGTAGGGCCACATGTGTTGCACATTGGCAGGTGTACAGTTTATTCTTCTTCTGACGAGTCCATGCCCGATACAGTAACCTGCCTACTATTTACAGATGCTGACTGACCTGCTGTCTCTCTCCAGAATTTGCAGTTTTATTTCCTTTTTATTTGTACCCTTGCAGGTTGCACATGAGTAGCTTACACAGCTGCAGAGGTTGCACACTAGCAGATTGCATGGCCAGAGGTTGTACGCCAGTAGGTTGCATGGCTGCGAGGGTTGCACGCCAGTAGGTTGCGTGGCTGTGGAGGTTGCATGGCTGCAGGGGCTGCACACTAACAGATTAGGAACAAGGGAACAGTAGTCAGCCAGTCAGTCCATCATGTCTGCTCCGCCTCCAATCAGATTGTGGCTGATGTGTACCTCAACTCCATTTGCCCACCTTTTCTCCATCTCCGTCCTGAAATTTCAATTGTCTCCAGCATCCACAGCCATTTGGAGCAGAGAGTTCCAGATTTCCCTTCGTGTGTAAAACTGCTTCCTGATTTCACCCCCGAACGGCCTGGCTCTAATTTTGAGGTTTTACCCCCTTGTTCTTCATCCTCCCACCAGAGGAATCGTTTCTCTCTCTCGACCCCATCAAATCCTTTTATCATTTTAAACATCTCGATTAGATCACCTCTCAAACTTCTAAACTAAAGGGAATACAAGCCAGATTTATGCAACCTGTCCTCATAATTTAACCCTTTTAGCCCCGGTGTCACTCTGGTGAATCTGCGCTGCTCCCCCTCCGAGGCCAATATATCCTTCCTGAGGGGCAGGGCCCAGGACTGAACCCAGTTACTCCAGGTGGGGCCTGACCAAGGCTCTGTACAACTGAAGCATCACTTCCTCACTCTTATATTCCAGCCCCCTTGAGGTAAAGGCCAACATTCCTTTAGCCTTTATGATTACCTTTGTGCCTGTGCACTACCTTTTATTGATTTGGGTTAATGGACACCCAAATCCATTTGATTCTCCACAGCTCCGAGTCTCCATTAAGAAAATATTCCGGTTTCTCTTTCGAAGATCCAAAGTGGATAACCTTACACTTCCCCACAATGAACCCCATCTGCCATAGTTTTTCCCACTCACTGTCTATGTAACTCCCTGCTCCCAACCACACAACTTAATGGGCCTCCTAACTTAGTGTCATCTCCAAGTCATTGATAGACGTGGGGAAAAGCTGAGGCTCCAGTACAGATCCCTGGGGAACATCACTTGTCACACCGGAGAACATTCCCTACATTCCCTCTCTCTGTCTCCTACCTCCTAACCAATTACCAACCTGTGTCACAAGGTTACCTCCAATTCCATGCACTCTCACTTTTGTTAATCTCTTGTGTGGAACCTTATTAAATGCCTTCTGGAAGTCCATACCGACAACATCTGTAGGTCCTCCCCTATCCACCATGCTAATAAGTGCTTCAAAAAATTCAACTAGATTAGTCAAACAGGACCTACACTTCACAAATCTATGCTGACTCTCTTTGATCAGCTAATATTTATCCAAGCACTCAGTTATTCTGTCTCTGATGGTAGATTCAGGTAACCGCCCCATAATTGATGTTAACCTGACAGGTCTGTATTTACCTGCTTTCTCTCTTCCCTCCCTTCTCAAATAATGGAGTGACATTTGCAATTTTCCAATCCAAAGGCACAATTCCTAAATCTAGAGAGCTTTGGAAAATTATGACCAACTCATCTGCAATTTCTTCACCAGTTTCTTTTAATATCCTGGGATGGAAACCATCAGGTCCTGGAAATCTGTCTGTCTTAAGTCCCATTATTTTCTCCATTACCATTTTAAAACTTGTATTAAATCAACTAAGTTCCTCCCCTTGACTTATTTCTAGCTTCCCTTGTACCGCTAGCATTTTCTCTTCCTTCACTTTGAAAACAGATACAAAGTACTCATTTAACAAGTCTGCCACTTCCTTCTCCATTCTAGTCTTGCCTGCATCCTTCTTTAATGGGCCCATATTCCTTTTTATCTCTCTTTCTCTTTAATATATTTATAAAAACTTTTGTTATTAGCTTTGATAAGCAGAGTTTTGTTTATTTGGAAGTTTTTTCAATTCCCTTTTTGCATTTGATTACTTTCTTTGTATTGCTTTGCTTTTTATAGCTCTCCTAGCCCACTGGATTTCCACTTTTCCATTCATTTATGTAAACTTTTTATTTTAGCTTGATACTGTCTCTTACCTTGTTTGTTTACCATTGTTGGTTAACTACACAAAAGAAGCCTTTGCCGTTTAGGGTTATGTACTGGTTTTGAATCATACCAAATACTTCTTTGATTACTTCCCACTGTTTGTCACATTAACAGTTCAGCCCAGTTTACTGCGATCAGTTTATCTCATCCCTTGAAGCTTGCTTTACTGAAATTTAACACCTTGGTTTGTGACTGTCCCTTCTCTCTCAAACAAGATTGTAGAGTATGCAAGAGATGCACACTTGAGGAGCTGGGGTGGCTGCAGAGGATGCACAATAGCACGCTGCATGGCTGCACAATAGCACGCTGCGTGGCTGCAGAGAATGCACAACAGCACGCTGCGTGGCTGCAGAGGATGCACAACAGTGCGCTGCATAGCTGCAGAGGATGCACAACAGCAGGTTGCAGGAGATGCACAATAGCACACTACATGGCTGCAGAGAATGCACAATAGCACACTGTGGCTGCAGAGGATGCACGCTGCGTGGCTGCAGGGGATGCACAACAGCACGCTGCATGGCTGTAGAGGATGCACAGCAGCACGTTGCATGGCTGCAGCGGATGCACAGCAGCACGTTGCATGGCTGCAGCGGATGCACAGCAGCACGTTGCATGGCTGCAGCGGATGCACAGCAGCACGTTGCATGGCTGCAGCGGATGCACAGCAGCACGTTGCATGGCTGCAGCGGATGCACAGCAGCACGCTGCATGGCTGCAGCGGATGCACAGCAGCACGTTGCATGGCTGCAGAGGATGCACAACAGCACGTTGCATGGCTGCAGAGGATGCACAGCAGCACGTTGCATGGCTGCAGCGGATGCACAGCAGCACGTTGCATGGCTGCAGCGGATGCACAGCAGCACGTTGCATGGCTGCAGAGGATGCACAACAGCACGTTGCATGGCTGCAGAGGACGCACAGCAGCACGTTGCATGGCTGCAGAGGGTGCACAGCAGCACGTTGCATGGCTGCAGAGGATGCACAGCAGCACGTTGCATGGCTGCAGAGGATGCACAACAGCACGGTGCATGGCTGCAGAGGATGCACAACAGCACGCTGCGTGGCTGCAGGGGATGCACACTTGAGCTGGCACCAACACAGTGGCGGGCGGGGTTGCACAGTTGAGACTCGAGGCTGCAACGCTGCAGAAACGGCCCGCTTGCCGAGCTTGGGCCGCTGCAGCCCGGCCAGCGCCCGCCTCCGCGCTGATTGGCCCGCTCCGGCTGCGCGGCGCCGGCCCGTTTGACTTTCAACAGCCCTTCATCGGGGACGCGCGGGGCGGGGGGCGTACGGCGAGTGACCGCGCCGCCGAGAACAGGCCTGACGATCCAACTACTGCCCCCATTAGTAGTAGTATTTAAACAGATACCTGCCTGTACAGTGCCGCTCGCTCGATTGCCCGTGAAGCGGTGCCGCGCCTGGCCGTGCCCGCGCCTGGTCGTGCCCGCGCAGCCCCGAGTGCGAGCGAGCGAGCGGTTTGTTCTCGCGGCCGCCGCGCGCCCCCCGCTCCTCACCAATCTCCGGCATGTTTTGCTGGACTCCAGACCTACGCAACGGCCTTAGATACCAAAAGCCAATCAGAAGGCGGTGTTCGCCTGCAGTGCCCGCCCCCACCGCCTGACCGGACCAATCGGCGTGAGGCACTGCCTGCCGTCAGCTAGTGCCGCTCGCTCAGTGTCCCTCCGCGACCTATGTTTACCAGAGACGATGTTTCTATCGACACTTTGTACCTCATAGCATGTATTACAACGATTTCCACAGTGCCTCTATTCGCCAATAAAGTTTTGCCCATAAGCGGCTTTTGCTGTTCTGATTGATTTCTAACCAAAAATTAATTATAAAGACACGTACTATTTTCCGAGGCCTTCCGTACTATTTTCCGAGGCCTTCATTTAAAAAGCTGAGGCTTTTCGGACGCCAACAGTGACGGACGTGACCTCTCAGCCAATCACAGTGAAGCATTTTAGCCCCGCCCTTTACCTCCGCTCCATTTAAAAAGAGAGCCCAAAAGAGGGCGGAGCCAATTGCTGCCAGCCGTCCAATCGAAACGCCCTAAAGCGAAGTGGGGCGTGGTTACAACCGTGACGTATTTAAAGCTAAAGTAGTCCCGGGTAGTCCGCCGTGAAGCGGCCCCGCCCCCTCCGCCGTGCGGCCGCGGAGGGAGCGCGCCTATAAATAGGCGGTGCGCTGCGAGCCGATGGCAATGAGTTGTAAACGCTCCCGGGTGGAGGGAGTGTATCTGCGGCGGAGGAGGAGCGGCACTGCCGACAAGAAGAAGGAAATTATATAAAATATATAACATTATCATTAATATAAGAAAGCCACAAAAATATATATATTAAAAAAACTACACTTAAAAGACAAGAAGAAAAAAAAAACAAGCGACGAGCGGCTCCCTCAGATTCTCCCTCACTGACTCTCCATTCGCACCGCCGCCCGGATCAGCCGAGTAAGTACCAGAGCTGGAGCCTTCTCCGTGAGGGGAGTGAGTGTGAGGGAGCGAGTGTGAACGACGTGAGTGTGAGGCCGCTGCCGCAGTCGGTTGGATGGCTCGCTCCCGCCCCCGCAACCCGCTCTCCCCCCTCCGCAACCCCCCCTCCCCCCCCCCCGCAACCCCCTCCCCCCCCCCCCCCCCCCGCAACCCCCTCCCCTCCCCCCCCGCAACCCCCCTCCCGCCCCCCCGCAACCCCCCCCCCGCAACCCCCTCCCCCCCCCCCCGCAACCCCCTCCCCCCCCCCCGCAACCCCCTCCCCCCCCCGCAACCCCCTCCCCCCCCCCGCAACCCCCTCCCCCCCGCAACCCCCTCCCCCCCCGCAACCCCCTCCCCCCCCGCAACCCCCTCCCCCCCCGCAACCCCCTCCCCCCCCCGCAACCCCCTCCCCCCCCCGCAACCCCCTCCCCCCCCGCAACCCCCTCCCCCCCCCCGCAACCCCCTCCCCCCCCCGCAACCCCCTCCCCCCCCCGCAACCCCCTCCCCCCCCCCGCAACCCCCTCCCCCCCCCGCAACCCCCTCCCCCCCCGCAACCCCCTCCCCCCCCCGCAACCCCCTCCCCCCCCCGCAACCCCCTCCCCCCCCCGCAACCCCCTCCCCCCCCCGCAACCCCCTCCCCCCCCCGCAACCCCCTCCCCCCCCCGCAACCCCCTCCCCCCCCCGCAACCCCCTCCCCCCCCGCAACCCCCTCCCCCCCCGCAACCCCCTCCCCCCCCCGCAACCCCCTCCCCCCCCCGCAACCCCCTCCCCCCCCCGCAACCCCCTCCCCCCCCCGCAACCCCCCTCCCCCCCCCGCAACCCCCTCCTCCCCCCCCGCAACCCCCCCCCCCCCCCCCCCCGCAACCCCCTCCCCCCCCCCCCCGCAACCCCCTCCCCCCCCCCCCCCGCAACCCCCTCCCCCCCCCCCCCCCCGCAACCCCCTCCCCCCCCCCCCCCGCAACCCCCTCCCCCCCCCCCCCCCCCGCAACCCCCTCCCCCCCCCCCTCCCCCGCCCCGCAACCCCCTCTCCCCCCCACCCCGCATCCCCCTCCTGCCAGTTAACTCTGTCGTTACTTTATTTGCTCCCCTCCCTCCTGATTGCTGGGTGTAATCGCTCTGTGTCACTGGTATTAAAGGGCTAGTAATTTTGCTGGCTGTCTGCCTGTGGCATTTAAAGGGCTTGTGTAAAGCTGGCCTGGTGCCTGCTTCTGATAGGTGTGGTATTTAAAGGGTGTATGGTGTCCTGCCTGGTACTTGGAACCTCTTGCCTGGCTGGCATTGCGAGGGTGCCTATGTTTGAGTCCTACTTCTGTAGCTCTGTCATGGGGAGGGTTAATTGGCTGATTTGCATTCTGCCTGGTATTTGCAGTTCGTGACGTTCATTCTGTGCGCTTCACAATCACGAGTTTGACGTCAATGTGGGACCTGGAGCAAAAAAGAAGCTGGGAGCTTTCCAGATATTATCTCTCACCCCTGAACATACACAGCCCTTTTATATATAAAGAATGTCCATGTTTTTTCCCCTTGGATCTGTTGCCTGGTTATTTTGAGGATGTTATTTATTCTCGATCCTGCAGATTGCTGCACTCTGATCTGTTTTTCTAATTCCAATTGGACAGTTGCCTCAGTTGCTCAATCTGTGACGTAGGTGTTTGATTTATTTTGAAGGTTGTCGATTTATTTTTTTCGAAAGCCATCTGCCTTTAATTTGACCTGTAGTAATTTTGAGTCGGTGTTGCTCTTCGAATACTTGAGGTGGTGGGACGTAGGATCCTTTTCAGTCAATGTAACCCTTCCGTCTCCATATAGTTTAACATTTAATACGAGGAGCACCTTCTTGACACTAAACTGCAAGGTGTAAATTATTCAATTACTCTGTATAACATGAAAATGGATGTGATCTTGAAATAATGGCATTGAAGTTTTGTCTTTCTCGCCTTACTTTATTGTTTTTTTCCCCCTTTCAAGGAACAAACATTGCTAACTTGAGGAAAACAAAAGTTCCACCCTAACCAGCACTTTGTAAGAAACCTGAAGCTTCTATCTGAGGCGATCTAAACACTGCCTTTCGGGAGTTTAATATATATTATATATATTTTCTTTTGGTTTGCAACGCAGAGTTTACAACTCATTCTGGTGATTGAGCAGCTATGCAGCTTGAAATCCAAGTAGCCCTCAATTTTATTATCTCATATTTGTACAATAAACTCCCAAGACGCCGAGTCAACATCTTTGGGGAGGAGTTGGAACGGCTGCTGAAGAAGAAATATGAAGGTCACTGGTACCCGGACAAGCCATACAGAGGGTCTGGGTACAGGTGTATACACGTAGGGGAGGCCATCGACCCAGTCATCGAGCGAGCTGCCAAAGAAAGTGGATTGGACATGAAGGACGTTCGTGACAACCTGCCTCAGGACCTGAGTGTCTGGATAGACCCATTCGAGGTGTCGTATCAGATTGGGGAGAAGGGGCCCATCAAGGTGTTGTATGTGGATGATAACAATGATCCCGGGACTGACCTGGACAAAGAAATCAAAAACAGCTTCAACCCTGAGGCCCAGGTCTTTATGCCCATCTGTGACCCAGCCGGGGGCTCATCTGTATCCAGCTCCCCGTCTCCCCCATTTGGTCACTCTGCTGCCGTCAGCCCCACTTTCATGCCTCGTTCCGCCCAGCCTTTAACATTCACCACTGCCACCTTCGCTGCTACAAAGTTCGGCTCGACCAAAATGAAGAGCAGCGGCCGCAACAACAAGGTCGCTCGCGCATCCCCCACCAACCTTGGCTTGAACATGAATAACCTGCTGAAGCAGAAAGCCATGTCGACATCCATGCACACTCTCTATGGGCTTGGCGTGGGCAGCCAGCCGCAACAACAGAAGACTTCAGCCCTCTCTCCCAATGCCAAGGAGTTTGTTTTCCCTGGCATCCAGGGGCAGGGCGGTACCAGTGCAATGTTCCCAGGGGAGAGTCCCCTAAACCTCAGCCCTCTCCAGTATGGTAACGCCTTCGACATGTTTGCCTATGGAGGCCTCAATGAGAAATCCTTTGTGGATGGTCTGAATTTCAGCCTCAGTAACATGCAGTATTCTAACCAGCAGTTCCAACCTGTCATGGCGAATTAAAGGGGGGGAGGGAAATTCTATACATATAAATATTACGCCCTAATTGTAAAAGTTTAAACTTAACTGAACCCAAGGGAGTTCCCCCTTAACCTCCTTGAGATAACGTTTTTCCTTTTTTTTTAAATGTTTTTTTGGAATGGGCGGGGGAATATGCTTGTAGTTTGGCGCTTGGTTATTTAAAAGCATCAAAAAATAGTTTTGTTTTTGCCAACCAAGCACAAAGATGATTTTATATGGACTGTACCTTTTTAAAAAGAAAAAAAAAATTTAAAAAAAGAAAAAACAAAAAATGTTGTGGAGCGGAGACCTCCTCGAACAGTATTTACACTTGGACAGGACATGGGCTGATTGAAGAATTGGCACTAATAATAAAAGTGGGATTTCTGGTCTTTTTGTAATTGTATAATTTAATTTAGTATGAAGTTTGTAAAATATCAGAGTATATATTGTTTCTACAACATGGTATTGCATTTATATCTTTTTACTACTTCAGTGACCTGTGATGGCTGCGATAGCTTGCATTATATTTTTTTTTACAAATCGTTGTAAAAAAAATAAATCCATATTCAGAGGCATCAAACTACTCTTAAAAAGATTGTGTACAGGATATTCCCTAGTGATGGTGTTTAAAGTGTAGAAATTTCAGCTTTTTTTGGAAAAACATGAGAGTTGTATTTTCTGTTAAGAGTTTAAAAAAAAAAGTAAAACATTTTTTTTGCTATATATTATGGACAAATGTAATCGTAAATATTAATTTTGTACCTACCTTGTGCAATACTTGATAAAAACAGTATAACAAAGTATTTTGAGTCTGTGTCTTACCTGTTAAGAGGGACTGAGATAGTTTATATTGGTAAAAGTTTGTATTAAAATGCTTCAAAAACTACAAGTCTTGGGGCTTCTTTTCCTCTGCTTCATATCATTGTCAAATAATATTTAATACTATATGTGCACCACATTGTGAAGGCCTGAGCATTTTTAAATTTTTGGTGATAATAGTTCATTACATTTTTCTTAATTCTGCACCATTCCCCAAGTCAGGAAGTGGAGCAGCTGGGACCCAGTGGCAGACTGCTGGTGTTGCAGCCTCATTTTTTAGACCAAGATTTATAAATACACTTGCCCAAAATAAACGATGCAGCAGAGGATCTGTATTCCACAGACCTGTGCAGCCTCTTTCAAAAGGAAAATAAGCTGATTGTGTTCCCTTGAGTTTAGACGGTTGAGAGGTGATCTAATTGAGGTGTTTATAAAAAGATAAAGGGATTTGACAGGGTAGATCCAGTGGAACGATTTCATCTGGTGGGGGAATAGAGAACAAGGGGGCAGAACCTTTAAATTAGAGCTAGGTTGTTCAGGAGTGAAGTCAGGAAGTAGTCACACAAAGGGTGGTGGAATTCTGGAACTCTCCCCTAGAAGGCTGTGGATGCTGGGGACAGTTAAAATTTTCAAGACAGATTTTTGTTGGATAAGGGTATCGGGATATGGAGTAAAGGCAGATAAATGGAGTTACAGTGCAGATCAGCCATGATCTAATTAAATTGGGGAACAGACTCGAGGGGCTGAATGGCCTCCTGTTTCTGTTTTCTGTGATCCGCATCTGCACCTTTTGTCTTGACCATCCTGGCGAGTGAGGCTGTGTATTAACTCACTTGTGTACATCAGGTGCCCGATGCCAATAGTTGCATTACTTGTGCAGTAACTGCGATGCATAAGCAAAGTGGCACATCTGTGCAGTTAGTGTGTGAGCTGTACAGGGTGGGCGTGTGTCCTTTTATAAGATGCTGACCACTACGTTTTTGTGTGAAAGTAAATCTTCACCTGTGATGTGTTGCGCACTGGTTGCTGCCCAGTGACGCTTGATGTAGTTGCTGCTCTTCGCTTTAGGAAGAGGGGCTTTTCTACACCCCACCCACGTACCAACTGTTCGAAGTGTTGAAGCAAAACCTGCTTTTCCTGCTGGAGTTGGCACTTTAGGTGAAAGGGGAACAAAATAGCAGCACTGTGACTGCTTCATTTTGCGAGCGCTATTCCCTTTCCTTGCCAATGTGAGAGCGTGGACAGTGATGGGTGGCAGACTATGCAACTGAGGGAGGCATCGCAGCCTCCCCTGATTTCCCCTTGTTCACTGGACTGTGATTGAGGCAGACAGGAACCCAACACCTGTCTGGTCAGTCTTGTGTTCTCAGCACTTGTTGCTTGAGAGACCAGAAATGGTGTGTGTATTTTAAGCCACAAATAAGCTGAAAGATGTGTTAATCAGCAAGGCGGAGGAAAGTCTTTAGCAAGTAAGGTCTGTAGCAAAACAATTGTTCCGTGCAAGAAATCCTTTTAAACTTGGCTCTGTTGCTTTGCATAAAGTCTGCATCTCCAGAGCCACATTCCAATCACAGAATATTGTAGCAGGTGAGAAGCCCGTTTAGCCCATCTGTGCTGGCTCTCCAAAAGCTATCCACCATGTTCTAGGAGTAATGCTGCCCAGACATGTGTGATGTATGTGGCTTTATTAGCGGCTGACTCGAGTCCTGACTGAATTCTACTGGCAATGTGTGGGGAGGGGAGTCCATTCAGCGATTTAGCTCCCACAGGGAGTGTTTTTAAAAAGATCTCCCATCAGGGAGTTTAAGTATACTACAGTCTGTGTGCTTCTGGCTATTTATAACTTACTTCCAGATTCAGCGTGGAATGTGCTTTGCTCTGAGCCTCATTGTGGATGTACTTTCACTGGATATCTGTGCTTGTTGGAAAAGTCTCGCTAGTGACTTCTAGTGTACTTCGTGGTTAGTTTATTACTTCGTTAATAAATACACAACTGTTGAAAATCGCCAGAGGCTCCATTTTGTCCAGTAAATGGCAGGCTTCAGATTTTCAAAATGGAGGATGCAAATCGGTCAAATTAATTTTGGAAAATGCTTGCCAAATGGTGGTGCTGGTTACTGTCCTAATAGTTAGCCAGTTACGGTTAGCTGCAGAAATAATCAGTGCGAGGGCAGGGAGGATATATCCGAGGAATAAGTGAAAGGTCACCTATAATTAATCTCTCAGGCTGTTGGAGGGCAGGTTTCACTGCGTGGTATCTATGATGGGTTCCTGAGAAGTTGAAGGATCTGTGTCCTGGGGTCTGAGCTGGCCCTTTTGCTCTGACTAATCTTGGAGGGTTTTTATTACTGAGAAACCAAGATAAAGGGCTAAAGCCTGTAGTGCAGGACATCACTTTCTTGAGGGCAATTAGCGATGGGCAATAAATGCTGGCCTTGCCAGCAATGCCCACATCCCAGGAATGAATTTAAAAAATCACCACGGGGATGTCAAGTAGTGATTAGGCGATGCCAAAGCCTCGAGTGTAGGAAAGGAAAAGGGTTTATATTTATATAGCGTCTTGGATATCCCAAAGTGCTTTACAGCCAATGAAGTACTTTTTGAAGTGTAGTTGCTGTTGTAATGTAGGAAAAGCAGCAGCCAATTTCCCACAAACAGCATTTTGGTCATGACCAGATGATTGATAATTTTCAGGTATTGATTGGGGCATAAATATTGGCCAGGACACCAGGTCGATCTCACTTGTTCCCCTTCGAATGATCCTGTGGGATCTTTTACGTCCACCTGAGAGAGCAGACGGGGCCTCAGTTTAACGTCTCAATCAGAAAGATGGCACCTCTGACGGTGCAACTCTCCCTCAGTACTGCTCTGGAGTGTCGGCTAGGATTGTGTGCTCCAGTTTCTGGAGTGGGACTTGAACCCATAACCTTTTGACTCAGTGGTTAGAATGCTGCCAACTGAGCCACAGGTGACACCTAGGAGAAAGGGAGTTGAGGAGCTCTAGGTTTTTGAAGTGATGAATCTAAATTTCACCATCCAGTGTTTCCATTTTTTGGTTGTATTTTTGAATGTTTTGTAGGGGGTGAGTCAGAGGAGGGAGGACTGACAGGAGAGTTACTGGGCCTAAGGGTGTGAGGGAGCAGCATTAGTGACTGGAGAGCTGGTTTATGCTGCAGTGTGAAGCAAGTCCCTGGCAATGTTTAGTAACTATTCTCGCTTTTCCCCCACCCAGAAAAGTCCTGGTTGTGAGGTGGCATGTTTTTTATTCTATTTTTTCCATGCTGGAGTACAGCCTCGGGCTTGTCTATCTTGCACCTGACTTGTGTTGTCACAAAGTACAGCGGTGTGTCTGTTTTGCTGTAAATTATTAAATGGTGGATTGGACTGCATATAGAGAATAGTTCTCACCAAGTGTGGGAAAAGTTTGGGTAGAAAGGAAAACGTGAAATAAAAACTGGAAATGTGGCAAAATGTTTCCAAGGTGACATACAGGTGGGAGTCCAAGCCAAGCGAAGGTAGGGGGGAACTGTGCAGTAGACCAGCAAGGGAGGGTGTAGGTAGGGAAGAGGAAGCCTGGATTGGGTTTGGAGGAGGTTGCAGCGGGAGAGATACATAAACAAGGACAAGGATTTTGAAGTTTGCATTAGGGGAACTGGGAGCCAGTCTAGCTAGGCTGGAGGATGAAGTAGAGTCTGGAGATGACCAGGGTATGGATGAGACCTTCAGCAGCGGTGGGACTGAGGTAGAGGCCGGAGATGGAGATGGAGGTGGAAGCAGGTGATGAATTGGACATGAGGTTTGAAGCTCTGTTCAAGAGTTGAAGAGGACACTGGTTAGGGCTTAAGCAGGTTGGGAGGATTGGATGAGGAGCTAGGGTGCAGAGCTTCAATTTTACTGATTTTAAACAATGTAAATTAAAAAAATCTGGCTAATCTATAACTTGATGCTGGATAGATAGTCTGGCGACGAGCGTGGAGTCTAGGATGTGCTTACACCTGAACGCTGACCCTTTATTTAAAGATAATGTCATGGAAGGAGATCCTATAAACGAGGATAGAAGGGAGTCAAGGATGGAACATACGAACACTGGGCGTCCCGTCAGTGGGGCTCTGTAAAAGATCGGTTATCAGACGATCATTAGGAGCCTGCACTGAAGAGGCTTTCGGAACTAACTGCATGGACTATAAATGATTCCAAAACCTGGTAGGATGTAGTTGACTAGTTTTGTTAGCGCACTAAAGTGGGCTTTGCTGTTCAATCAAAAGGAATAAATTAGTTGCTGTTTTTAACGAATTGTGTCTTTCTGTGGCGGTGTTTAATCCATAGTGCGGGATTGTGCTACAGTTCGTGGGGGTGGGGGTGAGGCTGGAGTGTTCTGCAGTATGCAGGAGCCTGCCCACTGTGTAACATAGGGCCAGCATGCACAGCAGAAAGCAGATGGGAAACAGATTTGAAAATTCCTTATGTCTGGAATGGCCAAGGTAGCAAGGAAAAGAATCCCTCTGAAACCACTTGGCCAGATAGTAGGGGTTCATTCCCAGCTGTTAACCCAGAAAGTCCTGGCTTTTTCAGGGAATCCTTGGCTGCCCAAACATTCCAGTTCCCAGTTGCTGTGCAGCAACACAAAGAACCACTCTCCAGAACAAAGGGGCACAACCTTAAAATTAGAGCCAGGCCGTTTAGGGGTGATGTCGGGAAGCACTTCTTCACACACAGGCTAGTGAAAATCTGGAACTCTTTCCCCGCCCCCCCCCCCCCCCAACAAAAGGCTGTGGATGCTGACTGACAACTGAAACTTTCAAGACTGAGATCGATAGATTTTTGTTGGGTAAGGGTACCAGGGGATAGGGAGCAAAGGCGGGTAAATGGAGTTAAGGTACAGGTGAGCCATGATCTCATTAAGTGAAAATCTTCCAAAACTCCCTGGACTCAGCAAAGGTCCCGGCAGACTGGAAAACTGCTAATGTAACACCCTTATTTAAAAAGGGCAGTAGACAGAAGGCTGGAAACTATAGACCAGTTAGCCTAACATCTGTGGTAGGTAAAATTTTGGAGTCCATTATTAAGGAGACAGTAACAGGACATTTGGATAATCATAATTTAATAAGACAAAGTCAGCATAGTTTTATGAAGGGGAAGTCATGTTTGACAAATTTGCTGGAGTTCTTTGAGGAAGTAACATATAGGGTGGACGTAGTGTATTTAGACTTCCAAAAGGCATTTGACAAGGTGCCACACAAAAGATTATTGCTTAAGATAAAAAATCACGGGATTGGGGGTAATATTCTGGCATGGATAGAGGATTGGCTATCTAACAGAAGGCAGAGAGTTGGGATAAATGGTTCATATTCAGACTGGCAATCAGTAACCAGTGGTGTTCTGCAGGGGTCAGTGCTGGGTCCCCAACTCTTTACAATCTATATTAACGATTTGGAGGAGGGGACCGAGTGTAACACATCAAAGTTTGCAGATGATACTAAGATGGGAGGGAAAGTAGTGAGTGAGGAGGACATAAAAAACCTGCAAGGGGACATAGACAGGCTAAGTAAGTGGGCAGAGATTTGGCAGATGGAATACAATACTGGAAAGTGTGAGGTTATGCACTTTGGCAGGAAAAATCGTAGAGCAAGTTATTATCTTAATGGCAAGAAACTTGAAAGTACTGAAGTACAAAGGGATCTGGGGGTCCTGGTGCACGAAACTCAAAAGGTTAGTATGCAGGTGCAGCAAGTGATTAAGAAGGCCAATGGAATGTTGGCTTTCATTGCTAGGGGGATAGAATATAAAAATAGGGAGGTATTGCTTCAGTTGTACAAGGTATTGGTGAGACCGCACCTGGAATACTGCATACAGTTTTGGTGTCCATACTTAAGAAAGGACATACTTGCTCTCGAGTCAGTACAAAGAAGGTTCACTCGATTAATCCCGGGGATGAGGGGATGGACATATGAGGAGAGGTTGAGTAGATTGGGACTCTACTCATTGGAGTTCAGAAGAATGAGAGGCGATCTTATTGAAACATAAGATTGTGAAGGGGTTGGATTGGGTGGATGCAGGGAGGATGTTCCCGATGATGGGTGAAACTAGAACTAGGGGGCATAGTCTTAGAATAAGGGGCTGCTCTTTCAAAACTGAGATGAGGAGGAACTACTTCACTCAGAGGGTGGTAGGTCCATGGAATATGCTGCCCCAAAAAGCTGTAGAAGCTACATCATTACATAAATTTAAAACAGAAATAGACAGTTTCCTAGTAGAAAAGGGAATTAAGGGTTACGGGGAGCGGGCAGGAATTTGGACATGAGTCTAGGTTCGGATAGGTCATGGCCCTGTGGGTAGCGGAGCGGGCCCAGGGGCCGTGTAGCCTGATCCTGCTCCTATTTCGTGTGTCTAATTCTGTTAGATTCAGGAGATAGTCCTGTCATAGTGGATTGGCGGTTAGGATCAGATCAGCCATGATCTTATTGAATGGCGGAGCAGGCTCGAGGGGCCAATTGGCCTACTCCTGCTCCTATTTCTTATGTTCTTAACAGGCTCGAGGGGCTGAATGGCCTCCTCCTGTTCCTACGTTCTCTAGTGTTAGATTTCTACAGCCCCTTGAGGGTCAGGGGTCACTCCATTCCTGTATATTACCCCTGGAATATTCTGTTTTTTAAATCACTAAAGGTTATCAGATTCTACTCTGCTTTACCCATGTGGGGGTGGAATTGATCTTTGGCGCTAGCACACAACGGGCAATAAGAGGGTAAAACGGACAACCAATTCACTATTGCTCACTGAGACCAATTTCACCCCCACTCCTTATAAATTACAACATGGGGAGAGGCCATTCAGCCCATTTAGCCTGTGCCAGTGCTGCCTCCCCGCCTGAGCTCCCTGATCCCATCTTTCCCTGTAACCTTTAACATACTCTAAGTACTCAGCAAATTCCTTCTTTATTGACTTGTCTTAAGAACATAAGAATTAGGAGCAGGAGTAGGCCTTACGGCCGCTCGAGCCTGCTCCGTCATTCAATAAGATCATGGCTGATCTTCGACCTCAACTCCCCTTTCCTACCCAATCCCCATATCCCTTAATTCTCCTGGAGCCCAAAAATCTATCGATCTCGGCCTTGACTATACTCAATGACCGAGCATCCACAGCACTTTGGGGCAGAGAATTACAAAGATTCACCACCCTCTTATCCTGAGACTATGCCCCCTAGTTCTAGACTCTCCAGCCAGGGGAAAACAGCCTCTCAGCATCTACCCTGTCAATCCCCCTCAGAATCTTATGTTTCAATGAGATCACCTCTCATTCTTCTAAACTCCAGAGAGTATAGGCACAAACTACTCAATCTCTCTTCATAGGACAATCCTCTCGTCCCAGGGATCAATCTAGTGAATCTTCGTTCCACCGTCTCTAAGGCAAGTATATCCTTTCTTAAATAAGGAGACCAAAACTGCACAGTACTCCAGGTGTGGTCTCATCAGAGCCCTGTACAATTAGAATCATAGAATGGTTACAGCACAGTCAGAGGCCATTCGACCCGTCGAGCCCGTGCCGGCTCTCTGCAAGAGCACTTCAGCCAGTCCCACTCCCCGCCCTTTCCCCATAGCCCTGCAAATTTTTTTCCTTCAGATACTTATCCAATTCCCTTGTGAAAGCCACGATTGAATCTGCCTCCACCACCCACTCAGGCGGTGCATTCCAGATCATTACCACTCGCTGCGTAAAAAAGTTTTTCCTCATGTCGCCTTTGGCTCTTCTGCCAATCACCTTAAATCTGTGTCCTCTGGTTCCAGACCCTACCGCCAATGGGAACAGTTTCTCTCAATCTACTCTTGTCCAGACCCCTCTTGATTTTGAACACCTCGATCAAATCTCCCCTCAATCTTCTCTGCTCTAAGGAGAACCCCAGCCTCTCCAGTCTATCCACGTAACTAAAGTCCATCATCCCTGGAACCATTCTTGTAAATGGTAGCAAGACTTCCTTACTCTTGTCCTCCAACCCTCTTGCAATAAAGGCCAGCATGCCATTTACTGTCCTAACTGCTTGCTGTACCTACATGCTCTGTGTTTCTTGTACTGGGACACCCAAATCTCTCTCAACACCAACATTTAATCATTTCTCGTCATTTAAAAAATATTATGTTTGTCTATTCTTCCTACCAAAGTGAATAACCTCACATTTCCCCACATTATACTCCATCTGCCACCTTACTGCCCACTCACTTAACCTGCCTATATCCCTTTGCAGACTCTGTGTCCTCCTCACAGCTTGCTGTCCCACCTAGCTTTGTATCGTCAGCAAAATTGGATACATTACATTCGGTCCCCTCGTCTATGTCATCATTAATTAATATAGATTGTAAATAGCTGAGGCCCCAACACTGATCCTTGTGGCACCCCACCAGTTACAGCCTGCCAAACTGAAAATAACCTGTTTATCCCTACTCTCTGTTTTCTGTCTGTTAACCAATCCTTTAATAATAATAATAATTCAACTTTATTGTCATTGTACAATGCACAAGTACATGAACAACGAAATGTGATCTTGCAAGCTCCCATGAGTCCAGTACAAATAACATTAACCGTAAATAGCACCGTCCTGGGAGAAGCAAAGCCGCTGCGTCTGTGCGCGCCGCCATTCCATTTCCACCATTCCTCCTGTCCGACAATCTTCAGCCCAACGCCCAGGCCTGCTCACCAGCCGCCCCTCCCGGGGCTCCTTCCGTGACCTTCTCACCAACTGCCCCTCCTCGGGGGCTTCTTCTGTGACCTTCTGCACCTGGTCTTCCCTGATGGTCACCCCTCCAGCTACTAACCAGGCCTGGCTCTGATATAGCTTCCAAGCCTTGCCAGTGACCCTGTCCCTAGTCCCAGGAACAGGGCTATTATCCATGCTAATATATTACCCCCAACCCCATGTGTCCTTATCTTGCTTAGAACATAACATAAGAACATAAGAAGTAGGAGCAGGAGTAGGCCATACGGCCCCTCGGGCCTGCTCCGCCATTCAATAGGATCATGGCTGATCCGAACCTAGACTCACATCCACTTCCCTGCCCTCTCCCCGTAACCCCTTATTCCCTTATCAGCTAGGAAACTGTCTATCTTCGTTTTAAATTTATTTAATGTCGCAGCTTCCACAACTCTGAGGTAGTAAATTCCATAGATTTACTACCCTCTGAGTGAAGAAGTTTCTCCTCATCTCAGTTTTGAAAGTGCAGCCCCTTATTCTAAGATTATGCCCCCGAGTTCTAGTCTCACCCATCAGTGGAAACATCCTCACCGCATCCACCCGATCAAGCCCCCTCACAATCTTTTATGTTTCGATAAGATCACCTCTCATTCTTCTGAATTCCAATGAGTAGAGGCCCAACCTACTCAACCTTTCCTCATAAGTCAACCCCCTCATCTCCGGAATCAACCGAGTGAACCTTCTCTGAACTGCCTCGAGAGCAAGTATATCTTCTTAAATATGGAAACCAAAACTGTACGCAGTATTCCAGGTGTGGCCTCACCAGTATCCTGTATAACTGCAGCAAGACTTCCCTGCTTTTATACTCCATCCCCCTTGCAATAAAAGCCAAGATTCCATTGGCCTTCCTGACCACCTGCTGTACCTGCATACTAACCTTCTGTGTTTCATGCACCAGGACCCCCAGACCCCTTTGTACTGTAACACTTTGCAGTTTCTCTCCATTTAGATAATAACTTGCTCTTTGATTTTTTTCTGCCAAAGTGCATAACCTCACACTTTCCAACATTATATTCCATCTGCCAAATTTTTGCCCACTCACTTAGCCTATCCATGTCTTTTTGCAGGTTTTTTATGTCCTCCTCACTCACTGCTTTCCCTCCTATCTTTGTATCGTCGGCAAACTTGGATACGTTGCGGTCCCTTCCTCCAAATCGTTAATATAGATTGTAAAGAGTTGGGGTCCCAGCACTGACCCCTGCAGAACACCACTAGTTACTGATTGCCAGCCAGAGAATGAACCATTTATCCCAACTCTCTGTTTTCTGTTAGATAGCCAATCCTCCACCCATGCCAGTACATTGCCCCCAATCCTGTGATTTTTATCTTGTGCAGTAATCTTTTGTGTGGCACCTTGTCAAATGCCTTTTGGAAGTCCAAATACACCACATCCACTGGTTCCCCTTTATCCACCCTGTTATGTCCTCAAAGAATTCGAGCAAATTTGTCAAACACGACTTCCCCTTCGTAAAACCATGCTGACTCTGTCCAATTAAATTATGCTTATCCAAATGCTCTGTTACTGCTTCCTTAATAATGGACTCCAACATTTTACCAACCACAGATGTTAGGCTAACTGGTCTATAGTTTCCAGCCTTTTGTCTGCCTCCCTTTTTAAATAAGGGCGTTACATTAGCAGTTTTCCAATCTGCTGGGACCTTTGCTGAATCCAAGGAGTTTTGGAAAATTACCACTAATGCATCCACAATCCCTACCGCTGCTTCTCTCAAGACCCTAGGATGTAAGCCATCAGGTCCAGGGGATTTATCCACCTTTAGTCCCATTATCTTACATAGTACCACCTCCTTAGTGATTTTAATCGTGTTTAGCCCCTCCCCCCCCTATAGCCCCCTGTTTGTCTAGTGTTGGGATATTTTTAGTGTCCTCTACTGTAAAGACTGATACAAAATATTTGTTCAGTGTTTCTGCCATCTCCATGTTCCCCACCACTAATTTCCCAGTCTTGTCCTCTAAGGGACCAACATTCACTTTAGCCACCCTTTTTCTTTTTATATAACTGTAGAAACTCTTGCTATCTGTTTTTATATTTTTTGCTAGTTTACTTTCATAATCTATCTTCCCTTTCTTAATTAATCTTTTAGTTATTCTTTGCTGGCTTTTAAATGCTTCCCAATCTTCTATCCTCCCACTAGATTTGGCTACTTTATATGACCTTGTTTTCAGTCGGATACTATCCTTTATTACTTTACTTAGCCACGGATGGCTGTCTTCTTTTACGCCCTTTTTCCTCACTGGAATATATTTTTCTTGAAAGTTGTGAACTATCTCTTTGAATGTACACCACTGCTCATGTACCGTCTTACACTTTAATCTATTTTCCCAGTCCACTTTAGTCAACTCTGCTCTCATACCTTCATAGTCTCCTTTATTTAAGCTTAGTACGCTGGTTTGAGATCCAACTCTCTCACCCTCTAATTGAATATGGAATTCAACCATGTTATGGTCACTTGTTCCAAGGGGATCCTTTACTAGGACATTTTTAATTAATCCTGTCTCATTACACCGGACCAGATCTAAGATTGCCTGCCCCCTGGTTGGTTCAGTTACATACTGCTCAAGGAACCCCTCCCTAATACACTCTATGAACTCTTCCTCAAGGCTGCCCTGCCCAATTTGATTTGTCCAGCCAATATGAAAGTTAAAATCCCCCATGATTATATCTGTTCCCTTATTACAAGCCCCAACTATTTCTTGATTTATACTCCGACCAATAGAGTTGCAACTGTTAGGAGGCCTATAGACTATGCCCACTAGTGACTTTTTCCCCTTATTATTCCTTATCTCCACCCAAACTGTTTCACTATCCTGATCCTTTGACCCAATATCATTTCTCACTATTGCAGTGATTCCATCCTTTATTAACATAGTCACCCCACCTCCCAGTCCTTCCTGTCTGTCCTTCCTAATTGTCAAATACCCCTGGATGTTTAGTTCCCAGTCATGGTCACCTTGCAGCCATGTTTCTGTAATGGCCACCAGATCATACTCATGTGTAGTTATTTGTCCCGTCAACTCGTCTACTTTGTTACGAATGCTGCGTGCATTCAGATAAAGAACCTTTAAATATGTTTTGTGACAATTTATTCCTGCTTTTACCCCTTTTACTACTCTACCTTTATCTTTATACATTCTGTCCCTTCCTGACATGCTCTGGTTTTTAATTTCCCCACTGCTACCTTACTCTTTTGCCTTCTCCGCTGACATTTTTATTTTTCGCTCTCTTGAAACCTCCCCCCACTAATTAGTTTAACAACCTTTTATGTGGCACTTTATCGAATGCCTTTTGGAAATCCACATTTACTACATCCCACTGGGTCCCCTTTATCGACCCTGCTAGTTACAACCTCAAAAACTCTAATAAATTTGTCAAACATGATTTACCTTTCATAAAACCATGTTGACGCTTCCTAATCATATTATAATTTTCTGAGTGCCCCATTACCACTTCCTTAATAATTTACCCTCACCTGTTTTAGCTTTTATTTCACATTATTAATTATTATACCTAGTCTGTGCTTTGCATTCTGTTCCAGGTCCAAATCTGTGCCGTGTAGTTTTTTCCCCAGTTGTTGATTGGCTATAAAATGCCTTCAAAAGCTGTTTTTTTTGTCAATTGGGAGATTGAACTCTGCACTTTGACCTTGCTGCAGCCTCGGAGTTAAAATCGCAAAAAAAGGAAAGACTTGTATTTCTCCAGCATCTTTCATGATCTTAGGATGTCCCAAAGCGCTTTACGGCTAATGAAGTACTTTTTGAAGTGTAGTCGCTGTTGTGATGTAGGAAACACGGCAGCCAATTTGCTCACAGCAAGATCCCACCAACAGCAATGAGATAATGGCCAGATAATCTGTTTTTTAGTGATGTTGGTGGAGGAATAAATATTGGCCCAGGACTCCGGGGAGAACTCCCCAGCTCTTCTTTGAATAGTGGCCATGCGATTTTTTATGTCCAATTGACAGGGCAGACGGGGCCTCGGTTTAATGTCTCATCCGAAAGACGGCTTCTCCCACAGTGCAGCACTCCCTCAGCACTGCACTGGAGTGTCAGCCTAGATTATGGGCTCAAGTCTCTGGAGTGGGACTTGAACCCATGACCTTCTGACTCAAAGGCGAGAGTGCGACCCACATCTCCAAATAGGCCCAAGGATCCAACAGGAACTCAATGGCCCATATATTATAAAAGATGTAATAGCAGAGCACTTGGAAAACAGTGACAGGATCGGACAAAGTCAACATGAATTTACAAAAGGTAAATCGTGCTTGACTAATCTACTGGAATTTTTTGAGGATGTAACTGGTAGAATAGATCAGGGAGAACCAGTGGATGTGGTGTATTTGGACTTTCAGAAGGCTTTCGATAAGGTCCCGCATAAGAGACTAGCGTGCAAAGTTAAAGCACATGGGATTGGGGGTAAGGTACTGACTTGGATAGCGAACTGGTTGGCAGACAGGAAGCAAAGAATTGGAATAAACGGGTCTTTTTCCGAGTGGAAGGCAGTGACTAGTGGGGTACCGCAGGGATCGGTGCTTGGACCCCAGCTATTCACAATATATATTAATGACCTGGACGAGGGAACTAGATGTAATATCTCCAAGTTTGCAGACGACACAAAGCTGGGTGGGCGTGTGTGCTGTGAGGAGGATGCCGAGAAACTCCAGTATGATTTGGACAGGTTGGGTGATATGGTAGATGCAGTATAATGTGGATAAATGCGACGTTATCCACTTTGGTGGCAAAAGCAGGAAGGCAGATTATTATCTGAACGGCAATAGATTGGGAGAAGGGGAAGTGCAACGAGACCTGGGTGTCCTTGTGCACCAGTCACTGAAGGTAAGCATGCAGGTTCAGCAGGCGGTTAAGAAGGCAAATGATATGTTGGCCTTCATAGCGAGAGGATTCGAGTACAGGAGCAAGGATGTCTTGCTGCAGTTGTACAGGGCCTTGGTGAGACCACATCTTGAGTATTGTGTGCAGTTTTGGTCGCCTTATCTGAGGAAGGATGTTCTTGCCATGGAGGGAGTGCAGCGAAGATTCACCAGACTGATACCTGGGATGGCAGGAATGACGTTATGAGGAGAGATTGGGTCGGTTAGGCTTATACTCGCTGGAGTTTAGAAGAATGAAAGGGGATCTCATTGAAACTTATAAAATTCTAACAGGAATAGATAGACTAGACGCAGGAAGGATGTTCCCGATGGTCGGGGAGTCCAGAACCAGGGGTCACAGTCTAAGGATAAGGGGTAAGCCATTTAGGACAGAGATGAGGAGGAATTTCTTCCCCCAGAGAGTGGTGAACCTGTGGAATTCTCTACCACAAAAGGCAGTTGAGGCCAATTCATTAAATATATTCAAGAAGAAGTTAGATATATTTCTTAAGGCTAAAGGGATCAAGGGAAATGGGGAGAAAGCAGGGACAGGGTACTGAATTTGGATGATCAGCCATGATCGCATTGAATGGCGGAGCAGGCTCGAGGGGCCGAATGGCCTACTCCTGCTCCGATCTTCTATGTTTTTATGTTTCTATGAACAGAGAGACCTGGGGGTATATGTGCACAAATTGTTGAAGGTGGCAGGGCAGGTTGAGAAAGCGGTTAAAAAAGCATACGGGATCCTGGGCTTCATAAATAGAGGCGATGGGCTGGATTTTGATACTGGAGGTGTGCAGGAGGCGGGACTAAACTTTTGGGGTTGTAGTCCCGCCTCCATCGAGTTGTGGCCAACCCACGCGATTTTCACTTGATTGACCTTGTTGAGCCCACCCAGCGGGCTCAGCAAGCCAATTAAGGGCCACCCAGCAACAGGTGACATCACAGATTGACATTTCATCTGTGAAGAGCTTTTGACAGATGAAATATCAGCGTTTGACAGCTCTTTAAAGCTGTCAAACACTGACAATCTGTACACTAAGTTAATTCCTCCCTCTCAGGCTGATTTAGAGATCTCTCCAGAACAGAAAGCAGAATGCTGCAACTTTTGACAGCTGGCGGCCATTCTGCTTTCTGTGCCAGTGAGATGAGGGACTCCTGAGACCTGAAGGAAGGAAGGCTGTAAAGGTAAGTAAAGGTAAGTAAAACTTCTTTAAACACTTTACACACACCAAACACACTTACCTCTGCACTCATGCACCCATCACTCACCTGAACACCGGACATCTCGAACCCTCCAAGCCCTTCAGCCCGACGGCCCGCCTCGCTAACTTGGCGTGGTTTGGAGCCGTCGGGAATCCCACACTTCAGCAATAAAAATAGGGATTAGCCTAAAAACTGCCTGTTAACTACCTGTTAACAGGCAGTTAATTGGCACTAATCCCCTTCCTGCCTCGGGGAGGCGGGTCCCAGCACAGGTCGGGTATCCACCTCCTTTGAAACTGGCATGGGGGCGGGATGGGTTTGTGCCCCCCAATTTCGAGATTTTAACCCCCCACATGCCTCCGATCCCGCCTCCACGGCCCAATGAAAATCCTGCCCATAGAGTTCAAAAGCGTGGAAGTTATGATGAACCTTTATAAAACAATGATTCGGCCTCAACTGGAGTATTGTGTCCAATTCTGGGCACCTCGCTTTAGGAAGGATGTGAAGGCCTTAGAGAGGGTGCAGAAAAGATTTACGAAAATGAATCCAGGGATGAGGGACTTCAGTTACGTGGACAGACTGGAGAAGCTGGGGTTGTTCTCCTTAAAGCAGAGAAGGTCGAGAGGAGATTTGATCGAGGTGTTCAAAATCATGAGGGGTCCAGACAGAATAGAGAGAGAGAAACTGTTCCCATTGGCGGAAGGGTTGAGAACCAGAGGACACAGATTTAAGGTGATTGGCAAAAGAACCAAAGGCGACGTGAGGAAAAACGTTTTACTCATCGAGTGGTTGGGATCTGGAATGCACTGCCTGAAAGGGTGGTGGAGGCAGACTCAATCACGGCTTCCAAAAGGGAGTTGGATAAGTACCTGAAGGAAAAATATTTGCAGGGCTATGGGGGAAGGGCGGGGGAGTGGGACTGGCTGAAGTGCTCTTGCAGAGAGCCGGCACGGGCTCGACGGGCCAAATGGCCTCCTTCTGTGCTGTAACCATTCTATGATTCTATGATAAATGTGCTTGTGTGAACAGACAAATAAAAAAACAGAGTAATGTTCCCTCTATACTTTTTGCACAGGTTAGATTCAAAGTAAAACTCTCTTTGAAGGAGATTGCCAACTTTTGTCACATTGAAGTACGGTTTTCTTTTCATTCAATTTTAGAATTGGGCAGAAAGTGTCACAAACTGGTTTCACGTCACAATCACCAGAGGCGGAATTGTGTTGTCTGTGTGGAGCGGATTGGAGCCCAGGTACCAAATGTGAAAGGGTAATGTCCTTCTGATATTTAGAGTACATGTGAGAGAGATGACACAATGAGGAATGTGCAACCACACTAACACAGGCCAGAACCACATGTTTGCTGAAGGACTTCACCGCTCCTAATTTAGAAATTATTTAGGCATCAGATACAATCTTTACTTCTGTGCTTCCAATGAAGCTATCTGGCCCCAATCTCCCCCAATCCTTTCTCGCCCCCCTTCCCTTTAATTCTCTTTCCCCGACCCACTGAATAGTTAAAGGCAGAAGACCCTAAATGGTAAGATTCCGCACTGGGAAAGCCAGGGTGCAGAGATATAAAGGTGGGGATGTTGGCAGAGAAGACTATAAAAACGGCAAATGGGATTCTGAGTTTTATATATCGGGATATTGAAAGCAGGAAAATAAGGATGAATTAGTACAAGACATTGGGCAGCCAATGATAGCACAGGTATTGGAGCCATGGGACGGACAGACACAGTGAGAATTAAAAGATCACTGGTGCTGTGGCTCGGCGTGTACATGCACTGCTTGGTGTGGTACCAAAACTCTACGGGGCAGGAAGGTCCGCACTGAGTGACTGGATCTCAGCCACACACTGCAGTGCAACAATGAGTCAACACCCAGCCTGAGGCTGCCCTGGTTGGCCTAAGCAGCTTGTACCTGCTCCCTTTGACCCCCGCTCTTCCTCACAGCACGACCGACATTGAGGACGAGCCCTTTTCCTATCGTAACAGATCCCATGACACATTTTGAAGAAGAGCAGGGGAGTTCTCCCCGCTGTCCTGGGGCCAATATTTATCCCTCAACCAACATCACTAAAAACAGATGATCTGGTCATTCTCACATTGCTGTTTGTGGGAGCTTGCTGTGCGTGAATTGGCTGCTACGTTTCCCACATTACAACAGTGACTACACTTCAAAAGTTCTTCATTGGCTGTAAAGCACTATGGAACGTTCTAAGGTTGTGAAAGGCGCTATAGAAATGCAAGTCTCTTTATTTTACTTTCAATCATCAGACAGATTATCAGTAAAGCAAAACACTTTAGAACAGAAATCCCACTGTGTCCAATCAAGGATTGGAATACGAATAAAGACGTGAATTCAAATTGAACAGGATCGGGCGATCCCACCAAGGCAGCTGAGGTAATTTAAATTCAGTTATTTAAATAAATCTGGAATTAAAAAATCTAGTATCAGTAATGGTGACCATGAATCTACTGCACTGTCGTAAAAACCCATCTGGTTCACTAATGTCCTTTAGGGAAGGAAATCTGCCGTCCTTACTTAGTCTGGCCTGTATATGTGACTCCAGACCCACAGCAATGTGGTCGACTTTTAACAGCCCTCTGAAATGGCCCAGCGAGCCACGCAGTTGTACCAAACTGCTACGACAAAGTTAGCACTGTGGGAGGACCTTCACCACACGGACTGCAGCGGTTCAGGAAGGCGGCGCAAGGGCAATTAGGGATGGGCAATACATGCTGGCCTTGCCAGCAACACCCACATGCAATGAATGAATAAATTAAAAAAAAACAAGTCTCAGTGCTTCACGCAATGGATATAGTGTACAGTGGCCGATATTACATCGACTGCCCGCTATATATCCGCAAAATGGGTCGGAAGAGGTGTATAACCCACCGCCAATCCCACTGTGTCCAATCAAGGACTGGAATACGAATAAAGATAGTTTTCCACTATTGGCAAAAGTTTAAATTGCCCCCAATGAATGACTTTGAAGTGCAGTGACTTGTGTAGGCAAATGTGGCAGCCATTGTTGGGCACAGCAAGATCCAACAAGCAGCCAGTGAATCTGTTTTTTCTTTTTGGTGGTGCTGGTTGAGGAAGGAATGTTGGCCCAGGACACCTGGGGAGAACTCCCAGTTCTTCTTCCAATAGCGCAGTGGCACCCGTCTGAACCAGGGGAGCAGACACAGGGGGCCTCGGTTCAATGTCACATCGGAAGGGGCTCCGACAGTGCAGCACTCGCTTCCACCCATCAGCTCGGGCGTCCCTCTGGGTTCAGGCTGGACACTGACTGCAAGCGTACCGATGAGCAGTGGAAATTCAAATCTAGCCTTCCCTCTCTAACTGGGGTCCTGATAGTGTGGCCCCCATCCTGATGGAGGGTATGTTGTCTTTAAAAGGAATGCCGATGGAGAGGTCGTCCTACTGCTAACCATAAGAGGTTTTCATTTATATAAACTGCTGGCTTTGCTCCATTTCCTTATTACAGCTTCGTGCAGACTCAGGAACAGAAGTGCCAAGGTAACTTGACCCGCTGTCACCGTGCCAGCAGCAGCACTGGTAAAGGTGAATTTACGGCTTGGCTGAGCGTTAACCCTCCCTCTGAATCAGTTGAAATAAGAGGCACCCGCCCACAGGGCTGTGCTCCTGAAATGTGGAGCGGCCGGTTATGGAGACTGAGGCATGGGTGGTGCCGCGGGTTTATTACATCACTGTATAAGGGAAAGTTACAGCACATTCTGATCTGGTTCCTGGCTGTCGAGAAACTTGCGATTGAGCATTTACTCTGCTGCTCTCTCTCAGATTCTCCCAGTGTCAAAACAGCTTTGCTCTTGCTCAAGGAGAAATGTCACTGATGTTGTTTCATTCTGGGGATGTGGGCATTGGGGGCAACGCCAGCATTTATTGCCCGGACCTTGTTGCCGAGAGGGTGGTGGTGGGCCTTCTCCTTCACCACTGGCAGCGGTTTGATACAAACTGAGTGTCTTGCTGGGCCACGTCAGAGGGTCTAGAATCATAGAATGATACAGCACAGAAGGAGGCCATTCGGCCCATCGTGCCTGTGCTGGTTCTTTGAAAGAGCATCCAATTAATCCCACTCCCTCCTGCTCTTTCCCCAGAGCCCTGCAATATTATGCTTTTTAAGTATTTATCCAATTCCCTTTTGAAAGTTATTATTAAATCTGCTTCCGCCGCCCTTTCAGGCAGTGCATTCCAGATCACAACAACAACTTGCATTTATATGGCACCCATAACATAGTAAAATGTGCCAAGGTGCTTCACAGTTATCAGACTGACTTTGACATCGAGCCACATAAGGGGATATTAGGACAGCTGATCAAAAGCTTTGTCAAAGAGGTAGGTTTAAGGGAGGAGAGAGAGCTAGAGACATTTAGGGAGGGAATTCCAGAGCTTTACTCTGTATCTAACCCGTGCTGTACCTGCCCTGGGAGTGTTTAATGGGACAGTGTAGAGGGAGCTTTACTCTGTATCTAACCCGTGCTGTACCTGCACTGGGAGTGTTTGATGGGACAGTGTAGAGGGAGGTTGACTCTGTATCTAACCCGTGCTGTACCAGCCCTGGGAGTGTTTGATGGGACAGTGTAGAGGGAGCTTTACTCTCTACCTAATCCGTGCTGTACCTGCCCTGGGAGTGTTTGATGAGACAGTGTAGAGGGAGCTTTACTCTGTATCTAACCCGTGCTGTACCTGCCCTGGGAGTGTTTGACGGGACAGAGTAGAGGGAGCTTTACTCTGTATCTAACCCGTGCTGTACCTGCCCTGGGAGTGTTTGATGGGACAGTGTAGAGGGAGCTTTACTCTGTATCTAACCCGTGCTGTACCTGCCCTGGGAGTGTTTGATGGGACAGTGTAGAGGGAGCTTTACTCTGTATCTAACCCGGGCTGTACCTGCCCTGGGAGTGTTTGATGGGACAGTGTAGAGGGAGCTTTACTCTGTATCTAACCCGTGCTGTACCTGCCCTGGGAGAGTTTGATGGGACAGTGTAGAGGGAGCTTTACTCTGTATCTAACCCGTGCTGTACCTGCCCTGGGAGTGTTTGATGGGACAGTGTAGAGGGAGCTTTACTCTGTATCTAACCCGTGCTGTACCTGCCCTGGGAGTGTTTAATGGGACAGTGTAGAGGGAGCTTTACTCTGTATCTAACCCGTGCTGTACCTGCCCTGGGAGTGTTTAATGGGACAGTGTAGAGGGAGCTTTACTCTGTATCTAACCCGTGTTGTACCTGCCCTGGGAGTGTTTGATGAGACAGTGTAGAGGGAGCTTTACTCTGTATCTAACCCGGGCTGTACCTGCCCTGGGAGTGTTTGATGGGACAGTGTAGAGGGAGCTTTACTCTGTATCTAACCCGGGCTGTACCTGCCCTGGGAGTGTTTGGTGGGACAGTGTAGAGGGAGCTTTTCTCTGTATCTAACCCGTGCTGTACCTGCCCTGGGAGTGTTTAATGGGACAGTGTAGAGGGAGCTTTACTCTGTATCTAACCCATGCTGTACCTGCCCTGGGAGTGTTTGATGAGACAGTGTAGAGAGAGCTTTACTCTGTATCTAACCCGTGCTGTACCTGCCCTGGGAGTGTTTGATGGGACAGTGTAGAGGGAGCTTTACTCTCTATCTAATCCGTGCTGTACCTGCCCTGGGAGCGTTTGATGGGACAGTGTAGAGGGAGCTTTACTCTGTAACTAACCCGTGCTGTACCTGCCCTGGGAGAGTTTGATGGGACAGTGTAGAGGGAGCTTTACTCTGTATCTAACCCGTGCTGTACCTGCCCTGGGAGTGTTTGACGGGACAGAGTAGAGGGCGCTTTACTCTCTAGCTAATCCATGCTGTACCTGCACTGGGAGTGTTTGATGGGACAGTGTAGAGGGAGCTTTACTCTGTATCTAACCCGTGCTGTACCTGCCCTGGGAGAGTTTGATGGGACAGTGTCGAGGGAGCTTTTCTCTGTATCTAACCCGTGCTGTACCTGCCCTGGGAGTGTTTAATGGGACAGTGTAGAGGGAGCTTTACTCTGTATCTAACCCGTGCTGTACCTGCCCTGGGAGTGTTTGATGGGACAGTGTAGAGGGAGCTTTACTCTGTATCTAACCCGTGCTGTACCTGCCCTGGGAGTGTTTGATGGGACAGTGTAGAGGGAGCTTTACTCTGTATCTAACCCGGGCTGTACCTGCCCTGGGAGTGTTTGATGGGACAGTGTAGAGGGAGCTTTACTCTGTATCTAACCCGTGCTGTACCTGCCCTGGGAGTGTTTGATGGGACAGTGTAGAGGGAGCTTTACTCTGTATCTAACCCGGGCTGTACCTGCCCTGGGAGTGTTTGATGGGACAGTGTAGAGGGAGCTTTACTCTGTATCTAACCCGTGCTGTACCTGCCCTGGGAGTGTTTGATGGGACAGTGTAGAGGGAGCTTTACTCTGTATCTAACCCGTGCTGTACCTGCCCTGGGAGTGTTTAATGGGACAGTGTAGAGGGAGCTTTACTCTGTATCTAACCCGTGCTGTACCTGCCCTGGGAGTGTTTGATGAGACAGTGCAGAGAGAGCTTTACTCTGTATCTAACCCGTGCTGTACCTGCCCTGGGAGTGTTTGATGGGACAGTGTAGAGGGAGCTTTACTCTGTATCTAACCCGTGCTGTACCTGCCCTGGGAGTGTTTGATGGGACAGTGTAGAGGGAGCTTTACTCTGTATCTAACCCGTGCTGTACCTGCCCTGGGAATGTTTGACGGGACAGAGTAGAGGGCGCTTTACTCTCTATCTAATCTGTGCTGTACCTGCCCTGGGAGTGTTTGATGGGACAGTGTATTTTTTAAAATTCATATTGTGGGTTTCACTGGCAAGGCCAGCATTTATTGCCCATCCCTAGTTGCCCTTGAAAAGGTGATGGTGAGCTGCCTTCTTGAACCGCTGCAGTCCGTGTGGTGAAGGTGCTCCCACAGTGCTGTTAGGGAGGGAGTTCCAGAATTTTGACCCAGCGACGATGAAGGAACGGCGATATATTTCCAAGTCAGGATGGTGTGTGACTTGGAGGGGAACTTGGAGGTGGTGGTGTTCCCATGTGCCTGCTGCCCTTGTTCTTCTAGGTGGTAGAGGTGGTGGGTTTGGGAGGTGCTGTCAAAGAAGCCTTGGCGAGTTGCTGCAATGCATCTTGTAGATGGTCCACACTGCAGCCACGGTGCGCCGGTGGTGGAGGGAGTGAATGTTTAAGGTGGTGGATGGGGTGCCAATCAATCGGGCTGCTTTGTCCTGGATGGTGTTGAGCTTTTTGACTGTTGTTGGAGCTGCACTCATCCAGGCAAGTGGAGAGTATTCCATCACACTCCTTACTTGTGCCTTGCAGATGGTGGAACGGCTTTGGGGAGTCAGGAGGTGAGACACTCGCCGCAGAATACCCAGCCTCTGACCTGCTCTTGTAGCCACAGTATTTCTGTGGCTGGTCCAGTTAAGTTTCTGGTCAATGGTGACCCCCAGGATATTGATAGTGGGGGATTCGGCGATGGTAATGCCGTTGAATGTCAAGGGGCGATGGTTAGACTCTCACTTGTTGGAGGTGAGGGAGCATTACTCTGCATTGAAGAAAGAAAATGAGCTGAAAATGCCCTGAGTAATTGAAACAAGCTGCAGAGTGTTGGGATTGTAATAACTGAAATTGATTCTGGGTTGCTCTAATTAAATCCTGTTGTTCAGCTTCTCGCTCGCACATTGCAAAGGGACTGGGAGCAGCTGACACGCAGCGAGAGGGCTGTAAGTGCAGTCGATGGTTCAGCAAATGAGAAGCAGCTGATCTTTGCCTTTAAGTCTCACTCAGAGATTGTTTGCCGTTCCAGCCGCACCTGCATTCCTTCAGTCAGCGAGCAGCTGGTTCCCATTCCAGTCCAAAGGACCTGCTCTTCTACCAGGGTCAGCTCTCACTGCTTCATCATCTCATTTGTGCTCTTTGAAGTCTTGCTATTGTTTTGTTTCAACCTCCTAGAATGTTGAATCGTTTGTGTGCGTTCCAGAACTGACCGCTCCCCCCCCCCTCCCATTCTCAGAATCCTGGGTCACTCCAATACCTTTTTATCCACAGGATTTGCGGAGTTTGAATGGGGAGTCCCAGCAAAGAAGCCAAAGAGGAAAATACGTGGAAGAGGGAAATTTTGCAGAGCTCTGGGGAAAGAGCAGGGGGAGTGGGATTAATTGGAGAACTCTTTCAAAGAGCCGGCACAGACACGATGGGCTGAATGGCCTCCTCTGTGCTGTCTGATTCTATGGGACAGAGGTTGTAGCTCCACCTCGCCCAGCCCCTGAGTGAACCCAGGGCTACAGCTGGACAATATAAAGTTGACCAATTAGAGGATTGAAGAATATCGGCAGTTTCATGTTTATAATTTATTTTTGAAAAGGACATAAATCTATTGCATTAAATTCAAAAAAGAAATGAAACTTAATTTCAGTGCCTGCACTGAGGAGCACGAGGGGCCTAAGGTTTATATAAGCGAACAGGGGCTCTTCTCCGAACAGTGGTAGTGGGATCTTTTACACCCGCCTGAGAGGGTAGACGGGGCCTCGGATTAATGTCTCATCTGAAAGACTGCTCCTCCGACAGTGCAGTGCTCCCTCAGTACTGCCCTTCCGACAGTGCAGCGCTCCCTCAGTACTGCCCTTCCGACAGTGCAGCGCTCCCTCAGTACTGCCCTTCCGACAGTGCAGCACTCCCTCAGTACTGCCCCTCTGACAGTGCAGCGCACCCTCAGTACTGCCCCTCCGACAGTGTAGCGCTCCCTCAGTACTGCCCCTCCAACAGTGCAGCACTTCCTCCGTACTGCCCCTCCGACAGTGCAGTGCTCCCTCAGTACTGCCCCTCCGACAGTGCAGCGCTCCCTCAGTACTGCCCCTCCGATAGTGCGGCGCTCCCTCAGTACTGCCCCTCCGACAGTGCGGCACTCCCTCAGTACTGCCCCTCCGACAGTGCAGCACTCCCTCAGTGCTGCCCCCCCAACAGTGTAGCACTCTCTCAATGCTGCCCCTCCGACAGTGCAGCGCTCCCTCAGTACTGCCTCTCCAACAGTGCAACACTCCCTCAATGCTGTCCCTCCAACAGTGCAGCACTCCCTCAGTACTGCCCCTCCCACAGTGTAGCACTCCCTCAGTGCTCCCTCAGTACTGCCCCTCCCACAGTGCAACGCTCCCTCAGTACTGCCCCTCCCACAGTGCAGCACTCCCTCAGTACTGCCCCTCCAACAGTGTAGCACTCCCTCAGTGCTGCCCCTCTGACAGTGCAACGCTCCCTCAGTACTGCCCCTCCGACAGTGCGGCTCTCCCGCAGTACTGCACTGGAGTGTCAGCCTGGATTATGAGCTCAAGTCTCTGGAGTGGGACTTGAACCCACGACCTTCTGAATCAGAGGCGAGAGTGCTACCCACTGAGACAGTTACACACTCTTTGAATTACGGTGAAAATTGTTTTTTTTTGTGTGAACCCAGAAAGTGAGTGTCGGCAGGCTGATCGACCATGGAGGGCCTCGCCATTGAACCTGATCCTGCCCTCACGTTCCCGCAGTGGGGCTGGGTCACTGGATGGCGATCAGGGTCAGGAACACTGGCTGGTTTTATCTTCCCTAATCCAGGGGTCACAGTGGGAAACTGTCACCCCCCTGCTCCAGCTGAATCAGCTCTCTCAGCACGGACTGCAATAGAATGATACAGCTCAGAAGGAGGCCATTCGGCCCATCGTGCCTGTGCCATCTCTTTGAAAGAGTTCGCCAGGGAACCTGGTGGGTTATGGACAGAAGTGGGAAAAAAACACCATGGAGACTTGAAAAGGAGAGAAACTAAGAATATTGTTTTTAAATGGGGGCAGAGGAGGTGGAATTTCTATAGGAAGTTGGGTTGGATGGATTTGGTGATTATATTTTCACTCTGTTATTTGTACAGGCCGATATTCTGGCCTGTGTACAGCACCGCGCAGTGAGACTCAGACGTGTAACCAGACAGTGAACAAACAGACTGAAATCACAGGCAATCTCCACTCTCCACAGCTCGCCCCTCGAACTAAGCTGCAGGCCTTTTCCTCTTGATATGGAATTGTTTCAGAGAACCCCCCCCATCCAGCCCCCGCCCAGCCTCACGGCCCTCTGAATCAGAGCACAGGGTTCCCTCGCAGGCCCATCGCATGCAGTCGGATCCAGCTCCCGTCAGCTGCCCCTTGGGGTCGGGGAGCTGGGAGAGCAAGGCTGCGATCAGAGGCTTCTAGTGACAGGCCAAGCCCTGCCTTGGCTCAGTGCCATATCCGCTCTGCTCTTCACCACTGCTCTTTGCTCACTCAGAGAGTAAACAGGGGGCCTGTCTAGTGGTAACAGCACACCCAGTATGAGGCCAAGGATCTGGGATCGGTTAGTCTTTGTGTAGTTGTCTCGCTTGGCTCCCTTCCCCAGTTGCAGAATTTGAACAGCCACAGACTGAGGCAGTAATAGCCTGGCACAACAGTACTAAACACAAAGATCATTACTAACCCTTTACTTGCTGTGTCTCAAAGCTGCCCTCGCTGTGCAGCTTTGTCTTTATATGGTTCAGGAGGCTGGACATTCAATATTCCTTCAGGAAGATATTCTCTCCTCTCAGTTAGTCTTCCCCACTCACTGTCTCCTGACGGAGAATGGCGCTGGTCTGTGGGGGAGAGGATATCCTGTTCCTGGCTGTATGATTTCTGATAATCCCACCCTCACAGTGGAGGTGTACTGTACCTCAATTTTGCCACCTAGCCGAGATAGGGAACTCACAGTGTGGGTATCACCAGTTAGCAGCACTCTGCTGCATTGCTGAGCCGGCAATTAAAAGCCAATAACTAAGGTCGCAGGTTTGGTCTGTGTCGCTCTGAGTCGCTCACCACAACCGGGCCAGGGAGAGAAAAATTATCTTGTGTATGTGTGTTTGTGTATGTTCGCGTCCTTGTGTGTGTGTGAGTATGTGCGTGTGTGTGTGAGTGTGTGTGAGTGAGTGAGTGTGTGTGTGAGTGAGAGTGTGTGAGTGAGTGTGTGTGAGAGTGTGTGAGGGTGTGTGTGTGAGAGTGTGAGTGAGTGTGTGTGTGTGAGTGTGTGTGTGAGAGTGTGTGAGTGTGTGTGAGAGTGTGTGTGTGAGAGTGTGTGTGTGTGAGTGAGTGTGTGTGTGAGAGTGTGTGTGTGAGAGTGTGTGTGAGAGTTATTATGTCCGTGTATAATTGAGACACGGCCTGCAGGAGTTGATTATAACAAGTCTTTACTGAATGGAGACAACCTGGAAACTGAAACTACAGAAGCCTGCTAGGGCCTTTTATACAGGGGTGGTCACTGCCGGTACTGCAGTCTGAGACCAGTTATTCCCTTAAAGGTACATACACAACAATTCCTCCCCTTTTAGATAAACAGTACATAACATTCATTTAACAACTAAATAATAACTAATTACAATTACAATTACGGTTGCTAGATACATTGGTTGAAGTTAAGCAATTATAAGTTCAGTCTTTGAGGAGGCTTCCTGATTCTGTCTGGATAACGCCTCTTTGGGATATCAGGTTCTTCTGGCAAGGTTGAGTCGGGATCAATGTCGTTGTTTGGTTCATCTGCTTCCAATATCACCGATTCTGCGGTAGATGCAATTGGTACTTCGGTTTCATCGCCAGGTGTATCAGATCGTGGTGTGGAGTTGACGTTTTCCAGTGACTCTAGAATCTGGTCAGCATGGCGTCTTACAATGCTCTCTCCAACGTCCACGGTATACATTAGAGGTCCTTGCCGTGTACAGATCGTTCCTGGCTGCCATTTCTCTGTGCAGTAGTCCCGGGCCAAAACTGGTTGACCTATCTTAAAACTCCTGGTCGGCCTTTCATTCATATTCTGAAACTGCCTGTTCTCCACATCTCTTCTGACGTTTGGCTTAACCAAATCCAAGCGGCATCGTAGTCTTCGATTGAAGAACATCATGGCTGGAGTTTGGTTGGTAACCGCATGTGTCGCATTCCGGTAGGCAAACAAGAAGTTATCCACCTTGTGTTGTAGGGGTATATCTTCATTACACATTGCCTTGATAGCCTTCTTGAATGTTTGAACAAACCTCTCGGCCAATCCATCAGTGACTGGATGATATGGGGCGGATGTGTAATGCTTAACACCATTGTTCTTTAAGAACCTCCGGAACTCTTCAGACACAAACTGTGGTCCATTGTCAGAGCAAATCTGTTCAGGCAGCCCATTCCTGGCGAATATGGTTCGTAAAACTGTGATAGTTTTTTCTGTGGTGGTTGAGGACATTTTTATTACCTCTGGCCACTTTGAATGTGCATCCACCGCAATTAAAAACATCGAGTCCATAAAGGGACCAGCAAAATCAATGTGCACCCTTTGCCATGGAGATGAGGGCCACTCCCATGGATGTAGAGGAGCTTGTGGTGGGGCATTTTGGACCTTCTGGCATCCTGTACAGCTCTTGGTCATCTCTTCGATTTTTCTATCGATTCCCGGCCACCACACAAACGCTCTGGCTAAGTTCTTCATTTTTACCCCTCCCAGATGACCCTCATGAAGCTCATTGAGCACTCTATCCTTCAATTTGGGTGGAATTACTACTCTGGATCCACACATCAAGGTTCCTCTGCACACTGACAGCTGTTCTCTTCTCGGCGAGAATGCTGGCAGCAGTGGTTCACCATGTGCTGGCCATCCCTTCACCGTTAAATCATAGACCCAGGAGAGTGTCGGGTCATTTCGTGTTTCCTTTTCTATGTTTGCATTCGTCACAGGGAGACATTCGACTATAGTCGAGTGGAATAACTCCACTGGATCCACTGCCAGTTCTTCTTCCACCGTCGGCAACGGTAGGCGCGACAATCCATCAGCATTCCCATGCTGTTTAGTTCCTTTGTACTCGATGTCATATTGGTGTGCCCCTAGGAAAAGGGACCACCTCTGCAGCCGTTGTGCCGTCATTATCGGTACGCCCTTCTGAGGGTTGAAAATGGAGACGAGAGGTTGATGATCAGTTAGTAGAGTAAATTTCTGACCGTGCAGGTAGTGATTGAACTTCTTCACCCCCCACACCAGGCTGAGGGCCTCTCTGTCAATCTGGGCGTAGTTACGCTCGGCTGAAGTTAACGAGTGTGACGCAAAAGCTATCGGCCTCTCTGAACCATCAAGGAATTTATGTGACAGTACCGCCCCAATGCCGTAGGGAGACGCATCACACGCCAGTCTTATCGGTAGTGATGGGTTGTAGTGAGCCAATACTTCTCTTGAAGTGATTAGGTCCTTACTCTTCTGAAAGGCCCGCTTACATTCATCGCTCCATTTCCATGCTACTCCCGTTCGTAGTAGGGCGTTCAGTGGATGCAGAATTGTGGACAAATTCGGCAAAAACTTATGGTAGTAATTCACCAATCCGAGGAATGACCTCAGTTGCGACACATTTTCAGGCGCTGGAGCCTTAACTACCGCTTCAATTTTGTCTGGGGACTTATGCAACCCCTCTTCATCAATCACGTGGCCACAATACGATATCTGTTTCTTAAAAAACTCGCACCTGGGGCGATTGGCCCGTAGCCCATGTTCACGTAATCTAGTGAGCACCTGCTCTAGGTTGGCAAGGTGTTCACTGTCATCTTCACCTGTCACTAGGATGTCGTCCAAGTAACACTGAGTCCCCGGAATCCCTTGCAGGACTTGTTCCATCGCTCTTTGCCATATCGCCGGAGCTGATGCTACTCCGAATACCAGTCGATTATACTGGTAAAGACCTTTGTGAGTGTTTATCGTGAGATACTTCCTAGAGGATTCTTCAACCTCCATCTGCAAATATGCTTGTGCTAGGTCAATTTTTGTAAAACGCTTCCCTCCAGATAGTGAGGCGAAGATATCGTCTATCCTTGGAAGAGGATATTGTACTGTGTGAAGGACTGGGTTCACCATCACCTTGAAGTCCCCACAGATGCGAACCTTCCTTGGCTCCTCAGACTTATTGTTTAACGTTTTCTTCATGACAGGAACGATGGGTGTCGCCCACTCGCTCCAGTCTACCTTAGATAACACGCCTGCATTCTCCAGATTCTCCAGCTCTGCCTCGATGGCTGGGCGAATTGCATATGGTACCGGTCTTGCTTTGAAAAACTTGGGAATTGCATTCTCCTCTATTTTTATCGAGGCGGTTACGCCTTTAAGAGTGCCCAGTTCTTGTTGAAATACCTCTTTGGCGTCAGCTAAGATTGTTAACAATCGTCCAGGAGTGACATCGTCATCCTTTTTACCAGCCACCGTCAGTGCCTGAATGGAGTGCCAGTCTAAACTTATCTTTCTGATCCATTCAAGTCCCAATAACGGTGGGCCACCATCTTGCAGAATGTAGAGATACAATTTCCGTATTTTCTTGCCATTGTATTCGACAGGCACCCTTATTTTTCCTCTGGGGTATACTTTTTGCCCCGTATACGTCCTCAAGACAATGGATGTCTCGCTCAAGGGTATGTGTGAGAATAGCCGCTCGTAGTCTCGTCGATTCATGACGGTTAGAGCTGATCCTGTATCCAATTCCATTTTGACTTGGGACCCTGCTATCGTGAGGGTGACCCAAATGGTTCGGTGATCCTCTTTTGCGATTACGTTGTGAAGTTTGAGACAGCTTAGTCTCTTGTTCCCGGATTCACTATCGCTCATCTGGTCTTCGGAACTACTGTCCGTCATCTTTTGTACTTTCCTGTACGGTTCCTTAGTAGCCTTTTTGTTGTCGTTGGTCTTCTTCCCAGACCTGCAAACTCATGCAATGTGTCCCATCTTTCCGCATTGCCTGCATATTTTGTCCTTGGACCAGCAGTCCTTCTGGCCATGGTTTGTTCTGCCGCAGCGATAACATTTTGCAAATCCCCGTGTCATTTCGTGGGTGCCGTATTCCTGTGGCTTTTGTTGTATTTCCACAGCTCCCCTTGCTGCTGCTTCGTACGATACTGCCATGCTGAAAGCCTTATCTAGCGTCAGCTCTTTCCCTGAGAGTAACCTCTTCTGGGTTCCTTCACTCAGGAGTCCACAGACAAATTTGTCCCGTAAGGTATCTGCCAGTCCTGCTCCGAACTGGCAGTGCTTTGATAGCTTGCATAGTTCCGTAAGGTAATCAGCATTGCTCTCATTTTTATGCTGATTTCTCCTGTGGAATTTAAATCTTTCTGCTATCAGCAGCGGTGTAGGATTTAGGTGTTCCTGTAGGATAGCAACAATTTCGTTAAAACTCTTCGCCTTTGGTTTGGCTGGAGTAATCCGGTCCCGCAATAGGCCGTACGTTCTTGCGTCCATTAAATTTAGCAATACCGATGCCTTTTTCTCATCGGCTATTTCGTTTGCCTCGCAATATACCTCGACTCTTTCCACATACGTGGTCCAGTCTTCTATTGCATTATCGAAGGCAGTGATATCGCCAGTCTTTGGCATCTTGAAAATCTAAGATGGCGCCTCCCGCGCTTTGCCTTCGTCCCCAATGGATCAAAATGGCGCCTCCCGCGCTTTCCCGCCGCTGCTCTCCACGGTATTTTTATTTTTCTATCGCGCTTCAATATTTGCTCCGTTAATTGAAGAACCGTTCCCGTCGTGGAGCGGACCCTCTGGGACACTTCCCTCCCTCTTCTTAGGTCCGAACGCTGCCCGGCTTCGAAGCACCGGCCGTGCCCTGTGTGCTCCACCCTCTCTCTCTCTCTTTGCTTCCCGACTCGCTGCCCAGCCCCGTTGCAGAGCCACCCGATCGAGCTCTAGCCTGCCGCAGCCCAGGAAGAATCAGTGCACTACCTGCCACCAGCCCGATTAGCTGAAAAACCACAGACTGGAGAACCAAGCCTGGCTATCGACAGTCTCTCCTGCACTTTTCAATTCGATGATTTGGAGGGCGGTTGCCCACGGCCGATGCCCGTTTCTCGAGTCCCTTTGGATTATTTTTTTTTCTTTCTTCTGGCTTCGACCTTCAATAACGTCGTCTGAGGTGCTGCCGAGTTGCAGGTAAGTTCGTTTCTTACTCGTCGCCAGTATTATGTCCGTGTATAATTGAGACACGGACTGCAGGAGTTGATTATAACAAGTCTTTACTGAATGGAGACAACCTGGAAACTGAAAATACAGAAGCCTGCTAGGGCCTTTTATACAGGGGTGGTCACTGCCGGTACTGCAGTCTGAGACCAGTTATTCCCTTAAAGGTACATACACAACAATTGTGTGTGAGTGAGTGTGTGTGTGTGAGTGTGTGTGAGTGAGTGTGTGGGTGAGTGTGTGTGTGAGTGTGTGAGAGTGTGTGAGTGTGAGTGAGTGTGTGTGTGAGTGAGTGAGTGTGTGTGTGTGTGAGTGAGTGTGTGTGTGAGAGTGTGTGAGTGTGAGAGTGTGTGAGTGTATGTGTTTGTGAGAGTGTGTGAGAGTGTGTGAAACATAGAAACATAGAAGATAGGAGCAGGAGTAGGCCATTCGGCCCCTCGAGCCTGCTCTGCCATTCAATGTGATCATGGCTGATCATCCAAATTCAGTATCCTGTCCCTGCCTTCTCCCCATATCCCTTGACCCCTTTAGCCTTAAGAAATATATCCAACTCCTTCTTCAATATATTTAATGTATTGGCCTCTACTGCCTTCTGTGGTAGAGAATTGTGGTAGTGTGTGAGTGAGTGTGTGTATTTGAGAGTGTGTGAGTGTGAGAGTGTGAGTGTGAGAGTGTGTGTGAGTGTGAGAGTGTGTGTGTGTGAGAGTGTGTTTGAGTGTGAGAGTGAGTGTTTGAGAGTGTGTGAGTGTGTTTGAGAGTGTGTGAGTGTGAGTGAGTGTGTGAGTGTGAGTGAGTGTGTGTGTGTGAGTGAGAGTGTGTGTGTGAGTGTGTGTGAGTGTGTGTGTGTGTGTGTGTGTGAGTGTGTGTGTGAGTGTGTGTGTGTCTGTGTGTGTGTGAGTGTGTGTGTGTGAGTGTGTGAGTGTGTGTGTGTGAGTGCGAGTGTGTGTGTGTGTGTGTGAGTGAGTGTGTGAGAGTGTGAGTGTGAGTGTGTGTGTGTGAGTGTGTGAGTGTGTGAGTGTGAGTGTGTGTGAGTGTGTGTGTGTGTGTGTGTGAGTGTGTGTGTGAGTGCGAGTGTGTGTGTGAGTGTGTGTGTGAGTGTGAGTGTGTGTGTGTGAGAGTGTGAGTGTGAGTGTGTGTGTGTGAGTGTGTGTGAGTGTGAGCGTGTGTGAGTGTGTGTGAGAGTGTGTGTGTGTGTGTGTGAGAGTGTGTGTGTGTGAGTGTGTGTGAGTGAGAGTGTGTGTGTGAGTGTGTGAGTGTGAGTGTGTATGTGTGTGTGTGTATGAGAGTGTGTGTGTGAGTGTGTGTGTATGAGAGTGTGTGTGTGAGTGTGAGAGTGTGTGTTTGTGAGTGTGTGAGTGTGTGTGTGTGTGTGCTGCTTCCTGCCAGCGGAGCTGGGCTGGACTGTGTAAGAGCCTGTGAGCCTGTGTGAAAGGTTCTCCTTTAAGTTGCGAGGAGTATAAGGGGGGCTGTGTGTTGGGCGTGGAGCTTAACGAGAGAGCCAAACATCTGATCGCACTCCCCTGCCAGTGTCTGATCCGGGAGCCCAGCATGTTTGGGAAGGTTCGGAACATTCCTCTCTGTTATTCCAGCCCCTTTTCAAAGCTCCGTGGAATTCACTCAAGTTTTTATATAATATAAGAAACAGCAATTGACTGGAAACAGTTTTATTTAAAAGACGCCCCGTGTGTGTGTCGTAAACGTGGCCAATCTTGTGGGCCGCTCGTTTTTAAAAAAAGAACCAGAAGGCATTGTTGGAATGTTGACCTTAGACTTTTCCAGGAATTTTAAAGATTGGAATTTTTTAAAAGGGTAATTCTCAGGTTACCGTGGTGAATGCACCAAATGTATGTCGGGATAGTAGCCGCTCAGGCTCCAACATTGGCCGAGGAGGCAACTCAATCCCCTCGATTGCTGCTCTTCGAGTCTCTGCAGCTGCAAAAGTGCATCGAATGGTTGAGGCGTAACTTTCCTTCCCTCCGTCCAGAAATTAGTTGTCAGCCGTGGCTCGGTGGGTATCACTCTCGCCTCTGAGTCTGAAGCTCATGGGTTCAAGTCCCGCTCCAGAAACCTGAGCACAAAATCCAGGCTGAAACTCCAGGGCAGTACTGAGGGAGCGCCGCACTGTCAGAGGGACAGTACTGAGGGAGCGCCGCACTGTTGGAGGGACAGTACTGAGGGAGTGCTACACTGTCAGAGGGGCAGTACTGAGGGAGCGCTGCACTGTCGGAGGAACAGTATTGAGGGAGCGCTGCACTGTCGGAGGGGCAGTACTGAGGGAGTGCTGCACTGTCGGAGGGGCAGTACTGAGGGAACGCTGCACTGTCGGAGGGGCAGTACTGAGGGAGCGCCACACTGTCGGAGGGACAGTACTGAAGGAGCGCTGCACTGTCGGAGGGGGAAGTACTGGGAGTGCTGCACTGTCGGAGGGGCAGTACTGAGGGTGCGCTGGACTGTCGGAGGGGGAAGTACTGAGGGAGTGCTGCACTGTCGGAGGGGCAGTACTGAGGGAGAATGGCACTGTCAGAGGGGCAGTACTGAGGGAGGGCTGCACTGTCACCTTCCCATGATCAATTAGAAAGCGAACAGACTCAATTATATGATTATACACCCGCCCGTTACATACCCGCCTGTCACACACCCCGCCCGTCACACACACACCCACCCGTCACACACACCCGCCCGTCACACACCCCGCCCGTCACACACACACCCACCCATCACACACACCCGCCCGTCACACACCCCGTCCGTCCCGTCCGTCACACACCCCGTCCGTCACACACCCCACCTGTTATACTCCCATTCACTCCCATTGTACAGAATCCCAATGGTGAGACTCCTTCTTTAATGGTTCTGTGTAGCTCCCAGCGCTGTTCCATGCTGTTCAGACTGAGAAATTCCAAACATGTTCCCATTCGCGCAGTGAGCAGAAATTGCCCTGTTTCCAGGTACGGGCCACCCTCTTGCACATCGATACAGTGAGTTCAATATAAACAGTCACACCTTGTGTAGAGCTGGACGTTTGGTGCTGTCAGCCTGATAACTTCTCTCAGTGCGGCCTGTCTCACACTTACGCAAGCTCAGACCCAGAGACGGAGCAACACAGGGAGAACGGTGAACTGGGGCAGACCCGGGGTTCTGAATGGCGAGGAGCTGGGAACAGTGGAGGAGCTGGGAACTGTGGAGGAGCTGGGAACAGTGGAGGAGCTGGGCGATTTAGGGGCCCAAGTACAGAAATCACTGAAAGCTAGTGGACAGGTACAAAAAATAATTAAAGAGGTGATATACCTATCAATTCATCCAATGAAAAGCGACGAGTTAAGATAGTAACTATAGGTTTTTATTGGCTAAATAACAGAGCCCACCCTCGTGGGTGATCGGGTCCAACAAGGAGGAATACCAGCCAGTCGACCACCTTTATACCTGGGCAAGCAGGCGGAGTCATGGGCGGAGTCAGCTGTGGTCAGCCCAGGTATAACAGCGTGACAAGAGGTGACCTTGTGTAGTGACACAACAGTGTAAACAGTGATAACCATAGTGTAACGATATAAACAGTGATAACCATAGTGTAACGATAGTGAACGATAAAAGTGGTTTACCACATTCACCCCTTGTTTAGATTTGAGTCCGGCGGGGTGAAGTGTACTACCAGTTCGGGTATGTCAGTCTGTCCGGAGGCCTCGTAAGTCTCTCTGATCGGCGCAGCAGCGGCGGCGGTGATGCAGTATCTGATGTTAATGCTGGTGTCTGCGTGGTCGGCGAAGGCTCGTGGGGCTCCGGCATGCCGTCTACCTGGGGTGGATTTGGGGGGGTGGTGGGGGGTAATGGTGGTGTCTCAGGGGTGCCCGAGGGTGCAAGGTCTCGTAAGGAGACTGTGTCCTCCCGCCCTTCTGGGTATGCCACATAGGCGTACTGGGGGTTGGCGTGCAGGAGGTCCACCCTCTCGACTAGGGGGTCCATTTTATGGGCCCTCACGTGCTTTCGCAGCAAGACGGGCCCCGGAGAAGTCAGCCATGTTGGTAGCGAGGTTCCCGTAGTCGACTTCCTGGGGAAAACAAACATTCGTTCATGGGGGGTGGCGTTAATGGCCGTGCAAAGCAGTGACCGGATGGAATGCAGCGCTGCCGGGAGGACTTCCTGCCAGCGAGAGGTTGGCAGGCCCTTAGACTTTAAGGCTAAGAGAACGGCCTTCCAGACAGTCGCGTTCTCTCTTTCCACCTGGCCGTTCCCTCGGGGGTTGTAGCTGGTGGTCCTGCTTGCAGTAATGCCTCTCGCTAGTAGGAACTGGCGAAGTTCCTCGCTCATGAAGGATGAGCCCCGGTCGCTACGTATATAGTTTGGGAACCCGAACAAGGCGAAGAGGTCGTTCAGGCATTTGATGACCGTGGTACTGGTCATGTCTGGGCAGGGGAAGGCAAAGGGGAAACGGGAGTACTCATCAATGATGTTGAGGAAGTACACATTACGGTCAGAGGACGGGAGGGGCCCCTTAAAATCGATGCTCAAGCGCTCGAAGGGGCGGGTGGCCTTGATCAGGCTTGCTCTGTCCGGCCTAAAGAAATGCGGTTTGCATTCGGCGCAGGTTTGGCAGTTCCTGGTCATGGTCCTGACCTCCTCGATGGAGTAGGGCAGGTTGCGGGCCTTAATGAAGTGGTAAAGTCTGGTGACCCCGGGGTGGCAGAGGTCATTGTGGAGGGTCTGCAGTCTATCAATTTGCGCGTTGGCGCATGTACTTCGTGATAGAGCATCTGGGGGTTCGTTCAGTTTACCAGGCCGGTACAAGATATCATAATCATAGGTGGAGAGCTCGATTCTCCACCTCAAGATCTTGTCGTTCTTGATTTTGCCCCTCAGCTTGTTATTAAACATAAAAGCGACCGAACGCTGGTCGGTGAGGAGGGTAAATCGTTTGCCTGCCAGGTAATGCCTCCAGCATCGTACTGCCTCCACGATCGCCTGGGCCTCCTTCTCGACCGAAGAGTGTCGGATCTCAGGGCCCTGGAGGGTCCTTGAGAAGAAGGCCACAGGTCTCCCCGCCTGGTTAAGGGTTGCTGCTAGGGCGAAGTCGGATGCATCGCTCTCCACTTGGAAAGGGATAGACTGATCCACCGCGTGCATCGTGGCCTTAGCAATGTCTCCCTTTATGAGGGAGAAGGCTGCGCACGCTTCTGCCGTCAGGGGGAAGGAGGTGGACTTCATGAGGGGTCTGGCTTTGTCCGCATAATTCGGCACCCATTGGGCATAGTAGGCGAAGAGCCCCAGGGTCCTCTTCAGCGCCTTTGGACAGTGGGGGAGGGGTAGCTCCATGAGGGGGCGCATTCTTTCGGGGTCGGGGCCGATGACCCCGTTCTCTACTACGCAGCCGAGGATGGCGAGACGCGAGGTGTTAAACACACATTTCTCCTTATTGTAAGTGCGGGTCAGCCGTTCGGCCGTACGGAGGAATTTCTCCAGATTAACATCGTGGTCCTGCCGGTCGCAGCCGCAGATGGTGACGTTATCTAGATAAGGGAACGTGGCCTGCAGCCCGTTCTGGTCAACCATCCGGTCCATCTCCCTTTGGAAGACCGAAACCCCGTTGGTGACGCCGAAGGGAACCCTAAGGAAGTGGTAGAGGCGGCCATTCGCCTCGAAGGCGGTATACTGGCGGTCCTCAGGGCGGATAGGGAGTTGGTGATAGGCCGACTTAAGGTCAATGGTGGAGAATACCCGGTACTGTGCAATCTGATTGACCATATCAGATATGCGGGGAAGGGGGAATGCGTCCAGCTGGGTGTACCGGTTTATGGTTTGGCTGTAGTCGATGACCAGGCGGTTTTTATTGCCGGTCTTAACGACTACGACCTGGGCACACCAGGGGCTGTTGCTCCTCTCGATGATGCCCTCCTTCAGGAGACGCTGCACCTCAGAGCTAATAAAAGCTCTGTCCCCGGCACTGTACCGCCTGCTCTTGGTGGCGACGGGTTTACAGTCGCGGGTGAGGTTAGCGAACAGGGAGGGGGGCGGGACCTTGAGGGTGGATAGGCCGCAGGTGGTATGCGGTGGGCGGTTTAAAGGCTGCTGGTTGTCGACTGTGAGTGGGGGGAGGGGTCCACCGTATGCCAAAGTGACACTTTGAAGGTGGGATTGGAAGTCCAGCCCTAGTAGGACGGCAGCGCAAAGCTGGGGCAGGACGAGGAGTTTAAAATTTTTATACTCCGTGCCCCTAACCGACAGGGTCACAACACAGTAGCCGCTGATGTCTGTAGAATGGGACCTCGACGCCATCGAGATCCGGTTGCGCGTTGGCCGGACAGTGAGGGAGTAGTGGCTCACCGTGTCTGGATGGATGAAACTCTCCGTGCTTCCACTGTCGAACAGGCAGGTCGTGGCGTGGCCGTTTACTTTGATGTCCATCATGGACTTGGACAGGTGATGCGGGCGAGCTTGGTCCAGTGTGACGGAGGCTAGTGTATGGCTGAGCGAGCTGCTGTAGTCTGCGGGTGAGGCGGTGGTCGGGTCTGGAGACAAGGTGGCGGTCGAGTGTGGTGGACAAAATGGCGGAGGAGATGGCCGCCCCCACAACTCACATGAGGCACTGCTGGCGTCGGTGGCCTTGATCAAAGATGGCCGCCCCCACGACTCACACGAGGGGATACTGGCATCTGTGGCCTTGATGAAAGATGGCCGCCCCCACAACTCGCATGAGGCACTGCTGGCGTCTGTGGCTCTCCCCCTGCAGGCCTTAGCGAAGTGGCCTTTCTTGTGGCAATCGGAGCAAGTCGCATTTCTTGCAGGGCAGCGCGTCCTCGGGTGTTTCGCCTGGCCACAGAAGAAGCAGCCGACGGCCCGATCGCGGGGCTCCGATGTTGCAGCCGGTACCGGGGGTGGCGGTCCCGATCGGTTCTGGGACGCCGACGCTGAGGTAGGTCCCAGAGGCGGCGGTGCGAGGGGTATTGCGGCCGGGGTCGGGCCGGAGTCCCAGGGTCGCGCAGCACAGTACCTGGAATACGCCTCGAGGTCCCGATGGGCCACTTCCAGAGAGCGAGCGAGGGCTGCAGTTGTATTCAGGTCGAGGTCCTTTGATTCGAGCAGTCTTTGCCGTGAGTAGTCGGACCGAAGGCCTTTCACGAAGGCATCGTGGATATTCCCTTCAGTATTTTCTGCAGCCGTTACAGCTTTAAAGTCACAGTCCCTGCCGAGTGTTTGTAGCGCCCGTAAAAATTCATCTACAGACTCTCCTGGCTGTTGCGAGCGGGATCTTAGGAGATGTCTGGCATACATAGAGTTTACCGGGCTCCGGTACTGCTCTTTCAGCAGGTTGAGGGCGTCCTCGTATGTAGTAAGGTCCTGGATGAGTGCAAATACTTTAGGGCTCACTTGGGCGGTCAGAACTCTTAGTTTGGATCCCGGAGGCACGCCGGATTCTCCCAGGTAGGATTCGAAACAGCTCAGCCAGTGTTTGAAGTCGAGGGCTGAGTTCGCTGCCTGTGGGTTTAGATCCAGGTACGGCGGTCGGAGGGCTCGCAGCCAAGCCGGCTGCTGTGGCTGTTGTAGCTGGCCGTTTGGCTGGTCGTTTGGCTGCTCCGATCCACTCATTTCAAAATTTAGCCAATAAAATTGATATACCTATCAATTCATCCAATGAAAAGTGACGAGTTAAGATAATAACTATAGGTTTTTATTGGCTAAATAACAGAGCCCACCCTCGTGGGTGATCGGGTCCAACAAGGAGGAATACCAGCCAGTCGACCACCTTTATACCTGGGCAAGTAGGCGGAGTCATGGGCGGAGTCAGCTGTGGTCAGCCCAGGTATAACAGCATGACAAGAGGTGACCTTGTGTAGTGATACAACAGTGTAAACAGTGATAACCATAGTGTAACGATATAAACAGTGATAACCATAGTGTAACGATAGTGAACGATAAAAGTGGTTTACCACAAGAGGTTAATGGAATGTTGGCCTTTATCTCGGGGGCTGGAATACAAAGGGCTGGAGGTTCTGTCACAGTTGTACGGAGCTCTGGTCAGACCCCACCTGGAGTAACTGTGTTCAGTCCTGGGCCCCGCCCCTCAGGAAGGATATATTGGCCTCGGAGGGGGAGTAGCGCAGATTCACCAGAATGATACCGGGGCTGAAAGAGTTAAATTATGAGGTCAAGTTGCAAAGACTGGGCTTGTATTCCCTCGAGTTTAGAAGATTAAGGGGTGATCTGATCGAGGTGTTTAAGATGATTAAAGGATTTGATCGGATAGAGAGAAATTATTCCTCTGGTGGGGCGAGTCCAGAACAAGGGGGCACAACCTTAAAATTAGAGCCAGACCGTTCAGGGGTGATGTCAGGAAGCACTTCTTCACACAAAGGGTGGTGGAAATCTGGAACTCTCCCCCCCAAAAAGCTGTTGAGGTTCGGGGGTCAATTGGCATTTACAGGACTGAGATAGATAGATCTTTGTTGGGTCAGGGTATTAAGCGTTACAGAACCGTGGCATAGTGGTTACCACTGTTGCCTCACAGCGCCAGGGACCCGGGTTCGAATCCGGCCTCGGGTGACTGTTTGTGTGGAGTTTGCACATTCTCCCCGTGTTTGCGTGGGTTTTCTCCGGGTGCTCCGGTTTCCTCCCACAGTCCAAAGATGTGCGGGTTAGGTTGATTGGCTATGATAAATTGACCCTTAGTGTTAGGGGGATTAAAATATGTGGGGTTACGGGGGTCGGGTGGGATATGTGTCGGTGCAGGCTCGATGGGCCGAAATAGCCTCTATCTGCACTGTGGGGTTTCTGTGATTCTGTGAGAACCAAGGCAGGTGGATGGAGTTAAGATACCGATCAGCCATGATCTGATTGAATGGCGGAACAGGCTCAAGGGGCTGAATGGCCTCCTCCTGTTCCTATGTCTGAATCACCAACACAGAGATTAAACCTTCACATTGGTCCTGGAGAGAGTGCCTGTGAGCTGTGGAGTGATGGGTTAATGATGGGCCCAATTTAGATACGAGATAATGCTGTCACCAGCACGTTTAGTTCAGACCTCTATAGGATAAGGCCACCTGGAGAACAGTGTGTCGATCGTTGCATCTATATTAGTGTCAGTGTCAGAGAGATTTATTGGTGAGTTGATGAAATACCAGGCATGGGGAGGCTGGAGGTTGGGCAGAGTGGTGGCAGCATCTGGACTGGGACAGTAGCAGACGGCGGGTGGATTGCTGGCTGTTGCTGATTGTGGTTGGGTTACAGCAGGGACCCTGACGGGTTTTCCCTCTCTCTCTCCCAGCACTCAGTCCAATTGTAAAGAAAGAACTCGTATTTCTCCAGCGCCTTTCACCACCTCAGGACGTCTCAAAGTGCTTTACAGCCAATGAAGTACTTTTGAACTGTAGTTGCTGTTGTAATGTAGGAAACGCGGCAGCCATTTTGCGCACAGCAAGATCCCACAAACAGCAATGTGATAATGACCAGATAATCTGGTTTTTAGTGATGTTGGTTGAGGGATAAATATTGGCCCCAGGACACCAGGGAGAACTCCCCTGTTTTTCTTCGAAATAGTGCCATGGGATCTCTTACATCCACCTGAGAGCACAGATGGGGCCTCGGTTTAACGTCTCATCTGAAAGACGGCACCTGTGACAGTGCAGCATTCCCTCAGTACTTCACTAGAGTGCCATAGAATCATACAACATAGAAGGAGGCCATTCGGCCCATCGTGCCTGTGCCGGCTCTTTGAACGAGCTTCCAATTAGCCCCACTCCCCCCGGCTCTTTCCCCACAGCCCTGCAGATTTTCTCCCCCTCATGTATTTATCCAATTCCCTTTTGAAAGTTACTATTGAATCTGCTTCCACTGCCCTTTCAGGCAGCGCGTTCCAGATCACAACAACTCGCTGCGTAAAACAAAGGGGGAGAAATTGGGTGAGTAGCGCCACCTGTTAGCGCCTAAAGAGGCAGTCAGTGGCTGTAGCGCCAGTGGCTGCGCCTCCCGTGATATTCGGCAGGGGCGCTAATGGTGGCGTTACCCTGTTGCTCTGCGACACCACCGATGACGTCATCGGTGTGCGCAGCGCCCCATTCGCGATATTTGGTAGCGAACGCCGCTGTTACGCCGTTCGCTACCCGCGCCCGGTTCACGGGGCCTTACTGTGCCGGCAGAGGCGTAAGTTAAGGTGGAGGTGCGGGGCGGCCGGTTTTTTTGGCGGCCGCCTGCCAGCACCTCCGTCCCCGGCCTCCAGATCCCCCCCCCGCGGTATTGCCGGCTGTTTCCCGAGAGCCCGGCACTTCTCCGCAGTGCCGGGCTCTTTTGCCGGCACTTGCGATCGGGGTTCGCGCTGCTGCAGGCCCCTCCCCCTTAACAATGGGAGGAAGGCCTGCAGTACCGCAGCGTGCCGTGCCGCAAAATTCACTTTCAGCGCCCTAAGAGGGACGCAGAGCGTCTCGGGCCGCGCCCCGTCTCCCTCTAGGGGCACTGAGGCTGAATATCTGACGATCGCTACTGCTCCGAACGCTGCGCAAAAATCTGCGCCCAGGCGAACTTGGCGCCAGTTTGGCGCCTCACCCCAATTTCTAGAAGTCTCTTCATCTCCCCTCTGGTTCTTTTACCAATGACCTTCACTCTGTGTCCTCTGGTTACCGACCCTCCTGCCACTGGAAACAATTTCTCCCTCTATAGCCTTACAAATAAATAAGTTTACCGAACACAAAGATATTGGCCCTTTAAAACCATGGGAGAAACCCGAAGCTATGCACTGAATTTGTTTTTTGAAAAGTTGCAAGTGTAATGCTGGGAGAACACTCTTTGCCCCCACCCTGGAATGAGCCGGGACCTGCCTCATTCACACAATCAGACCTCGGACCCGGATCATGTTTTGCCCAGCCTGTGCAGGATCTCACTGACTCACTGCTTGCTCCAGTCTCTGCAACAATTAACCAGCCTCTCCCTCAATGAAACAAAAACTCTTTCCACTTAGTCTCCACCTCCTTTTTCCACAGAGCTCGGTGTAATTTAATGCAGGCAGTTTATCAGGGAGACGGGCTGCGCGAAGCATTTATCACACCAACTTGTCACAAAGCACAGGGGCCTTTGTGCCTCTAATCCACCAATGGTGCTTTGCTGATGCAGGGTCTCTCGTCATACAGGCTGTAATCTGACCTGGGTCACCCTTGTCTATCTGTGTTCTGATGGTGAGACCGTGGCCAATCACACCTCACAGCTCTCATTTGCTTAGCTCCGCAGCTTGTTACAGACATGCCTGGAGCAAGTGGGCCCTGCTCCCACTTAACTATCTCGGAGTCAGAAGGTCGTGGGTTCAAGTCCCACTCCAGAGACTTGAGCTCATAATCCAGGCTGACACTCCATGCAGTACCGAGGGAGCGCTGCACTGTCGGAGGGGCAGTACTGAGGGAGCGCCGCACTGTCGGAGGGGCAGTACTGAGGGAGCGCCGCACTGTCGGAGGAGCAGTACTGAGGGAGCGCCACACTGTCGGAGGGTCAGTACTGAGGGAGTGCCGCACTGTCAGAGGGGCAGTACTGAGGGAGCGCTGCACTGTCAGAGGGGCCAATATTTATCCCTCAACCAACATCACTAAAACAAATTATCTTGTCATTTATCTCATTGCTGTTGTGGGAGCTTGCTGTGTGTAAATTGACTGCCGCATTCCCTACATTACTACAGTGACTACACTTCAAAAGTACTTCATTGGCTGTAAAGCGCTTCAGGACATTGAGATCGTGAAAGGTGCTGTAGAAATGCAAGAAATTATGGCCGCAAAATTCGGCTCCGTAGCGCCTTTGTTTTGGTGCTACGCGGCCGTTTTGTGTCTAGAAAATCATCCGTGCACTTCTGGTGTGGGCCACGCTGGACGCCATTCTGGTGAGGTCATTAGCGTGGGCGCTGGGAGCCTGCCCCAGAAGTATGCAGAGTAGGCAGATCGTAACATCAATCAGAATCATTGGTACACAATCCCAATGGACCAAACTCTTTCCCATTCACTCCCACTGTACAGAATCCCAGTGGAACAATCCCCTTCCCATTCACTCCCACTGTACACAATCCCAATGGACCAAACTCCTTCCCATTCACTCCCACTGTACACAATCCCAGTGGACCAAACCCCTTCCCATTCACTCCCACTGTACACAATCCCAATGGACCAAACCCCTTCCCATTCACTCCCACTGTACAGAATCCCAATGGACCAAACTCCTTCCCATTCACTCCCACTGTACAGAATCCCAGTGGAACAAACCCCTTCACATTCACTCCCACTGTACGCAATCCCAATGGACCAAACTCCTTCCCATTCACTCCCACTGTACACAATCCCAGTGGACCAAACCCCTTCCCATTCACTCCCACTGTACACAATCCCAATGGACCAAACCCCTTCCCATTCACTCCCACTGTACACAATCCCAATGGACCAAACTCCTTCCCATTCACTCCCACTGTACACAATCCCAATGGACCAAACTCCTTCCCATTCACTCCCACTGTACAGAATCCCAATGGACCAAACTCCTTCCCATTCATTCCCACTGTACACAATCCCAATGGTCCAAACTCCTTCCCATTCACTCCCACTGTACACAATCCCAATGGACCAAACTCCTTCCCATTCACTCCCATTGTACACAATCCCAATGGACCAAACTCCTTCCCATTCACTCCCACTGTACACAATCCCAATGGTCCAAACTCCTTCCCATTCACTCCCATTGTACACAATCCCAATGGACCAAACTCCTTCCCATTCACTCCCACTGTACACAATCCCAATGGACCAACCCCTTCCCATTCACTCCCATTGTACAGAATCCCAGTAGACCAACCCCCTTCCCATTCACTCTCATTGCATCGAATTTACAGTCCAAATGTTCCATTTTCCTGTTATATGTTCCGTCCACAGCGATATAATCCCTGCACCGCCTGCTTGTACTTACTGGAAGAAGCCAATTTGCTTCAAGCCTGGTCACATTGAGGGAGCAAGGGGCGAGCTGTGTCGCCTGTTTCCTGTTTGTGCCTGGAGTCACTGATTGACTGAGCTGTGGGCTGAGATTTGTAAAGTGGTTATTTTGTGGAAATCCTGATCCAGCAGATGATTTCTTGGTGACGCGAGTCTGCAATTTAGCAGCATTGAGCCGGCCTGCTCATTAGCAACCCACTGGCTCTCACTGCCATGATTTCCTTGCATTCTTGGAATTTCGAGATGCCGAGATCGTGTTTATAACAGTAGTAGGCTTGTGATCTGTAGTGTTTACAGCCTCGACAGTGGCAAACTGGAGTACGGAACAGCACAGTGTGTAAAATGCCTGTTACCCACAGTCCTCACCCCAACGCATTGACAAGCCTTCTCATTATCAGTTAAGGGGTGACAATGGTCTGTAAGTCAGATCCAATTCAGCCCCATAGCTTTTGGCAGTGCCCTGAACCCATTCAGTGGTGCCTATTGACCCAACAACACAGTCAGTGGTGAAAAGCTGACAGACAGGTTTTATTTGGTCTCTTTGTCTCGTCCCCCTTCCCTTTGTGTCAGACACAATAGATATATTTTTAGACCATAGAATCTTACAGCACAGAAGGAGGCCATTCGGCCCATCGTGCCTGTGCCGGCTCTTTGAACGAGCTTCCAATTAGTCTCACTACCCCCCCCCCCCCGCTCTTTCCCCAGAGCCCAGCAATATTTTCCACTTCAAATATTTATCCAGTTCCCTTTTGAAAGATATTATTGAATCTGCTTCCACCGCCCTATCAGGCTCTTTCAAAGAGCCGGCACAGGCACAATGGGCCGAATGGCCTCCTCCTGTGCTGTACAATCTATGGCTCTACGATTCGATGAACACAGAAGCTGAATTTGATGGCGTTGACTTGTGTTGTGATGGGCTATTGGATGAGGCCAAGCCCGACTGCAGCGGAAACAGAAGGTTCCGGATTGGTCTTTGCCGCAGATCCAGGTGGTGACGGGGAGGCTCGCTGAGCAGACTCGAGGCCAAGGCAGCCATTGGTTCCTTTTTTGGCCAATCGATGTTGAGCCTGGTGTGTTTCTGGTTTGTTTTTTTCCCACCAGATCTGCCGCCTGAAGCAAATGACTGGCGTTCTGTTCCAGCCTCCTCCACTTGCCCTGGTTATGGAGACACTTTGAACCCCCTCCGTGGCAACGTTGGATTCTCGCAATGTACCCGGCCTGAGCTTTAGCCTTGCTTAGGCGTGAATGGCGGGTAATCTGTTTGGTGACGGACTCCCCACGGTTTCTAAACACCTTCAACACCCACCCCTGCTTTCTGGAAGGAAGCCCAATAAGTGCCGGCAGAGGCGACTGAGTTTGCCAAACAGCTTCCCCATTCCCACCCAGAAAATAGGAGCTACTGTAACAAAAAATCCTGCCTGGGAATCTGGAAATAACAGCATGGGGGTGGGGCGGGTGGGAACATAGGACCAGGAGGAGGCCATTCAGCCCCTCGAGCCTGTGCCGCCATTCAATGAGATCATGGCCGATCGGCACCTCAACTCCATCTACCCGCCTTTGCTCCGTATCCCTCGATACCCTGACCCAACAAAAATCTAGCGCTCTCAGTCCTGAAAGCTCCAATTGATCCTCAGCACCCACAGTTTTTGGGGGAGAGAGTTCCAGATTTCCACCACCCTTTGTGTGAAGAAGTGCTTCCTGACATCACCCCTGAACGGCCTGGCTCTAATTTAAAGGTTCTGCCCCCTTGTTCTGGACTCGCCCCACCAGAGGAATAGTTTCTCTCTCTCTACCTGATCAACTCCTTTAATCATCTTAAACACCTCGATTAGATCACCCCTTAATCTTCTAAACTCGAGGGAATACAAGCCCAGTCTTTGCAACGTGTCCTCGTAATTTAACCCTTTCAGCCCCGGTATCACTCTGGTGAATCTGCGCTGCTCCCCCTCCGAGGCCAATATATCCTTCCTGAGGGGCGGGGCCCAGAACTGAACACAGTTACTCCAGGTGGGGTCTGTTGGGCAGTTGGTTTTGCTATTTGGGAATGCTGTGTGCTGGTGTTGAATATCGAGGGCTCCCGATTAAAGCACGGCAGCCGAGAGATCATCACTGTGCACCTATCAATCAGGTGGATGGAATATACGAGTGTGTGTAGACCCACTACAAAAGTGGCTCAGGATCCCCTATAAGGGGAGACCCTCACTCTCGGGATCCCCTATAAGGGGAGACCCTCACTCTCGGGATCCCCTGTAAGAGGAGACCCTCACTCTCGGGATCCCCTATAAGGGGAGACCCTCACTCTCGGGATCCCCTATAAGGGGAGACCCTCACTCTCGGGATCCCCTATAAGGGGAGACCCTCGCTCTCAGGATCCCCTATAAGGGGAGACGCTCACTCTCAGGATCCCCTATAAGGGGAGACCCTCACTCTCAGGATCCCCTATAAGGGGAGACCCTCACTCTCGGGATCCCCTATAAGGGGAGACCCTCACTCTCGGGATCCCCTATAAGGGGAGACCCTCGCTCTCAGGCCGCCTGTAAAGTAAGGAGCACTGGCCATTCAATAACAGGTCGGGAACAAACACGCATTCCTGGGACCTTAGCCTGGTCAGTGAGCTGCCAGTATTTCAGTCTTGGACCGAGAATATACTGCAGATTCATTACCTGAAACAGTTAAAAGGAATTCAAATCCTGTTTGGGAATTTGCATATTTATGTTCAGTTGCTGAATCCTCACGACACTGGAGGATGAAGTGGGCGGAAAGAATGGCAGCAACTGCAAACCTTCGATAATAAAAGGAACTCACTCCCGGGTATCTGTTATTCTATATATAAACCCCCCGAACCCCTCGATTAGATTCCAGCCTGTAACTCACTCCCGGGTATCTGTTATTCTATATATAAACCCCCCAAACCCCTCGATTAGATTCCAGCCTGTAACTCACTCCTGGGTATCTGTTATTCTATATATAAACCCCCCGAACCCCTCGATTAGATTCCAGCCTGTAACTCACTCCCGGGTATCTGTTATTCTATATATAAACCCCCCGAACCCCTCGATTAGATTCCAGCCTGTAACTCACTCCTGGGTATCTGTTATTCTATATATAAACCCCCCGAACCCCTCGATTAGATTCCAGCCTGTAACTCACTCCCAGGTATCTGTAATTCTATATATAAACCCCCCGAACCCCTCGATTAGATTCCAGCCTGTAACTCACTCCCGGGTATCTGTTATTCTATATATAAACCCCCCAAACCCCTCGATTAGATTCCAGCCTGTAACTCACTCCCGGGTATCGGTTATTCTATATATAATCCCCCCGAACCCCTCGATTAGATTCCAGCCAGTAACTCACTCCCGGGTATCTGTTATTCTATATATAAACCCCCCCGAACCCCTCGATTAGATTCCAGCCTGTAACTCACTCCCGGGTATCTGTTATTCTATATATAAACCCCCCCGAACCCCTCGATTAGATTCCAGCCTGTAACTCAGTACTGGGTATCTGTTATTCTATATATAACCCCCCTCGAACCCCTCGATTAGATTCCAGCCTGTAACTCACTGATCAGAAGTGGTAGGTGAGACAGCATACAGGCAATATGAAGTGGGGGGAAAGAGTGCCTGCGTGTCACTATGACAACCGTTAAAAGCAATTGTCAAAGAGTTTAACTTTCCGATTTGGTGGCGCAGATCCACAATGGCCACAGGAGCGGGGGGAAATCCTCACCAATTTTGCAGGCTCGAAGTGTAGGGCCATGGGGTACACCTGGAAGTGTGGGTGATGGAGGCCTGCGCTCCGCTCCCTCACACTCGCAGTGTGATGCCCTGGCATAGTGTGATGAAATATTCCATTCATCACTCATTGGTATTCTCTGCCTTTGACTGTGGTTGGTTTCAGTTTCATTTCCCTTACCTCAGTTCCGTTTCCTCACCATTGTATTGTACTGTGTGTAGGGCTCCGCCCATACCTGGCCCCTATGTAAGCTGGCCCAGCCTGCATCACATCCAGTACGGCAGACCTCTGGATGGAAGATACCTCTCCTCTGTGTGTTACCTTCTAAGTCAATAAAAGCCTTGTTTTGTTTCGCTAACATCGAGTCTCGGATTTATTGAGGCACATCACATAGGCCCGTCCTCAGGGCTCTGCCTCAGTTACCAACTGCTCTGTGGCTTTGCCAGATTCCCAGCTCAGCCTGTGGCCTCACTCCGGGTCCTGGAAATGTGGAACTGATTCAATACTGTCTGCTGGCTGTGGTGCGAATGTCAGGAAGCCGTTTTCACCTTGTGTGGGTCTGTTTCTTTAGAGAGTTTTGGACAGAAAGGCACCATCACTGCTCCTCACCTGACCCTGTGTTTTGAAAGATGGACAAGAGAAAGATTCGGCCGAGAGTGTAATGATTTACTCACTGGGATCTGGTGGGAATCAGCTGATGTACAAGGGCTGGTTGCCAGGGCCTAGTAAGAAAGGCTTGTATTTCTACAGCACCTTTCACAACCTCAGGATGTCTTAAAGTGCTTTACAATCAATAAAATACTTTTTGAAGTGTAGTCACTGTTGTAATGTCGGAAACATGGCAGCCAATTTGCGCACAGCAAACTCCCACAAACAGCAATGTGATAATGACCAGATAATCTGTTTTAGTGATGTTGGTTGAGGGATAAATATTGGCCCCAGGACACCGGGGAGAACTCCCCCTGCTCTTCTTCAAAATAGGGCCATCTTTTACATAAGAGGGCAACTCCGACAGTTCCCTCAGTATTGCACTGGAGTGGGACTTGAATCCACAACCTTCTGACTCCGAGGCGAGAGTGCTACCCAGTGAGCCACGGCTGACTCTGATGTATGCAGGCGCATCCAGGTTGTGTTATTAATGGACCTGTCTGTCAGTACCTGCACTGAATGGAATATATGTGCAGCACTCTGGCACGGTAAGGAGCCCGAGGGGAGTGGGGCGGAGGATCTGTAGGTCACAGTCCTGAGCTAAATGGTCGTGTCTGATCCTGCTGGGTCCTGAGTTGGAGATGTGTGATGAAGCGGGTCTGGGCAGTGCAGTGAAGGAGTTGGCTGTTTGCTGCACTCAGTCATCCCTCTGTGTGAGTGTACTGGGCTGCGTGTCAGGCTGCAGGCTGGGATGCTGTGGGTCTCTCACACACTGAGCTCTCTCTGTCCTGGGAGCATTACACTCGGCTCTTTTTTCTCTCTATCCATCAGAGCTTGTCACCAGCTTTCGTTTCATATCCAGGGGCTGGGGGGCCTGAGGTGGAGGTTCAGGGGCAGGGGGGAAGGTGTGGGAGAGTGGGAGGGGGAGGCAGAGGCGGTACGGCTGTTGAGGATGAGCTGCACCGTACATTCATAGGAACAGGAGGAGGCCATTCAGCCCCTCCAGCCTGTTCCGCCATTCAATTAGATCATGGCTGATCTGCACCTCCACTCCATTTACCCGCCTTATCTCCATATTCCCTGATACCCTTAGCAAACAAAATTCTAGCGATCTCAGCCTTAAAAATTTCAATTGAGGGAGAGGGTTCCACATTTCTACCACCCTTTGTGTGAAGAAGTGTTTCCTGATTTCACCCCTGAACGGCCTGGCTCTAATTTTAAGGTTTTGCCCCCTTGTTTTGGACTCGCCCACCAGAGGAGTAGTTTCTCCGTATCTACCCAATCGAATCCCTTTAACATTTTAGCTCATGATCTAATTAAATGGCGGAACAGGCTCGAGGGGCTGAACAGCCTTTTCTTATGGAGATCTCCCCACCCGGTGTAAACGATGCGGGCGGGGGTTAAGATGGCGGGTGGGGGGGTGAGTCACACCCTGTTCCCGTCCCCCCGTCATCTTAACTGACCTCAGGTCCGGCCCGAGAGGGGTGCCCGTCCCAGGCAGGCGGGGGAGGGGGCCGACTCTACACGGGCCAGTCGCGGTCCGATGGTGTCACCAGCTGCCACGGCCCCAATGCGAGTGAGGTTCGTGCAGCAGTTCACTGTCTCGGGGAGAATCTGCCTCAGCCATCGGGAGCAGGCCCTGGCATTCCCCGAGCAGCCTCCTGAGGCACGGGGGGCAGGAGGCTGGGCCTGATTGAGAGCTGGTGCTGTGGCCTCATTCAATGCGGTTGGTGTGTGACCGTGGGAGAGCGGGTTAGGAGGGGCATAACTCACAGGCCTTGGAGAGGGTGCAGAGGAGATTGACCAGAATGGTACCAGGAATGAGGGACTTCAGGTATGTAGAGAGACTGGAGAAGCTGGGATTGTTCTCCTTCGAGCAGAGAAGGTTAAGGGGAGATTTAATAGAGGTGTTCAAAATTATGAAGGGTTTCGATGGAGTAAATAAGGAGAAACTGTTTCCAGTGGCAGGAGGGTTGGTAACCAGATGACACAGATTGAAGGTCATTGGCAAAAGAACCAGAGGGGAGAGAATTTTTTTTTACGCAGCAAGTTGTGATCTGGAATGCGCTGCCTGAAAGGGCGGTGGAAGCAGATTCAATAGTAACTTTCAAAAGGGAATTGGATAAACACTTGAAAAGGAAATAATTGCAGGGCTCTGTGGAAAGAGCAGAGGGAGTGGGGTTAATTGGAGAGCTCGTTCAAAGAGCTGGCACAGGCACGATGGGCCGAATGGCCTCCTTCTGTGCTGTTTGATTCTGTGATAGGGAATAAGAGTAGGTTTTACATCGAAACGTAGTCAGTTTTTCAGCCATTTGGGGAGTTTGCAAAGGATGCTGTGGGTTTAACATCCACATTCTCACTTCCCCCTCTCTCTCACCCCTCCATCCTCGCACTCTTCGCTGCCCCTTTTCCCAATCTGGTTGGTTGCCCCAGTGGTGAGTTTGATGGTAACCCTGCACAGGTGCAAAAGGTGGAGTGTGTAATGCGGAGAGGGGGGAGGGGGTGCAATCCCGGAAGGATGGGGTTGAATGGGCCGAGGGGTCACTTCATCCAAACCCATCCCATGACCTGTGAAAGAGTCTGGTACGGGTTACGTACAGTGCACTTTGAAGCTGTGACACACCGTAAGGGAATTGTTAGATTCACTGACTTGGCCTTCATTCTCTGGCGGGTAGTTGGACTCCCCGCATACCCTTCAATGGTGCTGCGTTACTGTTGCTCCCATCCAGCCCAGTCTCCCTCTCTCTCTCTGTTTCCCTGTCTCTGTGTGTCTGTATGTGCGTCTCTCTCTCTCTCTGGGCTCCTGTTCCAGTCTGTTGCACCACTCACTCAGACTCCAGTGCAGGTTTCGTGCAATCAGATTCAGAGACTGCCTATCCCAGCACACTCAGGTTTCCCCAACACACACCCCAACACACACCCCAACACACACTAACACACCCCAACACACACTAACACACCCCAACACACACTAACACACCCCAACACACACTAACACACCCCAACACACACCCCATCACACACTAACACACCCCAACACACACTAACACACCCCAACACACACTAACACACCCCAACACACCCCAACACACCCCAACACACCCCAACACACCCCAACACACACCCCAACACACACCCAACACACACCCAACACACACCCAACACACACCCAACACACACCCAACACACACCCAACACACACCCAACACACCCCAACACACCCCAACACACACCCCAACACACCCCAACACACCCCAACACACCCCAACACACCCCAACACACACTAACACACCCCAACACACACCCCAACACACACTAACACACCCCAACACACCCCAACACACCCCAACACACACTAACACACCCCAACACACACTAACACACACTAACACACACTAACACACCCCAACACACCCCAACACACCCCAACACACACCCCAACACACCCCAACACACCCCAACACACCCCCCAACACACACTAACACACCCCAACACACACTAACACACCCCAACACACACTAACACACCCCAACACACACTAACACACCCCAACACACACTAACACACCCCAACACACACTAACACACCCCAACACACACTAACACACCCCAACACACACTAACACACCCCAACACACACTAACACACCCCAACACACACTAACACACCCCAACACACACTAACACACCCCAACACACACTAACACACCCCAACACACACGAACACACACGAACACACCCCAACACACACTAAAACACCCCAACACACACTAAAACACCCCAACACACCCCAACACACCCCAACACACACTAAAACACCCCAACACACACTAAAACACCCCAACACACCCCAACACACACTAACACATCCCAACACACCCCAACACACCCCAACACACACTAAAACACCCCAACACACACTAAAACACCCCAACACACACTAAAACACCCCAACACACACTAAAACACCCCAACACACCCCGACACACCCCGACACACACTAACACACCCCAACACACACTAACACAGCTAACACACCCCAACACACCCTAACACACCCCATCACACACTAACACACCCCATCACACACTAACACACCCCATCACACACTAACACACCCCAACACACACTAACACACCCCAACACACACTAACACACACACACAATTTCCAGCAGGGTACTGGACAGTGATTCAGAGCAGGACCCCGGCTGATTTTCCCCTCGCAGATCGAGGGGCAGTAAATCCTGTTGTCGCCCTCTCGCCACTGCTGTCGCAGCAGGGGGCTAGTAAGTCGGCACAGAGCAGGGCTCGGGCCAGGACCTTTCCCAATGCGTGAGGCTGAGGGAGGCGGCGAGCAGGGCATTTAGTGTCGGTGTTTGCAGCGGGTGCTTTTATTTGGGCTGTGGGGTCCACACTACAACAAGGACACTTCGAGAGAAGCCAGCTCAGTGCTCGGGAGGCCAGCAAAGCGCTTTATTGTTAGATATTTATAAATAACCGCAGCTCGTAATGTTTACAGAGTAGCTGTTCCCATCTTTGGTGCCTTGTGTCAGTGTGAGGCAGCAGGGCCTGCTGAGGTCACACTGACGCTTTCTGCCAGGGTAGAAATATCTCAGCAAAGGAGATCGTGCCTGTGAGTGACTTAAACAAAGCGGCAGAATAGAGCAGGACTAAATCTCGTCACATGACAGCCCAGCTCGGAGGGAGTGGGAAGGGTTTCTCCTCCTGTTCACTGAGGCCTGGGTTGCTGACATACATGGCAGGCCTGACTGTGAGGCTCGATATAACTGCAGGCATCACTCGTCCAGCCCGGGCCGCGTGCTGCGTGTGCTCGCGGTTTGGGTCGAACCTGCTTCCAAATTTAGGCTGTTTTCCTGATGCTTTTTCCGAAGGGATTTTCTCTTTTGCACAGTACAGATTATTATGGGATGCTGAATTCATTATCAAACATTTCCGTGGTCCTGAGATTGATTGCTGTGCTGAATCAGGGGGGAGGAGGAGGGGACCAGGAGGGGGAGGGGACCGGTAGGGGGCTGCGCACTGGCCTCTGTTGCCCGTATCCCCATCAGCCCTGTGCTCGCTGATCTACACTGGCTCCCAGTTAAGCAACGTCTTGATCTAAAAATTCTCATCCTTGTTTTCAAATTCCTCCATGGCCTCGCCCCTTCCAATCTCTGTAACCGCTCCAGCCCCACAACCCTTCGAGATCTCTGCGCTCCTCCAATTCTGGCCTCTTGCGCATCCCCGATTATAATCGCTCCACCATTGGTGGCCGTGCCTTCAGCTGCCTGGGCCCTAAGCTCTGGAATTCCCTGCCTAAACCTCTCCGCCTCTCTCTCCTCCTTTAAGACCCTTCATAAAACATAGCTTTTTGACCAAGCTTTTGGTCACCAGTGCCAATATCTCCCTGTGTGGCTCGGTGTCAAATTTTGTCTCATAATCGCTCCTCTGAAGCACCCTGGGACGTTTCACTACATTAAAGGTGCTGTATGAATGCAAGTTGTTGTTGTTGTTGGGTGAAGCTGTGATACGACTGGTGATCGAATAGCCTGCTGAGCCTCACTGTCTAGGGTTACAGGTGAAGAACGGTCCCTTGAACAAGGTACTGGAGGAGCGGGTGATGCTCCAAAGACTCGGTGAGTTTGTGCCTTCAGAAAAAGGACGTGAGGAAATAAATCCTGAAATACTCGTGGACCGAACGCTAATCAGAAGATTAACTTAAATGAAGAAATCAGAAATAAACATCCTTGGAGCAAAGAATGAGTAAAAACCCCGACCAGATGCTCCTGCTCAGCCAAGGACAGTGGTGCCAGGGTTACAGCTCCCCACACTGGCAATCCCAACACACGGAATTTACTACTTGTTCATCAGAGCTGGTAACTTTAATCAGAGAGAGAAACAGGGAGAGAGACAGAGAGAGAGCCAGCGCCCTATAACTGTACCCCAGTGAGAGTCAGTGTCTGTGGAACTGTACCCCAGTGAGAGTCAGTGTAGGTGGAACTGTACCCCAGTGAGAGTCAGTGTAGGTGGAACTGTACCCCAGTGAGAGTCAGTGTCTGTGGAACTGTACCCCAGTGAGAGTCAGTGTAGGTGGAACTGTACCCCAATGAGAGTCAGTTTCTGTGGAACTGTACCCCAGTGAGAGTCAGTGTCTGTGGAACTGTACCCCAGTGAGAGTCAGTGTCTGTGGAACTGTACCCCAGTGAGAGTCAGTGTCTGTGGAACTGTACCCCAGTGAGAGTCAGTGTCTGTGGAACTGTACCCCAGTGAGAGTCAGTGTCTGTGGAACTGTACCCCAGTGAGAGTCAGTGTCTGTGGAACTGTACCCCAGTGAGAGTCAGTGTCTGTGGAACTGTACCCCAGTGAGAGTCATAGGGCTGGATTTTGATTGAGGAGGCGTGTAGGAGGCGGGACTACAACTGTCGGGGTTGTAGTCCCGCCTCCATCGAGTTGTGGCCAACCTACGAGATTTTCACTTGATTGACCGCGTTGACCCCGCCCAGCGGGCTCAGCAGGCCAATTAAGGGCCACCCGGCAACAGGTGACGTCACAGATTTACATTTCATCTGTCAAAAGCTCTTTGAAGCTGTCAAACACTGACAATCTGTACTCTAAGTTAATTCCTTCCTCTCAGGCTGATTTAGAGATCTCTCCGGAACAGAAAGCCGAATGCTGCAGATTTTGACAGCTGGCGGCCATTCTGCTTTCTGTGCCGGTGAGATGAGGGACTCCCGAGACCTGAAGGAAGGAAGGCTGGAAAGGTAAGTAAAGGTAAGTAAAACTTCTTTAAACACTTTACACACACCAAACACACTTACCTCTGAACTCATGCACCCATCACTCACCTGAACACCGGACATCTCGAACCCTCCAAGTCCTTCAGCCCGACGGTCCGCCTCGCTAACTTGGCGTGGTTTGGAGCCGTCGGGAATCCCACACTTTAGGGATAAAAATAGGGATTAGCCTAAAAACTGCCCGTTAACTACCTGTTAACAGGCAGTTAATTGGCACTAATCGTCTTCCCGCCTCATGGAGGCGGCTCCCAGCACAGGTCGGGTATCCACCTACTTTAAAACTGGCATGGAGGCGGGTTGGGGGTGGAACGGGTTCGTGCCCCACGATTTCGAGATTTTAACCCCCCACATGCCTCCAATCACGTCTCCACGGCCCAATGAAAATCCTGCCCAGTGTCTGTGGAACTGTACCCCAGTGACAGTCAGTGTCTGTGGATCCGTACCCCAGTGAGAGTCAGTGTCTGTGGAACTGTACCCCAGTGAGAGTCAGTGTCTGTGGATCCGTACCCCAGTGAGAGTCAGTGTCTGTGGAACTGTACCCCAGTGAGAGTCAGTGTCTGTGGATCCGTACCCCAGTGAGAGTCAGTGTCTGTGGAACTGTACCCCAGTGAGAGTCAGTGTCTGTGGAACTGTACCCCAGTGAGAGTCAGTGTCCGTGGAACTGTACCCCAGTGAGAGTCAGTGTCTGTGGAACTGTACCCCAGTGAGAGTCAGTGTCTGTGGATCCGTACCCCAGTGAGAGTCAGTGTCCGTGGAACTGTACCCCAGTGAGAGTCAGTGTCTGTGGAACTGTACCCCAGTGAGAGTCAGTGTCTGTGGATCCGTACCCCAGTGAGAGTCAGTGTCTGTGGAACTGTACCCCAGTGAGAGTCAGTGTCTGCGGAACTGTACCCCAGTGAGAGTCAGTGTCTGTGGAACTGTACCCCAGTGAGAGTCAGTGTCTGTGGAACTGTACCCCAGTGAGAGTCAGTGTCTGTGGAACTGTACCCCAGTGAGAGTCAGTGTCTGTGGAACTGTACCCCAGTGAGAGTCAGTGTCTGTGGAACTGTACCCCAGTGAGAGTCAGTGTCTGCGGAACTGTACCCCAGTGAGAGTCAGTGTCTGTGGATCCGTACCCCAGTGAGAGTCAGTGTCTGTGGAACTGTACCCCAGTGAGAGTCAGTGTCTGCGGAACTGTACCCCAGTGAGAGTCAGTGTCTGTGGAACTGTACCCCAGTGAGAGTCAGTGTCTGTGGAACTGTACCCCAGTGAGAGTCAGTGTCCGTGGAACAGTAGCCCAGTGAGAGTCAGTGTCCGTGGAACAGTAGCCCAGTGAGAGTCAGTGCCTGTGGAACTGTACCCCAGTGAGAGTCAGTGTCCGTGGAACTGTACCCCAGTGAGAGTCAGTGTCTGTGGAACTGTACCCCAGTGAGAGTCAGTGTCTGTGGAACTGTACCCCAGTGAGAGTCAGTGTCTGTGGAACTGTACCCCAGTGAGAGTCAGTGCCTGTGGAACTGTACCCCAGTGAGAGTCAGTGTCCGTGGAACTGTACCCCAGTGAGAGTCAGTGTCTGTGGAACTGTACCCCAGTGAGAGTCAGTGCCTGTGGAACTGTACCCCAGTGAGAGTCAGTGCCTGTGGAACTGTAGCCCAGTGAGAGTCAGTAGCTGTGGAACTGTAGCCCAGTGAGAGTCAGTGCCTGTGGAACTGTACCCTAGTGAGAGTCAGTGCCTGTGGAACTGTACCCCAGTGAGAGTCAGTGCCTGTGGAACTGTACCCCAGTGAGAGTCAGTGTCTGTGGAACTGTACCCCAGTGAGAGTCAGTGCCTGTGGAACTGTAGCCCAGTGAGAGTCAGTAGCTGTGGAACTGTAGCCCAGTGAGAGTCAGTGCCTGTGGAACTGTACCCTAGTGAGAGTCAGTGCCTGTGGAACTGTACCCCAGTGAGAGTCAGTGTCTGTGGAACTGTACCCCAGTGAGAGTCAGTGCCTGTGGAACTGTAGCCCAGTGAGAGTCAGTACCTGTGGAACTGTACCCCAGTGAGAGTCAGTAGCTGTGGAACTGTAGCCCAGTGAGAGTCAGTGCCTGTGGAACTGTACCCTAGTGAGAGTCAGTGCCTGTGGAACGGTATCCCAGTGAGAGTCAGTGTCCGTGGAACAGTAGCCCAGTGAGAGTCAGTGCCTGTGGAACTGTACCCCAGTGAGAGTCAGTGCCTGTGGAACTGTACCCCAGTGAGAGTCAGTGTCTGTGGAACTGTACCCCAGTGAGAGTCAGTGCCTGTGGAACTGTAGCCCAGTGAGAGTCAGTACCTGTGGAACTGTACCCCAGTGAGAGTCAGTAGCTGTGGAACTGTAGCCCAGTGAGAGTCAGTGCCTGTGGAACTGTACCCTAGTGAGAGTCAGTGCCTGTGGAACTGTACCCCAGTGAGAGTCAGTGTCTGTGGAACTGTACCCCAGTGAGAGTCAGTGTCTGTGGAACTTTACCCCAGTGAGAGTCAGTGTCTGTGGAACTGTACCCCAGTGAGAGTCAGTGTCTGTGGAACTGTACCCCAGTGAGAGTCAGTGCCTGTGGAACTGTACCCCAGTGAGAATCAGTGTCTGTGGAACTGTACCCCAGTGAGAGTCAGTGTCTGTGGAACTGTACCCCAGTGAGAGTCAGTGCCTGTGGAACTGTACCCCAGTGAGAGTCAGTGCCTGTGGAACTGTACCCCAGTGAGAGTCAGTGCCTGTGGAACTGTACCCCAGTGAGAGTCAGTGTCTGTGGAACTTTACCCCAGTGAGAGTCAGTGTCTGTGGAACTGTACCCCAGTGAGAGTCAGTGTCTGTGGAACTTTACCCCAGTGACAGTCAGTGTCTGTGGAACTGTACCCCAGTGAGAGTCAGTGTCTGTGGAACTGTACCCCAGTGAGAGTCAGTGTCTGTGGAACTGTACTCCAGTGAGAGTCAGTGCCTGTGGAACTCTACCCCAGTGAGAGTCAGTGTCTGTGGAACTGTACCCCAGTGAGAGTCAGTGTCTGTGGAACTGTACCCCAGTGAGAGTCAGTGTCTGTGGAACTGTGCCCCAGTGAGATTCAGTGTCTGTGGAACTGTACCCCAGTGAGAGTCAGTGTCTGTGGAACTGTACCCCAGTGAGAGTCAGTGTCTGTGGAACTGTACCCCAGTGAGAGTCAGTGTCTGTGGAACTGTACCCCAGTGAGAGTCAGTGCCTGTGGAACTGTACCCAAGTGAGAGTCAGTGCCTGTGGAACTGGACCCCAGCGAGAGTAAGTGTCTGTGGAACTGTACCCCAGTGAGAGTCAGTGTCTGTGGAACTGCACCCCAGTGAGAGTCAGTGTCTGTGGAACTGTACCCCAGTGAGAGTCAATGTCTGTGGAACTGCACCCCAGTGAGAGTCAGTGTCTGTGGAACTGTACCGCAGTGAGTGTCAGTGCCTGTGGAACTGTACCCCAGTGAGAGTCAGTGTCTGTGGAACTGTACCCCAGTGAGAGTCAGTGCCTGTGGAACTGTACCCCAGTGAGAGTCAGTGCCTGTGGAACTGTACCCCAGTGAGAGTCAGTGCCTGTGGAACTGTACCCCAGTGAGAGTCAGTGTCTGTGGAACTGTACCCCAGTGAGAGTCAGTGCCTGTGGAACTGTACCCCAGTGAGAGTCAGTGCCTGTGGAACTGTACCCCAGTGAGAGTCAGTGCCTGTGGAACTGTACCCCAGTGAGAGTCAGTGTCTGTGGAACTGTACCCCAGTGAGAGTCAATGTCTGTGGAACTGTACCCCAGTGAGAGTCAGTGTCTGTGGAACTGTACCCCAGTGAGAGTCAGTGTCTGTGGAACTGTACCCCAGTGAGAGTCAGTGTCTGTGGAACTGTACCCCAGTGAGAGTCAGTGTCTGTGAACTGTACCCCAGTGAGAGTCAGTGCCTGTGGAACTGTACCCCAGTGAGAGTCAGTGTCTGTGGAACTGTACCCCAGTGAGAGTCAGTGTCTGTGGAACTGTCCCCCAGTGAGAGTCAGTGCCTGTGGAACTGTACCCCAGTGAGAGTCAGTGTCTGTGGAACTGTACCCCAGTGAGAGTCAGTGTCTGTGGAACTGTACCCCAGTGAGAGTCAGTGTGTGTGGAACTGTACCCCAGTGAGAGTCAGTGTCTGTGAACTGTACCCCAGTGAGAGTCAGTGCCTGTGGAACTGTACCCAAGTGAGAGTCAGTGTCTGTGGAACTGTACCCCAGTGAGAGTCAGTGTCTGTGGAACTGTACCCCAGTGAGAGTCAGTGTCTGTGGAACTGTACCCCAGTGAGAGTCCGTGTCTGTGGAACTGTACCCCAGTGAGAGCCAGTGTCTGTGGAACTGTACCCCAGTGAGAGTCAGTGTCTGTGGAACTGTACCCCAGTGAGAGTCAGTGTCTGTGGAACTGTACTCCAGTGAGAGTCAGTGTCTGTGGAACTGTACCCCAGTGAGAGTCAGTCTCTGTGGAACTGTACCCCAGTGAGAGTCAGCGTCTGTGGAACTGTACCCCAGTGAGAGTCAGTGTCTGTGAACTGTACCCCAGTGAGAGTCAGTGCCTGTGGAACTGTACCCCAGTGAGAGTCAGTGTCTGTGGAACTGTCCCCCAGTGAGAGTCAGTGTCTGTGAACTGTACCCCAGTGAGAGTCAGTGCCTGTGGAACTGTACCCCAGTGAGAGTCAGTGTCTGTGAACTTTACCCCAGTGAGAGTCAGTGCCTGTGGAACTGTACCCCAGTGAGAGTCAGTGCCTGTGGAACTGTACCCCAGTGAGAGTCAGTGTCTGTGGAACTGTATCCCAGTGAGAGTCAGTGTATGTGGAATTGTACCCCAGTGAGAGTCAGTGTCTGTGGAACTGTACCCCAGTGAGAGTCAGTGTCTGTGGAACTGTGCCCCAGTGAGAGTCAGTGTCTGTGGAACTGTGCCCCAGTGAGATTCAGTGTCTGTGGAACTGTACCCCAGTGAGAGTCAGTGTCTGTGGAACTGTACCCCAGTGAGAGTCAGTGTCTGTGGAACTGTACCCCAGTGAGAGTCAGTGTCTGTGGAACTGTACCCCAGTGAGAGTCAGTGCCTGTGGAACTGTACCCAAGTGAGAGTCAGTGCCTGTGGAACTGGACCCCAGCGAGAGTAAGTGTCTGTGGAACTGTACCCCAGTGAGAGTCAGTGTCTGTGGAACTGTACCCCAGTGAGAGTCAGTGTCTGTGGAACTGTACCCCAGTGAGAGTCAGTGTCTGTGGAACTGTACCCCAGTGAGAGTCAGTGTCTGTGGAACTGTACCCCAGTGAGAGTCAGTGTCTGTGAACTGTACCCCAGTGAGAGTCAGTGCCTGTGGAACTGTACCCCAGTGAGAGTCAGTGTCTGTGGAACTGTACCCCAGTGAGAGTCAGTGTCTGTGGAACTGTCCCCCAGTGAGAGTCAGTGCCTGTGGAACTGTACCCCAGTGAGAGTCAGTGTCTGTGGAACTGTACCCCAGTGAGAGTCAGTGTCTGTGGAACTGTACCCCAGTGAGAGTCAGTGTGTGTGGAACTGTACCCCAGTGAGAGTCAGTGTCTGTGGAACTGTACCCCAGTGAGAGTCAGTGTCTGTGGAACTGTGCCCCAGTGAGATTCAGTGTCTGTGGAACTGTACCCCAGTGAGAGTCAGTGTCTGTGGAACTGTACCCCAGTGAGAGTCAGTGTCTGTGGAACTGTACCCCAGTGAGAGTCAGTGTCTGTGGAACTGTACCCCAGTGAGAGTCAGTGCCTGTGGAACTGTACCCAAGTGAGAGTCAGTGCCTGTGGAACTGGACCCCAGCGAGAGTAAGTGTCTGTGGAACTGTACCCCAGTGAGAGTCAGTGTCTGTGGAACTGCACCCCAGTGAGAGTCAGTGTCTGTGGAACTGTACCCCAGTGAGAGTCAATGTCTGTGGAACTGCACCCCAGTGAGAGTCAGTGTCTGTGGAACTGTACCGCAGTGAGTGTCAGTGCCTGTGGAACTGTACCCCAGTGAGAGTCAGTGTCTGTGGAACTGTACCCCAGTGAGAGTCAGTGCCTGTGGAACTGTACCCCAGTGAGAGTCAGTGCCTGTGGAACTGTACCCCAGTGAGAGTCAGTGCCTGTGGAACTGTACCCCAGTGAGAGTCAGTGTCTGTGGAACTGTACCCCAGTGAGAGTCAGTGCCTGTGGAACTGTACCCCAGTGAGAGTCAGTGCCTGTGGAACTGTACCCCAGTGAGAGTCAGTGCCTGTGGAACTGTACCCCAGTGAGAGTCAGTGTCTGTGGAACTGTACCCCAGTGAGAGTCAATGTCTGTGGAACTGTACCCCAGTGAGAGTCAGTGTCTGTGGAACTGTACCCCAGTGAGAGTCAGTGTCTGTGGAACTGTACCCCAGTGAGAGTCAGTGTCTGTGGAACTGTACCCCAGTGAGAGTCAGTGTCTGTGAACTGTACCCCAGTGAGAGTCAGTGCCTGTGGAACTGTACCCCAGTGAGAGTCAGTGTCTGTGGAACTGTACCCCAGTGAGAGTCAGTGTCTGTGGAACTGTCCCCCAGTGAGAGTCAGTGCCTGTGGAACTGTACCCCAGTGAGAGTCAGTGTCTGTGGAACTGTACCCCAGTGAGAGTCAGTGTCTGTGGAACTGTACCCCAGTGAGAGTCAGTGTGTGTGGAACTGTACCCCAGTGAGAGTCAGTGTCTGTGAACTGTACCCCAGTGAGAGTCAGTGCCTGTGGAACTGTACCCAAGTGAGAGTCAGTGTCTGTGGAACTGTACCCCAGTGAGAGTCAGTGTCTGTGGAACTGTACCCCAGTGAGAGTCAGTGTCTGTGGAACTGTACCCCAGTGAGAGTCCGTGTCTGTGGAACTGTACCCCAGTGAGAGCCAGTGTCTGTGGAACTGTACCCCAGTGAGAGTCAGTGTCTGTGGAACTGTACCCCAGTGAGAGTCAGTGTCTGTGGAACTGTACTCCAGTGAGAGTCAGTGTCTGTGGAACTGTACCCCAGTGAGAGTCAGTCTCTGTGGAACTGTACCCCAGTGAGAGTCAGCGTCTGTGGAACTGTACCCCAGTGAGAGTCAGTGTCTGTGAACTGTACCCCAGTGAGAGTCAGTGCCTGTGGAACTGTACCCCAGTGAGAGTCAGTGTCTGTGGAACTGTCCCCCAGTGAGAGTCAGTGTCTGTGAACTGTACCCCAGTGAGAGTCAGTGCCTGTGGAACTGTACCCCAGTGAGAGTCAGTGTCTGTGAACTTTACCCCAGTGAGAGTCAGTGCCTGTGGAACTGTACCCCAGTGAGAGTCAGTGCCTGTGGAACTGTACCCCAGTGAGAGTCAGTGTCTGTGGAACTGTATCCCAGTGAGAGTCAGTGTATGTGGAATTGTACCCCAGTGAGAGTCAGTGTCTGTGGAACTGTACCCCAGTGAGAGTCAGTGTCTGTGGAACTGTGCCCCAGTGAGAGTCAGTGTCTGTGTAACTGTGCCCCAGTGAGATTCAGTGTCTGTGGAACTGTACCCCAGTGAGAGTCAGTGTCTGTGGAACTGTACCCCAGTGAGAGTCAGTGTCTGTGGAACTGTACCCCAGTGAGAGTCAGTGTCTGTGGAACTGTACCCCAGTGAGAGTCAGTGCCTGTGGAACTGTACCCAAGTGAGAGTCAGTGCCTGTGGAACTGGACCCCAGCGAGAGTAAGTGTCTGTGGAACTGTACCCCAGTGAGAGTCAGTGTCTGTGGAACTGTACCCCAGTGAGAGTCAGTGTCTGTGGAACTGTACCCCAGTGAGAGTCAGTGTCTGTGGAACTGTACCCCAGTGAGAGTCAGTGTCTGTGGAACTGTACCCCAGTGAGAGTCAGTGTCTGTGAACTGTACCCCAGTGAGAGTCAGTGCCTGTGGAACTGTACCCCAGTGAGAGTCAGTGTCTGTGGAACTGTACCCCAGTGAGAGTCAGTGTCTGTGGAACTGTCCCCCAGTGAGAGTCAGTGCCTGTGGAACTGTACCCCAGTGAGAGTCAGTGTCTGTGGAACTGTACCCCAGTGAGAGTCAGTGTCTGTGGAACTGTACCCCAGTGAGAGTCAGTGTGTGTGGAACTGTACCCCAGTGAGAGTCAGTGTCTGTGAACTGTACCCCAGTGAGAGTCAGTGCCTGTGGAACTGTACCCAAGTGAGAGTCAGTGTCTGTGGAACTGTACCCCAGTGAGAGTCAGTGTCTGTGGAACTGTACCCCAGTGAGAGTCAGTGTCTGTGGAACTGTACCCCAGTGAGAGTCCGTGTCTGTGGAACTGTACCCCAGTGAGAGCCAGTGTCTGTGGAACTGTACCCCAGTGAGAGTCAGTGTCTGTGGAACTGTACCCCAGTGAGAGTCAGTGTCTGTGGAACTGTACTCCAGTGAGAGTCAGTGTCTGTGGAACTGTACCCCAGTGAGAGTCAGTCTCTGTGGAACTGTACCCCAGTGAGAGTCAGCGTCTGTGGAACTGTACCCCAGTGAGAGTCAGTGTCTGTGAACTGTACCCCAGTGAGAGTCAGTGCCTGTGGAACTGTACCCCAGTGAGAGTCAGTGTCTGTGGAACTGTCCCCCAGTGAGAGTCAGTGTCTGTGAACTGTACCCCAGTGAGAGTCAGTGCCTGTGGAACTGTACCCCAGTGAGAGTCAGTGTCTGTGAACTTTACCCCAGTGAGAGTCAGTGCCTGTGGAACTGTACCCCAGTGAGAGTCAGTGCCTGTGGAACTGTACCCCAGTGAGAGTCAGTGTCTGTGGAACTGTATCCCAGTGAGAGTCAGTGTATGTGGAATTGTACCCCAGTGAGAGTCAGTGTCTGTGGAACTGTACCCCAGTGAGAGTCAGTGTCTGTGGAACTGTACCCCAGTGAGAGTCAGTGTCTGTGGGAGGTTCTAATTTTAACAGAGTAATGACGAGGCTGTTTCCAGGCTCATTGGTGTCTGAAATATTTCATATGGTATCATGCACTGAATATAAATGTCAGGCTCGAGTAATGCAGCCTAACTGGTCATAGACACCAATCTCCCTTTATATAGATGCAGTAACAATATATAATGTTCTAGTATTGGAACGCCTGCCGATGTGGTAATGTTTGAAAAATACCTTCAAGCTCCTCCCACGCTTCAGTTCGTCCGGGCACTGCGAATGAAGCTGCTGAGCCACACGGAGCACGGGTTCGATTCCGCTCCGTGCTCTTAGTCCATCTCACCCTGCCTAGCACGTGAACTCAGCGCCCCTTTATTCGGGAGAGGTAAATCTGCCAGGTGAGCACCCCTGATTGCTCCCCAGTGACTGCTGCTAGACGGTCCAGGTGTGAGTGTGTGCGCGGACAGGGTGAGACTGAACATGGTTGTGTTCCCTGTGTAAGTTTGCATAAAACATGTGAATGTTTAACACCTCACCGCCTCACTCAGAAATGTTCCAAAGTGCTTCACATTACGATCAGGAAGCGCAGTCCAAAAGCCAAAAGACTTATTGTGTAGGCAACCATGGCAGCCATTTAGCACACAGCAAGATCCCACAAACAACAATGAGATGGCCAATTAATGTTTTTTTGGGTGTTGAATGGAGGAATGTTAGCCCAGGACACCGGGGCGAACTCCCCCACTTTTCTTCCGGTAGCATCCAGCTGAGAGGGCAGACGGGGCTTCGGTTTAATGTCTCATCCGAAAGATGGCCCCTCCCTCAGTACTGCCCCTCCGACAGTGCGGCACTCCCTCAGTACTGCCCCTCCGACAGTGCAGCACTCCCTCAGTACTGCCCCTCCGACAGTGCGGCGCTCCCTCAGTACTGCCCCTCCGACAGTGCAGCGCTCCCTCAGTACTGCCCCTCCGACAGTGCGGCGCTCCCTCAGTACTGCCCCTCCGACAGTGCGGCGCTCCCTCAGTACTGCCTCTCCGACAGTGCAATGCTCTCTCAGTACTGCCCCTCTGACAGTGTAGCGCTCCCTCAGTACTGCCCCTCTGACAGTGCAGCGCTCCCTCAGTACTGCCCCTCCGACAGTGCGGCGCTCCCTCAGTACTGCCCCTCCGACAGTGCAGAGCTCCCTCAGTACTGCCCCTCCGACAGTGCGGCGCTCCCTCAGTACTGCCTCTCCGACAGTGCAATGCTCTCTCAGTACTGCCCCTCTGACAGTGTAGCGCTCCCTCAGTACTGCCCCTCTGACAGTGCAGCGCTCCCTCAGTACTGCCCCTCCGACAGTGCGGCGCTCCCTCAGTACTGCCCCTCCGACAGTGCAGCGCTCCCTCGGTACTGCCCCTCTGACAGTGCGGCGCTCCCTCAGTACTGCCCCTCTGACAGTGCGGCGCTCCATCAGTACTGCCACTCCGACAGTGCGGCGCTCCCTCAGTACTGCCCCTCCGACAGTGCGGCGCTCCCTCAGTACTGCCTCTCCGACAGTGCAGCGCTCCCTCAGTACTGCCCCTCCGACAGTGCGGCGCTCCCTCAGTACTGCCCCTCCGACAGTGCGGCGCTCCCTCAGTACTGCCCCTCCGACAGTGTGGCGCTTCCTCAGTACTGCCCCTCCAGGCTCTGCCCATGTAACGGAGCGGGTCCGGGGCCCAGGCTGTGCAGCAGCTCTCAATCCCCACTGGTTCAAAGTTTATTTTTAATTCATGGTCTTCGGAGCCGCCGGCAGACACGGAAAGGCCTGAGTCTAATTCACTGACTGTGTGTGTTTGAGTGAAGCAGACAATCTGGTTCACCGCCACTCACCGTTACTGAGCAACGCCTCACAGCCCTCCCGGTCAGAGGTCACCAAACCCGCTTGGCCGCCCCGCCCACGCAGGCCCCTCATTGGCTGCCCGACATGTCCATCCTCCAGGGCCCGCCCACACTCTCTCACCATTGGTCGCCCTACATGCCAATTCTTATGTACCCGCCCGCACTCTCTCCATTGGTCGCCTGCCATGTCAATCCTCTTGTGCCCGCCCACACTCTCACACCATTGGTCCTCCGACATGTCAATCCTCCAGTGCCCGCCCATACTCTCACGCCATTGGTTGGCTGACACGTCAATCCTCCAGTGCCCGCCCCCGCACTCTCACCATTGGTCGCCCGACATGCGCATCCCGCCTCCCTTGGCCCCTTGGTAAAGGGACAGACTCTCATCACCAGTTCTGAGGAAAGGTCCCAGACCTGGAACATTAACCCTGTTTCTCCACAGACGCTGCCTGACCTGCTGAGTGTTTCCAGCATTTTCTGTTTTTATTTCTTCATTACCTGATTGGCTGATTTCCGACCGTCAGTCAAACCGCCTTTTATCCAATCTCCAATATTGTTATTGCTCAAGCCCGGCGTCGGGTATCCTGGATACGGTCACCAGGTGAGGGGCAGTTTGGGGAGACGGTGACTCAGCGACACCAAGGCCGCTAACCTTTCGCCTTTGCCCCATGACCTGTTTTTCACGTCAATGTCCTCACCCGGGTGACGGCGACTCGCCCGGGTGACCTGTGGGGAAGTGTCCGGGAGCGAGATCTGGACCAGCAGCATATTTATCAGTAAAGCCTTACAGCGATATTCAATATCATCACCGTGCCAACTCGAAGTGGATCACACCGTGTGCAGGTTTATTTAGAAGGGAATGTTTACCTGATGCTCGAAGAGAACGAAAGAATAAAGGAGTCAAAGACTGAGAAGATGGGAAAGTGTGAGGGTCGAACTGAGACAGATAAACATACCAAGAGAGAGAAAATGGAGAATGAGAGGCTGTTACAGGATGAGAGAGAGAGTTAGAGAGATAGAGGGAGACAGAAAGAGAGATAGACAAGGAGAGAGAGTTACAGAGACAGACAAAGAAATATATATATATAGAGAGAGGGAGTCACATGGAGAAAGATAGTCAGGGGCAAGGAGAGCAGAGACATTTAGAGAGGGATATATAGAGAGAGAAACAGTTACAGAAAGAGTGAGAGAGAGACAGAGCCAGAGATTGTTACAGGGAGAAAGAGAGAGGCGGAGACTAGGAGAGAGACTGCAACACTTACAGGTACAAACCCAGGTCCAGAGTTAGGGACACTGGCCATCTGCATGTTAATGAGGGGATCACCCCCTGACCCCCACGAACTTTGGCGGGGTCAGCAGTGGAGGTCCTGTAGGGGCGGATCCACAAGGTGCGAACCCTCCCCCCCCCACACCACACACCCTCCGCCGGCCCTCAGCTGCCTGTCTCCTGGGCCCCTCATCTTTGAAAAAATGGAGGAACCCTTTCAGACATAACTAACAAACTGCAGCACCGACCGGTGAGGGGCCGGTGATCTGGTGAGGGGCCGGTGATCTGGTGAGGGGCCGGTGATCTGGTGAGGGGCTGGTGAAGCAGATTCAATAGAAATGGAATTGGATAAATACATGAAGGGGGAAAATTAGCAGAGCTCTGGGGAAAGAGCGGGGGAGTGGGACTAATTGGAAGCTCGTTCAAAGAGCCGGCACAGGCACAATGAGCCGAATGGCCTCCTTCTGTGCTGTAACTTGAGGTCATCCAAAACTCTGCTGCCCGTGTCCCAACTCGCACCAAGTCCCATTCACCCATCATCCCTGTGCTCGCTGACCTACACTGGCTCCCGGTCCAGCAACACTTCAATTTCAAAATTCTCATCCTTGTTTTCAAATCCCTCCATGGCCTCGCCCCTCCCTATCTCCTGCCCTCCTGTATGCTTCAGAGACATGGACCTTGTACAGCAGGCACCTCAAAGCATTGGAGAGGTACCACCAACGCTGCCTCCGCAAGATCCTGTAAATCCATAGGCGTCAGTGTTCTTGCTTAGGCCAACATCCCCAGTATCGAAGCTTTGACCACGCTCGGGTCAGCTCCGATGGACGGGTCACATCATCCGCATGCCCGATACGAGACTCCCAAAACAAGCGCTCTACTCGGAGCTCCGACACAGCAAGAGAGCCCCAGGTGGGCAGAGGAAACACTTCAAGGACACCCTCGAAGCCTCATTGAAAAAGTGCAACATCCCCACCGACACCTGGGAATCCCTGGCCCAAGACCGCACAAAGTGCAGGAGAAGCATCCGGGAAGGCACCGAACACTTCGAGTCTCTTCGCCGGGAGCAAGCGGAAGCCAAGCGCAGGCAGCGCAAGGAGCGCACGTCAACCCAAACACCCCACCCGTGACAGAGACTCTAGGTCCTGCATTGGACTCATCAGTCACCTGAGAACTCATTTTTAATGTGGAAGCAAGTCATCCTCGGTTCCGAGGGACTGCCTAAGAGAGAAGAGAGAATCTCCTCCAGCCCCACAAGATCTCTGCGCTCCTCCAATTCTGGCCCCTTGAGCATCCCCGATTTCGATCGCTCCGCCATTGGTGGCCGTGCCTTCAGCTGCTGGGGCCCTGAGCTCTGGAACTCCCTCCCTAAACCTTTCCGCCTTAAAACCTACCTCTTTGACCTATCTCCTTCTGTGGCTCGGTGTCAAATTTTTGTTTGATAATCGCTCCTGTGAAACGCCTTGGGACGTTTTACTACGTTAATGATGCTGTATAAATACAAGTTGCTGTTGTAAGATTCGGTGATTCTGAGTGAAGGGCCATTGTTTGTGAGTTTGTGTAGAGACAGAGTTTGGATGGTGGGAGTGTTTGGGAGCAGCACTGAGAGATCCTGGCTAGGACAGGATGTACTGAGCCTGTTCTCGATGGTTGGGTGCTCAGGGCTGCTTGATACCTGAGCTCTCAGCTTTTACTGCACGCTTTGTTATTCTTCCCACACTCCCCGGGGAAATAATCCCAGGTGAAAATCAAGTAGTTACCCCTCGTTTGCAATCCTTGCTGGTCCACGGGCACCGCAGTGCCTCACCCAAGTGACCATTCTTCTGTGTGAGCTCAGACAATGCATGCCAGGTGGCTATTCAACCATGGGGGTATCACAGCCAATCGCCATCCATCTTCACCAATGACCACACGTAATACTGGGTTAGTAATATACGTCCAGAGCTCACGGGAGTCTTAACACCAGGCGGGTCTTCATGACATCATCAGTATCTAATTTATTTTTATTCGATCCTGGGATGTGGGCATCGCCAGCGTTTATTGCCCATCACTAATTGCCCTCGAGAAGGTGGTGGTGAGCCGCCTTCTTGAACTGCTGCAGTCCGTGTGGTGAAGGTCTTGCTGGGTGGCCCGCCTGCTTTTATTTTTAGTAACGGACTGATAGAGCTGAGTGTGGCTTGCTAGGGCAGTTAAGAGTCAACCACATTGATGTGGGTCTGGAGTCATCGAAGATAGGAGCAGGAGTAGGCCATTCGGCCCCTCGAGCCTGCTCCGCCATTCAATGAGATCATGGCTGATCATCCAAATTCAGTACCCTGTCCCTGCTTTCTCCCCATATCCCTTGATCCCTTTAGCCTTAAGAAATATATCCAACTCCTTCTTGAATATATTTAATGAATTGGCCTCTACTGCCTTCTGTGGTAGAGAATTCCACAGGTTCACCACTCTCTGGGTGAAGAAATTCCTCCTCATTTCTGCCCTAAAGTCACATATAGGCCAGGCTGGGTAAGGACAGCAGATTTCCTTCCCTAAAGGACATTAGTGAACCAGATGGGTTTTTACGACAATCCGGTAGTTTCATTGTCACCATTACTGATACTAGCTTTTTATTCCAGATTTCTGTAATTAACTGAATTTAAATTTCCCAGCTGCCGGGGTGGGATTTGAACTCACGTCTCCAGATCATTAATCCAGTCCTGTGGATTACCAACCCAGGAATATAACCACTCTGCTACCGTAACCCATCTTTACTGGGGGGCCCAGCCCAACAGGGCGAAGGGGATCAGGGCCGGGAGAGACCCCCACAAGGTAAGATTTTATTTATTACTTTCTGTGCAGGGTTGGGAGGGGTCGGGGGGGGTTGTGAGCAATGTTCCCTTTAACTTTTTTAAAGCGACAGGATTTAAGTGAGGCTAAAGTGTTAAAATCAGGCGGGCGAGCGATTCAGGTTAAGGTGCCGCGGTTGTTCCCAGTGCTGTACAATGCTGACACCAAGTGGTGACTCTCTGTAACAACACCGGATGCCTGCCTCAATTCCCCAAAGCACCACAAGATGGAGCTCGATAGCAAAATACCGCAGATGCTGGAAATCCGAAATAACAACAGAAAATGCTGGAAAAACTCAGCAGGCCAGGCAACATCCGTGGAGAGAAATTAGAGTCGACGTTTCGGGTCAAAACCCTTTTTCAAAACTGGTTGAAAAAGGGTTTCGACCCGAAACGTCGACTCTAATTTCTCTCCACAAGGTGGAGCTCCAGGCTTTGCCAAGTAAGGAGGCTTAGAGTGCCATCCTGTGGCAGCCGAGAGAACTTCACACTCTCCCCAGATCAAATTCAGACTCCCAGTCACCCCTGCTGCCCATTTCCAGCAATTTCTGTTTTTAGTTCGTAATTCCAGCAATTATAGTTTTCTTTCTTGGTCCTTGTGCACCAGTCGCTGAAGGTAAGCATGCAGGTGCAGCAGGCGGTTAAGAAGGCAAATGGTATGTTGGCCTTCATAGCGAGAGGGTTTGAGTACAGGAACAAGGATGTCTTGCGCAGTTGTACAGGGCCTTGGTGAGACCACATCTGGAGTATTGTGTGCAGTTTTGGTCGCCTTGCCTGAGGAAGGATATTCTTGCCATGGAAGGAGTTCAGCAAAGATTCACCAGGCTGATACCTGGGATGGCAGGAATGACGTATGAGGAAAGATTGGGTCGATTGGGATTATATTCGCTGGAGTTTAGAAGAATGAGAGGGGATCTCATTGAAACTTATAAAATTCTAACAGGACTGGACAGACTAGATACAGGAAGGATGTTCCCGATGGCCGGGGAGTCCAGAACCAGGGGTCACAGTCTAAGGATAAGGGGTAGGCCATTTAGGACAAAAATGAGGAGGAATTTCTTCACCCAGAGAGTGGTGAACCTGTGGAATTCTCTACCACAGAGGGCAGTAGAGGCCAATTCATTAAATATATTCAAGAAGGAGTTGGATATATTTCTTAAGGCTAAAGGGATCAAGGGATATGGGGAGAAAGCAGGGACGGGGTACTGAATTTGGATGATCAGCCATGATCGCATTGAATGGCGGAGCAGGCTCGAGGGGCCGAATGGCCTACTCCTGCTCCTATCTTCTATGTTTCTATGTTTTCCTGTTGTGTCAACTGTGGCTCAGTGGGCAGCACTTCTCGCTTCCAAGTCAGAAGCTCGTGGGTTCAAGTCCCACTCCAGAGACATGAGCACAAAGTCCATGCTGACACTCTCAGGGCAGTACTGAGGGAGCGCTGCACTGTCGGAGGGGCAGTACTAAGGGAGCGCCGCACTGTCGGAGGGGCAGTACTGAGGGAGCGCCGCACTGTCGGAGGGGCAGTACTGAGGGAGCGCCGCACTGTCGGAGGGGCAGGACTAAGGGAGCACCGCACTGTCGGAGGGGCAGTACTGAGGGAGCGCCGTACTGTCGGAGGGGCAGTACTGAGGGAGCGTCGCACTGTCGGAGGGGCAGTACTGAGGGAGCGCCGCACTGTCGGAGGGGCAGTACTGAGGGAGCACCTCACTGTCGGAGGGTCAGTACTGAGTGAGCGCCGCACTGTCGGAGGGTCAGTACTGAGGGAGCGCCGCACTGTCGGAGGGTCAGTACTGAGGGAGCGCCGCACTGTCGGAGGGGCAGTACTGAGGGAGCGCCGCACTGTCGGAGGGGCAGTACTGAGGGAGCGCCGCACTGTCGGAGGGGCAGTACTGAGGGAGCGCCGCACTGTCGGAGGGGCAGTACTGAGGGAGCGCCGCACTGTCGGAGGGGCAGTACTGAAGGAGCGCCGCATTGTCGGAGGGGCAGTACTGAGGGAGCGCCGCACTGTCGGAGGGGCAGTACTGAGGGAGCGCTGCACAGTCGGAGGGGCAGTACTGAAAGAGCGCTGCACTGTCGGAGGGGCAGTACTGAGGGAGCGCCGCACTGTCGGAGGGGCACTACTGAGGGAGCGCCGCACTGTCGGAGGGGCAGTACTGAGGGAGCGCTGCACTGTCAGAGGGGCAGTACTGAGGGAGCCCTGCACTGTCAGAGGGGCAGTACTGAGGGAGTGCTGCACTTTCAGAGGGGCAGTACTGAGGGAGCGCTGCACTGTCAGGGTGAAAGTACGGAGGGAGTGCTGCACTTTCGGAGGGGCAGTACTGAGGGAATGCTGCACTGTCAGAGGGGCAGTACTGAGCGAGCGCTCCACTGTCGTAGGGGCTGTACTGAGGGAGCCCTGCACTGTCAGAGGGGCAGTACTGAGAGAGTGCTGAGCTGTCAGAGGGGCAGTACTTAGGAAGCGCTGCACTGTCGGAGGGTCAGTACTGAGGAAGCGCTGCACTGTCATAGGGGCAGTACTGAGGGAGTGCTGCAATGTCGGTGCAGCAGTACTGAGGGAGCGTTGCAATGTCAGAGAGGCAGTATTGAGGGAGCGCCGCACTGTCGGAGGGGCAGAACTGAGGGAGCGCTGCACTGTCAGAGGGGCAGTACTGAGGGAGCGCTGCACTGTCGGAGGGGCAGAACTGAGGGAGCGCTGCATTGTCGGAGGGGCAGTACTGAGGGAGCGCTGCAATGTCGGTGCGGCAGTACTGAGGGAGCGTTGCACTGTCGGAGGGGCTGTACTGAGGGAGCGCTGCATTGTCGGAGGGGCAGAACTGAGGGAGCGCTGCACTGTCGGTGCGGCAGTACTGAGCGAGTGCTGCACTGTCGGAGGGTCAGTACTGAGGGAGCGCTGCACTGTCAGAGGGGCAGTACTGAGGGAATGCTGCACTGTCAGAGGGGCAGTACTGAGCGTGCGCTGCACTGTCGTACGGGCTGTACTGAGGGAGCGCTGCACTGTCGGAGGGGCAGTACTGAGTGAGCGCGGCACTGTCGGAGGGGCAGTACTGAGGGAGCTCTGCACTGTTGGATGGGCAGAACTGAGTGAGCGCTGCACTGTCAGAGGGGCTGTACTGAGGGAGGGCTGCACTGTCGGAGGGGCAGTACTGAGGGAGCGCTGCACTGTCGTAGGGGTTGTACTGAGGGAGCCCTGCACTGTCAGAGGGGCAGTACTGAGAGAGTGCTGAGCTGTCAGAGGGGCAGTACTTAGGAAGCGCTGCACTGCCGGAGGGTCAGTACTGAGGGAGCGCTGCACTGTCAGAGGGGCAGTACTGTGGGAGGTCTGCATTGTCGGAGGGGCAGTACTGAGGGAGCGCTGCACTGTCGGAGTGGCGTTACTGAGGGAACGCTGCACTGTCAGAGGGGCAGTACTGAGGGAACGCTGCACTGTCGGAGGGGCAGTACTGAGGGAGAGCTGCACTGTCGGAGGGGCAGTACTGAGGGAGCGCTGCACTGTCGGAGGTGCAGTATTGAGGGAGCGTGCACTGTTGGAGGGGCAGTACTGAGGGAGCGCTGCACTGTTGGAGTGGCAGTACTGAGGGAGCGTTGCAATGTCGGAGGGGCAGAAGTGAGGGAGCGCTGCACTGTCAGAGGGGCAGTACTGAGGGAGTGCTGCACTGTCAGAGGTGCAGTACTGAGGGAGCGCTGCACTGTCGTAGGGGTTGTACTGAGGGAGCCCTGCACTGTCAGAGGGGCAGAACTGAGGGAGCGCTGCATTGTCGGAGGGGCAGTACTGAGCGTGTGCTGCACTGTTGGAGGGGCAGAACTGAGGGAGCGCTGCACTGTCGGTGTGGCAGTACTGAGCGAGTGCTGCACTGTCGGAGGGTCAGTACTGAGGGAGCGCTGCACTGTCGGAGGGGCAGTACTGAGGGAGTGCTGCACTGTCAGAGGGGCAGTAATGAGGGAGCGCTGCACTGTCAGAGGGGCAGTACTGAGAGAGTACTGAGCTGTCAGAGGGGCAGTACTTAGGAAGCGCTGCACTGTCGGAGGGTCAGTACTGTGGGAGCGCTGCACTGTCGGAGGGGCAGTACTGAGTGAGCGCTGCACTGTCGGAGGAGCAGTACTGAGGGAGCTCTGCACTGTTGGATGGGCAGTACTGAGGGAGCGCTGCACTGTCAGAGGGATAGTATTGAGGGAGCTCTGCACTGTCAGAGGGGCAGTACTGAGCGAGCGCTGCACTGTCGGAGGGGCTGTACTGAGGGAGCCCTGCACTGTCAGAGGGGCAGTACTGAGAGAGTGCTGAGCTGTCAGAGGGGCAGTACTGAGGGAGCACTGCACTGTCGGAGGGGCAGAACTGAGTGAACGCTGCACTGTCGGAGGGGCTGTACTGAGGGAGCGCTGCACTGTCAGGGCGGCAGTACTGAGGGAGTCCTGCACTGTCGGAGGGGCAGTACTGAGGAAGTGCTGCACTTTCAGAGGGGCAGTACTGTGGGATGTCTGCATTGTCGGAGGGGCAGTTCTCAGGGAGCGCCGCACTGTCGGAGGGGCAGTACTGAGCCAGCGCTGCACTGTCGGAGGGGCAGTACTGAGGGTGCACTGCACAGTGAAATATTACACCCAGTGAAACACCAAACCCAGTGAAACACTACACCCAGTGAAACACTACATCCAGTGGAACACTACACCCAGTGAAACACTACACCCAGTGAAACACTGCACCCAGTGAAACACCACATCCAGTGAAACACTACACCCAGTGAAACACTACATCCAGTGGAACACCACACCCAGTGAAACACTACATCCAGTGAAACACTACACCCAGTGTAATATTACACCCAGTGAAACACCACACCCAGTGAAACACCACACCCAGTGAAACACCACACCCAGTGTAATATTACACCCAGTGAAACACCACACCCAGTGTAATATTACACCCAGTGAAACACTACACCCAGTGTAATATTACACCCACTATTATCCCATTGAAAGCTGGAGGTTCCAGGATCGAGACTCAATCTGTGCTGAATTCGCTGACCTCAGTTTCATAGCGTTTATACAACATGCTTCTCGCTCCTGGAGTCGGAAGGGGAGCATTCCTCAGGCTCCAGCTCCTGGTCACTGATCAGAGATTCCCTCTGGAAAATGATTCTCTCTGGACGTCTGGTGTGGGTGTGAAGCCCTCCCAGGTTGAACAGCCTGATGGAACTCACTGTTTCAGCTCACAGATGATGAATAGCTGTATGGGTAAGTCACGTGGTGGGAGTGTGCAGCAGTGAGAGGAGGGGAACACTGGAGAAACTACCAGAGTGGAGCAGGGCAGAAGAGAGCAGCAGAACAGAGACAAACTCTTTGATATTTTATTAAGATTGAATATTCACCGTTAAACAATCAGACAGATGGGCACTAGATCCAGGTACAAATAAATAGTATTTACACAGTCATTGGAAATTCATTCACAGTAAGATCAAAAACATTCTAAAAACCGTTTCTTGTTATTGGAATCAACTATTTACAAAATTCTGATTCAGTTAGCACATCTAAATATTGGCAGCTCAATCACACTGATTGAATCTTTATTAACTACACAGAGATATAGTGAGCTCACACTGTCAACTGCTTAAAACGTCAAACATTATTTTGTTAAGAAATTGTCTCTGTTCTTCAACTCCCCAGTGTCCCATCAAACACTCCCAGGGCAGGTGCAGCACGGGTTAGATACAGAGTAAAGCTCCCTCTACACTGTCCCATCAAACACTCCCAGGGCTGGTACAGCACGGGTTAGATACAGAGTAAAGCTCCCTCTACACTGTCCCATCAAACACTCCCAGGACAGTACAGCACGGGTTAGATACAGAGTAAAGCTCCCTCTACACTGTCCCAGCAAACACTCCCAGGGCAGGTACAGCACGGGTTAGATACAGAGTAAAGCTCCCTCTACACTGTCCCATCAAACACTCCCAGGGCAGGTACAGCACGGGTTAGATACAGAGTAAAGCTCCCTCTACACTGTCCCGTCAAACACTCCCAGGGCAGGTACAGCACGGGTTAGATACAGAGTAAAGCTCCCTCTACACTGTCCCATCAAACACTCCCAGGGCAGGTACAGCACGGGTTAGATACAGAGTAAAGCTCCCTCTACACTGTCCCGTCAAACACTCCCAGGGCAGGTACAGCACGGGTTAGATACAGAGTAAAGCTCCCTCTACACTGTCCCATCAAACACTCCCAGGGCAGGTGCAGCACGGGTTAGATACAGAGTAAAGCTCCCTCTACACTGTCCCATCAAACACTCCCAGGGCAGGTACAGCACGGGTTAGATACAGAGTAAAGCTCCCTCTACACTGTCCCATCAAACACTCCCAGGACAGGAACAGCACGGGTTAGATACAGAGTAAAGCTCCCTCCACACTGTCCCGTCATAATTCTCTCATGTTAGTTTAACACCCGATTAGTGTTGGCTATAGCTGCTGTACTAGTTTAATTGGTCCAGCAGGGACCGGGTACTGAATTTGGTTGATCAACCATGATCGCATTGAATGGCGGAGCAGGCTCGAGGGGCCGAATGGCCTACTCCTGCTCCTATCTTCTATGTTTCTATGTCTCGATTCTATATAATGCAGCGTGTGGTATTTGTGCTTCGGTTGTGTATTCGGTTTAAGAGCCCATGGGGGAGAAATTCCCCTCGAGGGCTATTTGGGGCGCTAAGTCAAAAATGTTTGAAAAGTTAGCGCCAGGCACTAACCTTTTCAAACATTTGAGAAATTCCCATTTTTTACTCCAGGAGGGAAGTGGAGCGCTAAGTCAAGCACTCCGCTTGACTCTCGGAGCAGAGGAGGTGGGGAATGTCCCGATCCGGGGAATGTCCTGATCTGGGAATGTCCTGATCTGGGAATGTCCCAATCCGGGAATGTCCCAATCCAAGGAATGTCCCAATCCGGGGAATGTCCCGATCCGGGAAAGTCCCGATCCAAGGAATGTCCCGATCCAAGGAATGTCCCGATCTGGGGAATGTCCCGAACCGGGAATGTCCCGATCTGGGGAATGTCCCGATCTGGGGAATGTCCCGAACCGGGAATGTCCCGATCTGGGGAATGTCCCGATCCAGGGAATGTCCCTATCCAGGGAATGTCCCGATCCGGGGAATGTCCCGATCCGGAAATGTCCCAATCCAAGGAATGTCCCGATCCGGGGAATGTCTCGATCCGGGGAATGTCTCGATCCGGGGAATGTCCCGATCCGGGGAATGTCCCAATTTGGGGCGATGTGCGCAGCAGCACCACGTGTGGCCACGTGTGGCGTTACCGTGTTGCAGGGGCTCTTCCCTCAATGAAAGGGAAGGGCTCCACGCTGCGAGCTCTGCATTTTTTTGGGCATCTGCTGGAGCACTGGTGTGCGAGAGTGCCTCGCTGACCAATCGCAGCACTCAGCCCGCGCCCAGTGCTCAGAAATTATTATTTTTTTTAAATCAACAATTTTTTTCATGTCTGCCGGCCACCGCGCCTTTAAATGGTGCCCCACGAGCGGCCGGCCTCACTATTGGCGACTCCTGCAGCAATCGGTAACATCGCCTGGCGCTGCTGTTGGGCGGGAGGGGGAACTTTTCTTCCGAGGCGCTACCAGGGCACTGCGCCTGGAGGTGACGTCCTGATCTCTGGGCGCAGAAGATCGGGGCGATACCCAGTAGCACAGCCGCTCACCTCCTGCAGAATTTTGCAGGAGGTGCGGTTATTGGGGGCGAAAAGCCATTTGCGCCCCGTTAGCAGAGGCGCTAACGATGGGAATTTCGTCCCCCATGTGTCTTAAGCATCCCTCCAACCAATGATCGCAGGAAGAGTGAGTAGATCTGACTTGCAAAGCTGCTGCTGAATTAACCCAGGATCCTACATCGAATGGAGGAGTGTGTCTGACACTGGTTGCTGTCTCTCGGTCACTCCTGATCGTGTTTCTGCTTTGAATCTAGTGGTTAGAAGCCTGGGCACAGTCGCTTGAATCACATTCCTTCCCTGAAAGCTGGGTTGTTCAATGCCCGGTGTGGTACTGAGCGTGCGGAGTGGCATTAAGGGCACTATAATTGGCCAGTTCTGTCCTTGTTCGCACTCCTTACCGATCCCTGCTGGGAAGAGCGGGAATGTGGATATCCGGTTAGGGAACGGTTGACCTTGAATGAGCTACTGCAGGGCACTCGACCCTCACGGAATTGTACTCAAGTGAGAGCCAGTGTCTTCAGGAGAGTAGAGAGAAAAGCAACTCAGTGCTCGCCCAGTGACATCACACAGTGCTTGCCCGGTGACATCACATATAGCCCAGTGACATCACACATTGATTGCCCGGTGACATCACATATAGCCCAGTGACATCACACAGTGCTTGCCCGGTGACATCACATATTGCCCGGTGACATCACATATAGCCCAGTGACATCACACAGTGCTTGCCCAGTGACATCACACAGTGCTTGCCCGGTGACATCACATATAGCCCAGTGACATCACACAGTGCTCGCCCAGTGATATCACACATTGCTTGCCCGGTGACATCACATATAGCCCAGTGACATCACACATTGCTTGCCCGGTGACATCACATATAGCCCAGTGACATCACACAGTATTCGCCCGGTGACATCACACGTAGCCCGGTGACATCATGCAATGCTAGCCCGGTGACATTACACATAGCCTGGTGACATCACGCAGTGCTAGCCCGGTGACATCATGAGGTTTTAACCCATTGTGATTATGGGCTGGATCAGCATTCATGACGTCACAAGGAGGAACTTGATGGTCGACACAATATGGCAACTACCAGGCTGACCCTGACCAGAGGCCCCACTATGAAGGAGAGCCACAAAGAGGTGACCAGGAGACAGCAATACATACACAAATATCTCCCTTTATTACATCCAGAATATTGGGGAAATTCAGCAGAATCCATGTAGATTTAAACAAGCAGCGTGATGGATCCCTACTGTCCTAACTGCACTGAGCATCATTGTGTCACTGCCAAAGCCCATCAGTAAGAAATGATCTTGTCAATCACCAAAGATGTTCTTACACCTGTTGTAAGCAGTTACAAATCTAAGAAGTTAAGTGCTTATTTAATTAGTTGGTCAAAAGTGAGATTTCTTTCAAAAAGATTTGCATAAGTGTATCTTTTTTCTGTAAGGACCTCTGTACCAGCCTACTGAAGGACCTCTGCAGATATACTGACCAGCACCAGCCTATTGACCGGTAGCAGCGTATTGACTGGTAGCAGCCTATTGACCGGTACCAGCCTATTGACCGGTACCAGCCTATTGACGGGTACCAGCCTATTGACGGGTACCAGCCTATTGACGGGTACCAGCCTATTGACGGGTACCAGCCTATTGACCGGTACCAGCCTATTGACCAGTAGCAGCGTATTGACCGGTAGCGGCCTATTGACCGGTAGCAGCCTGTTGACCGGGACCAGTACCAGCCGATTGAAGTCCTGTCAACTCTCTCAGGAGGTCGCAGGTTTTCTTATCTTTGACCTCAAACAGTTTCTTGATTCGCTTCTCGTTCAAGGTCCTGACGAAACTGTGGGGTTGGAGAACGGCCATTCCATTGTGGACATTGCCCATGACAATGAGAGGACCATCTTCTGTGGTCATGTTGGGGCACGGGCAATTCCAGTCCATATTTAGGAGCGTGATCTCCAGGACCTCACTGCCAAAGAACTGAAGCCCCATCTTTTCATCTTTCAGGACCCTGTCCACGGTGAACAGTGCACGCCCAGAGTCGGTCTCTTCGGTCAGTTCAGTCATGCTGCCAACTATGACATAGTCACTCTTGCAATAGCTGGTGACTATCTTGAAGCGCGGTTTGCAGACTTTGCATTGCTGGCTCCTGGGGTAAGGGCAGATCTCCTCGCAGGTCTCCCTGCTTTCAAAGTTGTTTTCATTCCCGCCACATCCTCCGTAGATGAAGGACTGACACTGCTTCATCAGGCTGTTGTAGGCCCACCGCGGATCCCAGACCTTGCAGGGGCCCTGCAAGGCTGGCAGATTGCAGATGTTGACGGGTTCGTTCATGCAGGTGGACATGCACGCCTCGTAGGTCTCAAAGTGGTTCATGTTGCCATCACACCTTCCATAGTTGAACGTGAAGCAGTTGTTTTTCTTGGGGTCGTAGTACCACCTGATCTGAGGCTCTCCGCAGTTCTCTCGGTCGGGCTGTTTCAAGCACTCCGTGGCTGGGATCTGAGTTGCGTTGGCAGAGCTCTGCCTCACCAGGGCTTCCCGCTTGATCACGGACAAGGGGAAGTTTGCCCTCAGGAAGCCCCCGACATTCCTGGCAGTGCAGGTGTAGATCCCAGCATCTTGGAGCTGAGCATTGTAAATAACCAGCTGACCGATGTTGGTGACGACTACGTTCCCATTGACGTGGTTGGGCCTCATGATGATGTTCTCCCTCCCGTCCAGCTCCTTCTCCCAAGTGATCTCTGGCCGTGGTCTCCCACTCACGTCGCAGAGGAAGCTGACCGTGCCTCCGACGTACATAGACTGGTGGACAGGGTTGGAGAGCAGGGCTGGTGACACCACGTCCTGAGAGGTAGTCAGTAAGTCGGCGGTGGTGGGGTGGACAGTGGTCTCCAGTGGCAGGGGGCTTGTGTTTGGCCAGGTGAGGTGATAGGTGCAGGTAACCATGCTCAGCGTGATGCCCTTGGTGCATGCCTCAGCGTCCATGTAGCACTTGTTGTAGTACGTCAGCCCATCGGAGGCACAGGTGAAGTGTGGCTCCTTCTCACACCTGTCCTTGCATTTACACACGGGCTGCCCATCCCATATATCACATTCGGAGCCCTGCTGGGTGCACATAAACCGGTCGCAAGTGGCTCCTCTGGGCATTCCGACGGGCCCTCTCCTCCCTTTAATGGCCATGTACCTGGCAGCAACACAGCTCTTCAACCCACACACGTTGGGGCAGCATTTCTCAAACGTTTCACAGTCCTGAGGGAAAGGAAAGAACAAAGGTTTCCAATAAAACACCAGGCTTTCAACAACAACTCGCATTTACACAGCGCCTTTAACGTAGGGAAAGCGTCCCAAGGTGCTTCACAGGAGCGTAAATCAGACAAGATTTGACACCAAGCCACATAAGGAGATGTTGCGACTGGTGACTGTGCCCTGCAGCCCCTCAATCCCCGGTGATGGTACTATTGGGGGCACCAGTGTTAATCAGACGTTGGAGGAGTGGGGCAGCCCCTCCCTCACAGTTAGACTTCTAACATCCCACTCTTCACAGAACTTTCATTGAGTTGTGTGAAATGTGAAAAGTGTTTAAAAAAAAACTTGTACAAATGGAATGACACCGACTGGGAGATCAATCTGTTCACCACACCACCCGAACCTACTGCCGCTATATAAATGCAAGTTCTTTCTTTCAACAGGAACAGGCAGGCAATCCAGTACACCGGTCCTGCACTGCTGCTGATGGTGAAAATCACCCATTGAGGGTGTTATTTCCCAGTGCTATTCTGTGGCGATCTCTCAGGCTGAGTCCAACTGTGGGATCATCCAACATGCACATTCCCGGGAGGCGTTCCCTCCCGGCAAAAGCAGTCAGACTCGAACCCATTCCCCACGTCCTGCGGAATACACAGGAACAGTCATCAATGGCACCTGACTGACCTGAAACCCACCGCTGCTGTACGACAACAAACGCCCTGCAACGTCTGTGCCAACTAACCAGGGGGTCAGAATAACACAGGGCGCAGGTTACTGGCGCCAGCTACACTCTGACCTCCAAATCTCTCAGCTCATCCGCAGAACAGAATCAGCTCGCAGCAAACAGTGAGCAGAAAGACTTGCATTCCTACAGCTCCTGTCACCACCTCAGGATGTTTCAAAGCACTTTACAGCCAATGAAGTACTTTTTGAAGTGTAGTCACTGTTGTAATGTAGGAAACGCGGCAGCCAAATATGCGCACAGCAAGCTCCCACAAACAGCAATGAGATAGATGACCAGATAATCTGTTTTAGTGATGTTGGTTGAGGGATAAATATTGGCCAGGACACCGGGGAGAACTCCCCTGCCCTTCTTTGAAATAGTGCCGTGGGATCTTTTACGTCCACCCGAGAGCAGACGGGGCCTCGGTTTAATGTCTCATCTGAAAGACGGCACCTTCGACAGTGCAGCACTCCCTCAGTACTGCCCTGGGAGTGTCAGGCTGGATTTTTGTACTCAAGTTTCTGGAGTGGGACTTGAACCTACAACCTTCTGACTCAGAGGCGAGAGTGCTGCCCACTGAGCCACGGCTGACACCTGAGCAAAGGAAATCACATACCCCCCCAAAAAAAAAAAATCTCTCCCACATACATGATGCAAATCCAATTATCACAGCACGCATGCATGTCACCCATAAACTCTCTGCACCCTAGCAACAAGATTTACTACACACCTGTACATTTGTACCCCAATTCCCTCCCCCTGAATGTGCTGATTCTCTCTGGGGCACAGACTTGCCCGACAGACTGTGACTATTCACCAGAGAGAGCATCACATCCGAGTCCAATCACGCTGGAGGTGGTGGAAATGGCGGAGTGATCCCACCACTAAACACATCTTCCCCTCCCCTCCCTTTCAGCATTCCGAAGGGACCGTTCCCTCTGTGACACCCTGATCCCCCCCAACACCCCCTCCCTTCCCACGACACCTTCCCGTGCAAGCACAGGAGATGCAACACCTGCTCTTTTACCTCCTCCCTTCCCACTGTCCTGAGCCCCAAACATTCTTTCCAGGTGAAACAGCGATTTACTTGTACTTCTTTCCATGTAGTATACTGTATTCACTGTTCACGATGCGGCCTCCTCTACATTGGGGAGACCAAACACAGATTGAGTGATTGCTTTGCGGAACACCTCTGTTCAGAACACAAGTGTAACCCTGAGCTTCTGGTCACTTGTCATTTTAATTCTCCCCCCGACTCCCACTCTGACCTCTCCGTCCTCGGCCTCCTGCACTGTTCCAATGAAGCTCAGCGTAAGCTCGAGGTACAGCACCTCATCTTTCCATTCAGCACTTTACAGCCTACCGGACTCAACATTGAATTCAACAATTTCAGATCATAACCACTGACCCCATTTTTTGGATGGCAGCTGTTGATGATTCTGCTGTCACCATTTACACCTCCTCTAGACCCATCTTTTGTTTCTTTTCTTGTCCCATTACCATCCCCTGCCTTGCACCATCGTCCCTTTTGTCATTTAATCTCTTCTGCCTTCCACCCTATCACAGACCTTCCATTTGTTCTTTCCTCCACTCCCCCCTTCTCCTGCCTCTGTACTCGCTTAAAACCTTAACTTTTTCCAGTTCTGACGAAGGGTCATCGACCTGAAACGTTAACTCTGTTTCTCTCTCCACAGATGCTGCCTGACCTGCTGAGTGTTTCCAGCATTGTCTCTTTTTATTCCTGATCTTTGTACTCGATGCTTCAATTTCTAAAGCCCAGGATGCCAATATACTTTATTAACTGCTTTGTTAACTTGCCCTGCCACCTTCAAAGATTTGTGTAAATACACCCCCAGGTCTCTCTCTTTTTGCACCCCCTTTTAAAATTATACCGTTTAGCTTGGCTTGTCTCTCCTCATTCTTCCTACCAAAATGTATCACCTCACACTTTTCCGCGTTCAATTTCATCTGCCATGTGTTCACCCATTCCACCAACCTGTCTATGTCCTCTTGAAGTCTATCGCTATCCTCCTCACTGTTTAGTACAGTTTCAAGTTTCATGTCATCTGCAAATTTCGAAATTGTGCTCTGTACACCCAAGTCCAATTCATTAATGTATACCAAAAACAGCAGTGGTCCTAGTCCCGATCTCTGGGGAGCTCCATTGTATATCTCCCTCCAGTCCGAAAAACAGCCATTCACCACAATGCTCTGTTTTCTATCCCTTTGCCAGTTTTGTATCTGTGCTGCTACTGCCCCTACCAGTACCAGTCCGGAGCGACGTTTGAACCCAGGGCTTTCTGACTCAGAGGTGGGGGGAATGTAGCCACTGAGCGAAAGGCTTGCTCCTTGTGTTTTGCTTCTTGGCAGTGGTAACGATCTACTTGCTCTGTCTCCTGCAAGCCCGCTGCTAAATTAGCAAAATGTCAACCTGGGCCAGTGACAGGCTGCTCCTGCTCTTGAACCAGTGCAAATATCACTCAGAGAAAACAAGGAGGATTGAAGATGAACATAAAACCAGTTTGTGAACATGTCGTGCTCCTAAGGTGCTGCTCGCTCAGTCTCATATCATGGGGGAGGTTTCAGGAACTCCCATTAACTCTGAAACCTAAAGTAGAAATCAATCAGTGGCAGGAAAATCTGGATAAAAGGGCGAGAGAGAGATCGTAAAGTTTAAAAACAAAAGTTCCCGAATTTTAAATAGGGTAAAACGCACTGAGGGGAAAAAAAGTTTCTCATTATCCTGGAATGCTGTTCATCCCAAAACAATTACAATCCAGGGAATTTGCTCCTGAAATGCAGAAGAGGAAAGTGATGGAAACTTGGGAAGGGACTGAGCTTTGTGAATGAGGCGATGACCCTGAAAGAAATATTCCCAAACTTTAAGATAGTCCCCGCTCACTTTATTCACAAACTCCAAGCGGAATCTGCTGGCTGGGAATTTGTCCTGAACTCAAAAGTGATTGTTTAGAATAGGTTTGCTCCCTTAAAAAACTGACAACGAATAGCGCTCTGTGTCTTAACGCTGTGCCCCGGGTGCCAACCCATCACTAACTACCAGCTCTGTTTATCTCATACATTTTAAATATAATCCTTCCCAGTTTGGGAATAAAGAACGGTAATTTGGAGCCGAGCGTTACCTGGTCGGTCTCACACTCCCGGGAGCAGGTGCTCTGTGCGTCGACCCACAGACTGGGACTCATCTCGTTGGGACAGATCCCGGCGTGAGAGTATTTGATCCGAGACACGGCCACATCTTCAACTGGCAGCGGGAGAAGCAGAGTGAAGAGAACAGGTCCCAGCGAGATCCAAATCCTCCGGGCCAGCAGCTCCCAGGTCATGGCAGCTGCGAGATGGTTAGTGGCTAAAGCAGAATCAATAATCTTAAAACTTTCTACCTCTCATTAATTGTCTCTCTTTCTCTGTCACTCTCTATCTTTTTCTGTCATTATCTGTCTTTCTTTGTCGCTATCTTGCTCTCTTTCTCTGTCACTATTTCTCTCTCTGTCACTATCTCTCTGTCTCTCTCAGTCGCTAGCTCTCTCTCTATCTCTCTCTGTCACTATCTCTCTCTCAGCACTCTAAGGCTGCCCTCGGTCTGAGTACAGGATTATAGAGTTTCAGCTCCTCGTGATTTTTGCAGAAAAGCTAATAGTTAATGAGATTGCCTATTCCCCTCGCCTCTATTTATACACTGCTCTCTGGAGAATCTGTCTGGATGAAGCTTGACATTCTCACTGACCGACCCACTCACAGGGTCTCGGTGACAGCAACAAATTGGTGCTGCGAAAGTTGGAAATAGTTGAAAGAGCTTGTACGCGTGTCTGTGTGAAGCTGTGGGACTGTGGCGGGAGGGGGAGGTGGTGATACACCCCTCCTGGTTACTGAGCACAGAGCAGCGAACCCCCAGCCCCAACGTGTAATAACAGGTCGATGTGTGCACAGGAAACTTAACTCCACCACCTTTCCACAGGGGTCCTTCCTCTGAACATTGTTCAAAAACACATACTCCTGCAAGGATTATAAAACAAGCTCCATCTTTGTCTGACCCGGGGAAGAGCTAGGAACACAAATCATTATACTGTTGGAATCAGGGAAGTAAAGGTCCACATTGTGGGATTGTAAGGGGATTACAGATCCCACATAAACTCATTCACACTCCGTTATCTCATTCACACTCGCTATCTCATTCACACTCGCTAACTCATTCACACTCCGCTATCTCATTCACACTCGCTCTCGTTCACACTCGCTCTTGCTCACACTCGCTCTTGCTCACACTCGCTCTCGTTCACACTCGCTCTCATTCACACTTGCTATCTCATTCACACTCACTCTCTTTCACACTCGCTATCTCAGTAAGCCTGAGGATTGGGAGAGCTTTAGAAAAGGATAACCAAAAAATGATAAAAAGGGAGAAAATAGAATGAGAGTAAACTAGCAAGAAATAGTAGATTGTAAGAGCTTCTACAAGTATGTAAAAAGGAAGAGAGTAGTTGGTCCCTTAGAGGCTGAGACAGGTGAAATTATAATGGGGAATAAGGAAATGGCAGAGTTTTTAAACAAATATTTTATATCTGTCTTCACCATAGAAGACACAAAAAGCATACCAAGAATAGAGGGGAACCAAGGGGATAATAAGAGTGAGGAACTTAAAGTAATTAATATCAGTAGAGAAAAAGTAGTTGAGAAACTAATGGGACTAAAAGCCAACCAATCCCCTGGACCCGACGGCCTACATCCTCGGGTTCTAAAAGAGGTGGCTGCAGAGATAGTGGATGCCTTGGTTGTGAACTTCCAAAATTTCCTAGATTCAGGAACAGGAAAAGGAGAGAAAACAGGGAACTACAGACCAGTTAGCCTGACATCAGTCGTCGGGAAAATGCTGGAATCCATTATTAAGGAAGTGGTAACAGGGAACTTAGAAAATCATAACATGGTTAGGCAGAGTCAACATGGTTTTATGAAAGGGAAATCATGTTTAACAATTTATTAGAATTTTTGAGGTTGTAACTAGCAGGGTAGATAAAGGGGAACCAGTAGATGTAGTATATTTGGATTTCCAAAAGGCATTCGATAAGGTGCCACATAAAAGGTTGCTACGCAAGATAAGGACTCATGGGGTTGGGGGTAATATATTAGCTTGGATAGAGGATTGGTTAACGGACAGAAAACAGAGAGTAGGGATAAACGAATCATTTTCAGGTTGGCGGGCTGTAACTAGTGGGGTGCCGCAAGGATCAGTGCTTGGGCCTGAGCTATTTACAATCTATATCAATGAAGGGACGCGTGCAATGTATCCAAGTTAGCTGATGATACAAAGCTAGGTGGGACAGTAAGCTGTGAGGAGGACACAGAGTCTGCAAAGCGATATAGACAGACTGAGTGAGTGGGCAGTAAGGTGGCAGGTGGAGTATAATGTAGGGAAATGTGAGGTTATTCACTTTGGTAAGAAGAATAGAAAAACAGAATATTTTTTAAATGGTGAGAAACTTTCAAATGTTGGTGTTCAGAGAGATTTGGGTGTCCTCGTGCAAGAAACACAGAAAGCTAGCATGCAGGTACAGCAATCAATAAGGAAGGCAAATGGCATGTTGGCCTTTATTGCGAGGGGGTTGGAGTATAAGAGTAAGGAAGTCTTGCTACAATTGTACAGGGCCTTGGTGAGACCACACCTGGAGTACTGGGCACAGTTTAGGTCTCCTTATCTAAGGAAGGATAGACTTGCCTTGGAGGCGGTGCAACAAAGGTTCACTAGATTGATTCCTGGGATGAGAGGGTTGTCCTATGAGGAGAGATTGTGTAGAATGGGCCGATACTCTCTGGAGTTTAGAAGAATGAGAGGTGATCTCATTGAAACATACAAGATTCTGAGAGGGATTGACAGGGTAGATGCTGAGAGGCTGTTTCCCCCTGGCTGGAGTGTCTAGAACTAGGGGGCATAGTCTCAGGATAAAGGGGTTGGCCATTTAATACTGAGATGAGGAGAAGTTTCTTCACTCAGAGGGTTGTGAATCTTTGGAATTCTCTACCCCAGAGGGCTGTGGATAAATTGAGTATATTCAAGGCTGAGATTGCTAGATTTTTGGACTCTAGGGGAATCAAAGGATATAGAGATCGGGCGGGAAAGTCGTGTTGAGGTCAATGATCAGCCATGATCTTATTGAATGGCGGAGCAGGCTCGAGGGGCCAAATGGCTGACTCCTGCTCCTAATTCTTATGTTCCTATCTCATTCACACTCGCTAAAAGCCGACAACTCCCCTGGACCTGATGGCCTACGTCCTAGGATTCTAAAAGAGGTGGCTGCAGAGATAGTGGATGCATTCGCAACCTTGGTGTCATATTTGACCCTGAAATGAGCGTCCGACCACATATCCACAGCATAACTAAGACCGCCTATTTCCACCTCCGTATCATCGTCCGTCTCCACCCTCGCCTCAGCTCATCCGCTGCTGAAACCCTCATCCATGCCTTTGTTACCTCTAGACTTGACTATTCCAACGCACTCCTGGCTGGCCTCCCACATTCTACCCTACGTAAATTTGAGGTCATCCAAAACTCGGCTGCCCGTGTCCTGACTCGCACCAAGTCCCCTTCGCCCATTACCCCCGTGCTCGCTGACCTACATTGGCAGAGTCTCGATTTCAAAATTCTCATCGTTGTTTTCAAATCCCTCCATGGTCTCGCCCCTCCCTATCTCTGTAATCGCCTTCAGTTCCACAACCCCCCCGAGATATCTGTGCTCCTCTAATTCTGCCCTCTTGAGCATCCCTGATTATAATCGCTCAACCCTTTGGCGGCCGTGCCTTCCGTTGCCTAGGCCCCAAGCTCTGGAATTCCCTCCCTAAACCTCTCCGCCTCGCTACCTCTCTTTCCTCCTTTAAGACGCTTCTTAAAACCTACCTCTTTGACCAAGCTTTTGGTCACCTGCCCTAATTTCTCCTTATGTGGCTCGGTGTCAAATATTTTGTCTTATAATCCTCCTGTGCAGCGCCGTGGGACGCTTTACTGCGTTAAAGGCGCTTTATATATACAAGTTGTTGTTGTTGTTATTGATTGTGATCTTCCAAAATTCACTAGATTCAAGAATAGGCCCAGTGGATTGGAAGATAGCAAATGTAACCACGCTATTCAAGAAAGGAGGGAGAGAGAAAACAGAGAATTATAGACCAGTTCGCCTGACATCAGTAGTAGGGAAAATGCTAGAATCTGTTATTAAGGACGTGGTAACAGGGCACTTAGAAAATAATAATAGGATTGGGCAGAGTCAACATGGATTTATGAAAGGGAAATTGTGTTTGACAAATCTGTTAGAATTTTTTGAGGTTGTAACTAGCAGAATAGATAAGGGGGAACCAGTGGATGTGGTGTATTTGGATTTTCAGAAAGCATTTGGTCAGGTGCCACACAAGAGATTATTACACTAAATTAAAGCTCATGGGTTTGGGGGTAATATATTAGCATGAATTGAGGATTGGTTAACGGACAGAAAACAGAGTGGGAATAAACGGGTCATTTTCGGGTTGGCAGGCTGTAACTAGCGGGGTACCGCAAGGATCAGTGCTTGGGCCTCAGCTATTTACAATCTATATTAATGACTTAGATGAAGGGACTGAGTGTAACGTATCCAAGTTTGCTGACGATACAAAGCTGGGTGGGAATGTAAGTTGTGAGGAGGATGCAAAGAGCCTGCAAAGGGGATATAGACAGGCTAAGTGAGTGGGCAAGAACATGGCAAATGGAATATAATGTGGAGAAATGTGAAGTTAGCCACTATGGTAGGAAAAATAGAAAAGCAGAGTATTTTTTAAATGGAGAGAGATTGGGAAATGTTGGTGTTCAGATGGACCTGGGTGTCCTTGTACACGAATCACTGAAAGTTAACATGCAGGTACAGCAAGCAATTTATTACAAGAGGATTTGAGTATAAGAGTAAAGATGTCTTACTGCAATTATATAGGGCCCTGGTGAGACCACACCTGGAGTATTGTGTACTGTTTTGGTCTCCTTACCTAAGGAAGGATATACTTGCTATAGAGGGAGTGCAACGAAGGTTCACCAGACTGATTCCTGGGATGGGGGGATTGTCCTATGAGGAGAGATTGAGTAGACTAGGCCTATATTCCCCAGAGTTTAGAAGAATGAGGTGATCGCATTAAGACATACAAAATTCTTACAGGGCTTGACAGGGTAGATGCAGGGAGGATGTTTCCCCTGGCTGGGGAGTCTAGAACCAGGGGTCACAGTCTCAGAATAAGGGGTCGGCCATTTAGGACTGAGATGAGGAGAAATTTCTTCGCTCAGAGGGTGGTGAATCTTTGGAATTCTCGACCCCAGAGAGTTCTGGAGGCTCAGTGGTTGAGTATATTCAAGACAGAGATCGATAGATTTTTGGACTCCAGGGAATCAAGGGATATGGAGAGCAGGCGGGAAAGTGGAGATGAGGTTGAAGATCAGCCATGATCTTATTGAATGGGGGAGCAGGCTCGAGGAGCCGAATGGCCGACTCCTGCTGCTAATTCTTATGTTCATTCACACTCTATTTCTTTCACACTCGCTATCTCATTCACACTCTATCTCTTTCACACTCGCTATCTCTTTCACACTTGCTATCTCATTCACACTCGCTATCTTATTCACACTCGCTATCTCATTCACACTCACTATCTCTTCCACACTCGCTATCTTATTCACACTCGCTATCTCATTCACACTCACTATCTCTTCCACACTCGCTATCTCATTCACACTCGCTATCTTATTCACACTCGCTATCTCATTCACACTCACTATCTCTTCCACACTCGCTATCTCATTCACACTCGCTATCTCATTCACACTCGCTATCTCTTTCACACTCGCTATCTCATTCACACTCGCTATCTCATTCACACTCGCTATCTCATTCACACTCGCTATCTCTTTCACACTCGCTATCTCATTCACACTCGCTATCTCATTCACACTCGCTATCTCTTTCACACTCGCTATCTCATTCACACTCGCTATCTCATTCACACTCGCAATCTCATTCACACTCGCTATCTCATTCACACACTGCTATCAGCTTTCCTCAGGTTCAGAAGGTATATTCCAGTTTTCCAGAATCCCGTGCTGGTTGTTCCCAGTTATTTGTCCCAGTTTCTGGTCGCTATTGTTTTTTTCTGGGATTTTTCAGATCTGGGACAGTTATTTTGCCTTATCTGCCTTGATTATTTTCCATATTTCCACAGTTAGTTTCCTAGATTCCCTCAGAATTTGCCCTGGTTTTCCATGGCAAGTTTTTCCAGGTTTCTTTGATTCTTTTTTTCTGGGATTATCAGACACTAAATCTCACTGGGGTACAGTTCCACAAACACTGACTCTCACTGGGATACAGTTCCACAGACACTGACTCTCACTGGGGTACAGTGCCACAGACACTGACTCTCACTGGGGTACAGTTCCACAGGCACTGACACTCACTGGGGTACAGTTCCACAGACACTGACTCTCACTGGGGTACAGTTCCACAGACACTGACTCTCACTGGGGTACAGTTCCACAGACACTGACTCTCACTGGGGTACAGTTCCACAGACACTGACTCTCACTGGGGTACAGTTCCACAGACACTGACTCTCACTGGGGTACAGTTCCACAGACACTGACTCTCACTGGGGTACAGTTCCACAGACACTGACTCTCACTGGGGTACAGTTCCACAGACACTGACTCTCACTGGGGTACAGTTCCACAGGCACTGACTCTCACTGGGGTACAGTTCCACAGACACTGACTCTCACTGGGGTACAGTTCCACAGACACTGACTCTCACTGGGGTACAGTTCCACAGACACTGACTCTCACTGGGGTACAGTTCCACAGACACTGACTCTCACTGGGGTACAGTTCCACAGACACTGACTCTCACTGGGGTACAGTTCCACAGACACTGACTCTCACTGGGGTACAGTTCCACAGACACTGACTCTCACTGGGGTACAGTTCCACAGACACTGACTCTCACTGGGGTACAGTTCCACAGACACTGACTCTCACTGGGATACAGTTCCACAGACACTGACTCTCACTGGGGTACAGTTCCACAGGCACTGACTCTCACTGGGGTACAGTTCCACAGACACTGACTCTCACTGGGATACAGTTCCACAGACACTGACTCTCACTGGGGTACAGTTCCACAGACACTGACTCTCACTGGGGTACAGTTCCACAGACACTGACTCTCACTGGGGTACAGTTCCACAGGCACTGACTCTCACTGGGGTACAGTTCCACAGACACTGACTCTCACTGGGGTACAGTTCCACAGACACTGACTCTCACTGGGGTACAGTTCCACAGACACTGACTCTCACTGGGGTACAGTTCCACAGACACTGACTCTCACTGGGGTACAGTTCCACCGACACTGACTCTCACTGGGGTACAGTTCCACAGACACTGACTCTCACTGGGGTACAGTTCCACAGACACTGACTCTCACTGGGGTACAGTTCCACAGACACTGACTCTCACTGGGATACAGTTCCACAGACACTGACTCTCACTGGGGTACAGTTCCACAGGCACTGACTCTCACTGGGGTACAGTTCCACAGACACTGACTCTCACTGGGATACAGTTCCACAGACACTGACTCTCACTGGGGTACAGTTCCACAGACACTGACTCTCACTGGGGTACAGTTCCACAGACACTGACTCTCACTGGGATACAGTTCCACAGACACTGACTCTCACTGGGGTACAGTTCCACAGGCACTGACTCTCACTGGGGTACAGTTCCACAGACACTGACTCTCACTGGGGTACAGTTCCACAGACACTGACTCTCACTGGGGTACAGTTCCACAGACACTGACTCTCACTGGGGTATGGGTTTCACAGACACTGACTCTCACTGGGGTACAGTTCCACAGACACTGACTCTCACTGGGGTACAGTTCCACAGACACTGACTCTCACTGGGGTACAGTTCCACAGACACTGACTCTCACTGGGGTACAGTTCCACAGACACTGACTCTCACTGGGGTACAGTTCCACAGACACTGACTCTCACTGGGATACAGTTCCACAGACACTGACTCTCACTGGGGTACAGTTCCACAGGCACTGACTCTCACTGGGGTACAGTTCCACAGACACTGACTCTCACTGGGATACAGTTCCACAGACACTGACTCTCACTGGGGTACAGTTCCACAGACACTGACTCTCACTGGGGTACAGTTCCACAGACACTGACTCTCACTGGGGTACAGTTCCACAGACACTGACTCTCACTGGGGTACAGTTCCACAGACACTGACTCTCACTGGGGTACAGTTCCACAGACACTGACTCTCACTGGGGTACAGTTCCACAGACACTGACTCTCACTGGGGTACAGTTCCACAGACACTGACTCTCACTGGGATACAGTTCCACAGACACTGACTCTCACTGGGGTACAGTTCCACAGGCAGTGACTCTCACTGGGGTACAGTTCCACAGACACTGACTCTCACTGGGGTACAGAACTGTACCCCAGTGAGAGTGGGGCTTCATCCAATGTTCATCCCGCAGTTGCCCTGAGATCTGGTGCTGTAGACCTTCTCTTGACCACATCTGTCCAACGCATTCTGCTTATGTTTCCTACCAACCCAGTACAAACCCTGCTCTCTATTCTTTAAGTGTCAGCTGTGGCTCAGTTGGGAGCGCTTTACAGCCAATGTTAGAAGGTTGTGGGTTCCAGTCCCACTCCAGAGCCTGGAGCACATAAAGCTAGGCTGACACCCCAGTGCAGTGCTGAAGGAGTGCTGCACTGTCGGTGGTGCCATTTTACGGCTGAGACGTTAAACCGAGCCCCTGTCTACCCTCTCGGTGGATGTAAGAGATCCCTGTGACCTTTGGAAGAAGTGCAGGGGAGTTCTCCCCAGTGTCCTGGGGTCAATATTCATCCTCCAACCAACATCACTAAAACAGATTATCCGGTCATTATCACATTGCTGTGTGTGGGAGCTTGCTGTGTGCAAATTGGCTGCCGCGTTTCCTACATTACAACAGTGAATACACTTCAAAAAGTACTTCATTGGCTGTAAAGTACTTTGGGAGGTTGTGAAAAGCGATGTAGAAAGGCAAGTCACTTTTTTTCTTCTCTCTCACCTTCTCTCTTTCTCTCTCTCTCTCTCTTACACTGCTTGCAGTTGAGACAGCTGGGAGTTGATTTTAACCTCATGCTGCTACAAATGCACTGTGGTGTTTTTCTTTATATGTGGAGTGTTACAGACATATACACAATAATTAATCATCTCTCTGCACCTCCCTGTGTCTCTCTGCACCTCTTTGGGCCTCTCTGCACCTCCCTGTGTCTCTCTGCACCTCCCTGTGTCTCTCTGAACCTCCCTGTGTCTCTCTGCACCTCCCTGTATCTCTCTGAACCTCTTTGGGCCTCTCTGAGGCTCTCTCGAGGTTCCCTGCTCAGTTGCAGTTGATGGTGTCAGTGCTGTCTGTTAATAACCATCTTCTGTGTGTTGAGTTTGGAGACAGAAGCTGCTATTGATCCAGGTAATGCTGTCCTCCCGATCAGTGTGTGGCAGGGAGGAAGCGCGGTGTCAGCGAGCTCTGTGGCATTGATTTGACCCTGAGACTTCAAGTCCAAATCCATGATTTCTGCTTGTCCATCGGGGGGCAGGGTAGGTGCCACGACTAGGGCGAGTCTGACTGTTCGGGGGCACGGGTGGGAGGGAGCTCCTGCTCCTGCTCCATGGCTGATTCAGATAAGGTCTCTCTCTGTCTCTCTCTCTTTCTACCTCTCTTTGTCTCTCTCTCTTTCTGCCTCTCTCTCACTGTCTCCCTCTCTGTCTGTCTCTCTCTTTGTCTCTCTCTCTTTCTGCCTCTCTCTCACTCTGTCTCGCTCTCTGTGTCTCTCACTCTGTTTCTCAGTCTCGCTCTGTCTCTCTCTCTCTCTCCCTCGCTGTTTCTCTGTCTCTCTCTCTGTTTCTCAGTCTCGCTCTGTCTCTGTCTGTGTTTCTATCTCTTTCTCTATCTCTTTATGTCTGTCTCTGTTTCTCCATATCTCATTCTCTATCTGTCTCTCTCCCCCATTTTTTCTAGGCTGTGCCATATGATTTTGCTTCTGATAGTGCGGCCTCCTCTTTCCAACACAATATTGTGAAGCCTGTATTTATTGCTCCGGCGGTTTCCCTGGCTACGCCGTCCCTTCATTGGAAGAAGATCAGCCTTGTTTGTGTGCAGACGGGGAAAGCCTCGCTCGCTTGCTGTGCCCACGGTGGCGCGAGCTCTGGGTTCTCGGCCCCGTGCACTGCCGCTCTGGGAGTTGAGGCGGTCTGGCCCTGATTAGTCCTTCATGTGAGAGGCGCCACTTCCTGCTGACTGCTTCACTTCCTTTTGCCGGCGTCCTGTGATCTCTCCTCGACGGCTGGAACCGGACACCCGACATTCCCAGCACGGCAGCCAGTGAGGCAGTGAGACAAGGCCTGTCAGAGAGTGAATTACAAACTGGCCCAGGAGCCCTGGGGTTAGGGGCCCCGACAGACCCAACACAGTCAAGGCCGCCTTTGTCCGTCTCCAGACCTTGGCTTTGAGCAAAACCAAGAGCAAAATTCCTAAAATGGTGACTCTTTGAGGGAGGCCTTGACAGCCGGCAATGTTCTGTGATTATTGGATCTAGAAATAACAGCCCTGTGTCTCACACTGCGATATCCTGCAGGGTTAGACCTCACTGTGTGTGACCAATAATCACAGCTACATGCCATGATTACACTGACTCGTTCTGCATCCTGTTAAAGCAGAGGCCTAACCATCCAGACCCCTTTTCATAGAATCACACAGCACAGGCGGCCATTCGGCCCATCATGCCTGTGCCGGCTCTTTGAATGAGCTCTCCAATTAGTCCCACTCCCCCAGCTCCTTCCCCAGAGCCCTGCAAATTTCCCCCTTCAACTATTTATCCAATTCAATTTTGAAAGTTACTATTGAACCTGCTTCCACCGCCCTTTCAGGCAGCGCGTTCCAGATCACAACAACTCACCGCCTAACCAGTGTTTTATAAAGGTTTAGCACAACTTCCTTGCTTTGGTGCTCCATGCCTCTGCTTATAAAGCCAAGGATCCCATGTGCTTTTTTAACAGCCTTCTCAACTTGTCCTGAAACAGATTATCGGGTCATTATCACATTGCTGTTTGTGGGCGCTTGCTGTGCCCAAATTGGCTGCCGTGTTTCCTACATTACAACAGTGGCTACACTTTAATAGTACTCCATTGGCTGTAAAGCACTTAGGGACATCTAAAGCTTCCCCCACCGCGGAGTCACCCCCCCCCCCCACCGCGGAACCCTCCCCCAACACCATAGAGCCATCACCCCGCCCCCCGACCCACCTCCGCAAGAACCATTTCCCCCATTGCCGCGATTCGTGACGTTCATGAATCAGAGGGCTGTTGCCTCTAACACCAGACATTAGGACACTGGCCGGCCGGCCTTGGAATCTCTCCTCCCTTCTCTCTCCCGACCCAATTTTTAACTGATTTTCCTGGTTCTTCTAGGTTGCTGGTCAGCTCAAGGCAGCTCATGTTCTTCCTGTGTGAGCCCAGATGTCGAGCATTGGCTATTTAAACATGGGAATCATTGCAGTCAAGACCAAGGGGTCCTAATTTGTCAGCGACCGGTTTTAGAGTCTCAGGACTGGCCAGAAATTGGGCCTGTTTAATATTCATTGGCCAAGATGCTGGTGCCTCCAGGGGGCAACGCCCGTTTGAAGACATGGATTTCGAGGCCAGATTTTTGTTGGGTCACGGTATCGAGGGATATGGAGCAAAGGCGGGTAAATGGAGTTGAGGTACAGACCCAATTGAAAGGCGGAACAGGCTGGAGGGGCTGAGTGGCCTCCACCTGTTCCTATGTTGGAGGGAGAGTGGGAGGTGGGCTGGGATGTAAGCGGTTGTGGCGAGGGGATGATGCAATGAGAAGATTTAAAACTAAAAATGGGGATTTTGTATTCAAAGCATGGGGCGGAGGTTGGCAGTGATGGGGGGGTGGGGGGGATGGGCGAGTGTGACCGTGTGGTATATGCCACCCCTGAACGGCCTGGCTCTGATTTTAAGGTTATGCCCCCTTGTTCTGGATTCCCCCACCAGAGGAAATAGTTTCTCTCTATCGACCCCTTTAACCGTTTAAAACGCCTCGATTAGATCACCCCTAAACTCGAGGGAATACAAGCCCAGTCTGTGCAACCTGTCCTCGTAATTTAACCCTTTCAGCCCCGGTATCATTCTGGTGAATCTGCGCTACTCCCCCTCCGAGGCCAATATATCCTTCCTGAGGGGCGGGGCCCAGGACTGAACACAGTTACTCCAGGTGGGGTCTGACCAGAGCTCCGTACAACTGAAGCATCACTTCCTCCCCTTTGTATTCCAGTAGTCTTTTTAATTATTTTTTGTACCTGTGCATTGGCTTTTAGTGATTTCTGTACATGGACTCCCTAAATCTCTCTGCCCACCCACAGTTTCCAACTCCTCACCATTAGAATAAGAGTCTCCAGCTGTCTTGACTCTGCTCCCTGGGACTCTCTCCCTAAACCGCTCCCCATTACTACCCCTCTCTCCATCTGCAAAAGACACCTCTCCAGTCACACCTTCAGTCACCAGCCCGAACTTGACTGACGACTCTCTTGGATGGTTTGCACCTTTTCTGGGGACACTTTGACGCTAATGCCTCAGTGTGGCTGTGTGCTGTCGCTCTCCTACACTCACTGATCTGACTGCACCAGGTAAGGGCCCAGGGACATTACAGAGGGTGCAGAGGCTGCTGGCCACCCTCCCTCAGAGACTCCTTCCAGCTACGAGATTAGACACCATCTCTCACCCAAACATCTCGTGACAATTATATGAGCTTACAGAAGGCCAACATTGAATGCCCAGTCACATTAATCTGCTTCCCAGACCCGTAATCAAAGTCACAAGATTCCCACTGCCACCTTTAACAGGCCGGGAGAATTCATCCCTTTGGCTAAGGCCTCCCTGTCCAGCCAGATTCCGAACGTGCGCTGGGAATGATGCACTTCAGGATCTACGGGTCCTGGCAGCTCGGTGGAAATCCCATCAGGTCTATTCCACATTACCCATCCAGAAATAGTCCAACACCTTACAGTCGGAGATTGTTAGAAACAAATCCCATATAATATACACAGGGCGCCCTGGCCATGAACTATAATATGTACAGGGAACGATTCACTCCCGTCTGGGACTGTACGGCCCGTGTGTGTCTCAGTGTCAGCTCCTGTACATGTACAGTACACACAGCGGGTAAAAGGGAACGATTCACTCCCGTCTGGGACTGTACGGCCCGTGTGTGTCTCAGTGTCAGCTCCTGTACATATACAGTACACAGCGGGTAAAGGGAACGATTCACTCCCGTCTGGTACTGTACGGCCCGTGTGTCTCAGTGTCAGCTCCTGTACATGTACAGTACACACAGCGGGTAAAGGGAACGATTCACTCCCATCTGGTACTATACGGCCCGTGTGTCTCAGTGTCAGCTCCTGTACATGTACAGTACACAGCGGGTAAAGGGAACGATTCACTCCCGTCTGGTACTGTACGGCCCTGTGTGTCTCAGTGTCAGCTCCTGTACATGTACAGTACACACAGCGGGTAAAGGGAACGATTCACTCCCATCTGGTACTATACGGCCCGTGTGTCTCAGTGTCAGCTCCTGTACATGTACAGTACACACAGTGGGTAAAGGGAACGATTCACTCCCGTCTGGTACTATACGGCCCTGTGTGTCTCAGTGTCAGCTCCTGTACATGTACAGTACACACAGCGGGTAAAGGGAACGATTCACTCCCGTCTGGTACTATACGGCCCGTGTGTGTCTCAGTGTCAGCTCCTGTACATGTACAGTACACACAGCGGGTAAAGGGAACGATTCACTCCCGTCTGGTACTGTACGGCCCGTGTGTGTCTCAGTGTCAGCTCCTGTACATGTACAGTACACAGCGGGTAAAGGGAACGATTCACTCCCGTCTGGTACTGTACAGCCCTGTGTGTCTCAGTGTCAGCTCCTGTACACGTTAATGCAATCAGACAGGAGGGAAGAAAATGGGACAGAAATTAAATTGTTATGAACTGATTGGCAGAAGTGAAGCTGACCGATGAAGCTGAGAGCAGTGATTGCTGTAAGTATCCTGCGTGTGTCTGTGTCAGTGGGAGGGCTAAACACGGAGCCACAGACCCTGCAATGGTGGAGGGTTGGGCTGAAGTTACCTCAATTCTCAAACAGAAAATCCTAATCTTTTTGCACAATAGATTATTTATGTTCATCTTAGTTTTGCAAAGGAATGAAGTAATTATTGAGCATAATCGTATTACTGTGTCTGCCCGTGGAGCCCAGCTCAGGAATAGTCTGATCCCCAGACTCCGGATACCAACAATAACCCTGTGTGAACAAACTCCAGCCCACACAAGATTCCTCAGCTGGGATTAGCACCAGTGATGGCCTGGCATCACGCCAGACTGCGCTGGGAGACGGTGGAGCCCCAATGGTCAGTGTGGAGGCCCCAATGGTCAGTGTGGAGCCCCAATGGTCAGTGTGGAGCCCCAATGGTCAGTGTGGAGCCCCAATGGTCAGTGTGGAGCCCCAATGGTCAGTGTGGAGCCCCAATGGTCAGTGTGGAGCCCCAATGGTCAGTGTGGAGGCCCCAATGGTCAGTGTGGAGCCCCAATGGTCAGTGTGGAGCCCCAATGGTCAGTGTGGAGCCCCAATGGTCAGTGTGGAGCCCCAATGGTCAGTGTGGAGCCCCAATGGTCAGTGTGGAGCCCCAATGGTCAGTGTGGAGGCCCCAATGGTCAGTGTGGAGGCCCCAATGGTCAGTGTGGAGCCCCAATGGTCAGTGTGGAGGCCCCAATGGTCAGTGTGGAGCCTCAATGGTCAGTGTGGAGCCTCAATGGTCAGTGTGGAGCCCCAGTGGTCAGTGTGGAGCCCCAGTGGTCAGTGTGGAGCCCCAGTGGTCAGTGTGGAGCCCCAGTGGTCAGTGTGGAGCCCCAGTGGTCAGTGTGGAGCCCCAGTGGTCAGTGTGGAGCCCCAGTGGTCAGTGTGGAGCCCCAGTGGTCAGTGTGGAGCCCCAGTGGTCAGTGTGGAGCCCCAGTGGTCAGTGTGGAGCCCCAGTGGTCAGTGTGGAGCCCCAGTGGTCAGTGTGGAGCCCCAATGGTCAGTGTGGAGCCCCAGTGGTCAGTGTGGAGCCCCAGTGGTCAGTGTGGAGCCCCATTGGTCAGTGTGGAGTCCCCAGTGGTCAGTGTGGAGCCCCAGTGGTCAGTGTGGAGCCCCAGTGGTCAGTGTGGAGCCCCAGTGGTCAGTGTGGAGCCCCAGTGGTCAGTGTGGAGCCCCAGTGGTCAGTGTGGAGCCCCAGTGGTCAGTGTGGAGCCCCAGTGGTCAGTGTGGAGCCCCAGTGGTCAGTGTGGAGCCCCAGTGGTCAGTGTGGAGCCCCAATGGTCAGTGTGGAGCCCCAATGGTCAGTGTGGAGCCCCAATGGTCAGTGTGGAGCCCCAGTGGTCAGTGTGGAGCCCCAGTGGTCAGTGTGGAGCCCCAGTGGTCAGTGTGGAGCCCCAATGGTCAGTGTTAGCCCCAGTGGTCAGTGTGGAGCCCCAATGGTCAGTGTGGAGGTCCCAATGGTCAGTGTGGAGCCCCAATGGTCAGTGTGGAGCCCCAATGGTCAATGTGGAGCCCCAGTGGTCAGTGTGGAGCCCCAGTGGTCAGTGTGGAGCCCCAGTGGTCAGTGTGGAGCCCCAGTGGTCAGTGTGGAGCCCCAGTGGTCAGTGTGGAGCCCCAGTGGTCAGTGTGGAGCCCCAGTGGTCAGTGTGGAGCCCCAGTGGTCAGTGTGGAGCCCCAGTGGTCAGTGTGGAGCCCCAGTGGTCAGTGTGGAGCCCCAATGGTCAGTGTTAGCCCCAGTGGTCAGTGTGGAGCCCCAATGGTCAGTGTGGAGGTCCCAATGGTCAGTGTGGAGCCCCAATGGTCAGTGTGGAGCCCCAATGGTCAGTGTGGAGCCCCAGTGGTCAGTGTGGAGCCCCAGTGGTCAGTGTGGAGCCCCAGTGGTCCGTGTGGAGCCCCAGTGGTCAATGTGGAGCCCCAGTGGTCAGTGTGGAGCCCCAATGGTCAGTGTGGAGCCCCAGTGGTCAGTGTGGAGCCCCAGTGGTCAGTGTGGAGGCCCCAGTGGGCAGTGTGGAGCCCCAGTGGGCAGTGTGGAGCCCCAATGGTCAGTGTGGAGCCCCAATGGTCAGTGCAGTGGCCCCAATGGTCAGTGTGGAGCCCCAGTGGTCAATGTGGAGCCCCAGTGGTCAGTGTGGAGCCCCAATGGTCAGTGTGGAGCCCCAATGGTCAGTGTATTTAAACTCACTTTCACGGGCTTTTTTACAGAGGCCAGTGTCGGGAGCGGTGAGAGCGGAGTTTCAGTGAGTATTTAAACTCACTTTCGCGGGCTTTTTTACAGAGGCTTACCAATCTCACAGACCAGCGGCGGTGTTCCAGAGCCACGTCACGATTCAAAATGTGACGCGGGCAGGAGGAAGCAGCTGATTGGGTGAGTACGGCCAGGTGAGTATTTATACTACTCTATAGTTTGACAGTTAAGGTTCATAGTTTATAAAGTTTAGAAGGTCTTAATTTTGTGGTTATAGTTTCTAAGGTCTCTGTTGTGTAGTGGGGAGTGCTAGGAAACAAGGGCCCTTGAGTATATCATTTAATTGTAGTATAATTGGTGGTATTGATTTAATTTAAATTAATTAAAGGGTAAGTCATGGCAGCAAAGCTCGGCCCCGTGGCATGCTCCTCCTGCACTATGTGGGAAATCAGGGACACTTTCTGTGTCCCAGACGACCATGTATGCAGGAAGTGTATCCAGCTGCAGCTACTGGCAGACCGCCTTGCGGCACTGGAGCTGTGAATGTATACATACTGGAGCATTCGCGATTCTGAGGACGTCGTGGATATCACGTTTAATCAGTTGGTCACACCACAGGTAAAGGCTGCACAGGCAGGAAGGGAATGGGTGACCGCCGGGCAGAGTAGTAGGCGCAGGCAGGTAGTGCAGGGGTCCCCTGTGGCCATCCCCCTCTCAAACAGATATACCGCTTTGGATATTGTTGGGGCTCCACACTGGCACCATGGGTGGTTCTGCTGCATGGGACGGGAGGAAAAAGAGCAGGAGAGCTATAGTGATAGGGATTCTATTGTAAGGGGAATAGATAGGCATTTCTGCTGCTGCAAACGAGACTCCAGGATGGAATGTTGCCTCCCTGGTGCAAGGGTCAAGGATGTCTCAGAGCGGCTGCAGGACATTCTGGAGGGAGAGGGGGAACAGCCAGTTGTCGTGGTGCATATAGGTACCAACGATATAGGTAAAAAATGGGATGAGGTCCTAAAAGCTGAATATAGGGAGTTAGGAGGTAAATTAAAAAATAGGACCTCAAAGGTAGTAATCTCAGGATTGCTACCAGTGTCACGTGCTCGTCAGAGTAGAAATAGAAGGATATTTCAGATGAAAACGTGGCTAAAAGAATGGTGCAAGGAGGTGGGATTCAAATTCCTGGGACATTGGAACTGGTTCTGGGGGAGGTGGGACCAGTACAAACCGGACGGTTTGCACCTGGGCAGGACCGGGACCGATGTCCTAGGGCGAGTGTTTGCTAGTGCTCTGGGGGAGGGTTTAAACTAAAATGGCAGGGGGTTGGGAACCTGTGCAGGGAGACAGAGGAAAGGGAAACAAGGATAAAAGCAAAGGACAGGAAGGAGAAAAGCAAAAGTGGAAGTCAGAGAAATCAACGGTTTAAATCAAACATGGCCGCAGTAAATAATAATTCTAATAGGTCTAAGCATTAAAAAAACAAGCCTGAAGGCTTTGGGGGAGAAATTGGGTGAGTAGCGCCACCTGTTAGCGCCTAAAGAGGCAGTCAGTGGCTGTAGCGCCACTGGCTGCGTCTCCGGCGATATTCAGTAGGGGCGCTAATGGTGGCGTTAGGCATTTGCGCTGCGCCGCCACCGATGACGTCATCGGTGTGCGCAGCACCCCATTCGTGCCCCGTTCGCGATATTTGGTAGCGAACGCCGCAGTTGCGCCGCTCGCTACCCGCGCCCGGTTCACGGGGCCTTACTGTGGTGTATGTAACCTGTTCCACCTTAAGAGAACTTAAGCCTGTTCCACCTTAAGAGATGTACTACTTTCTCTGGCTGCTGTATACGTAATACCGGTGGTGACCACCGGTATATAAGCACTGTGTAGTAATATTGTATTCAGTATAGTCCTGACCTCCAACCAGTAAAGACCTGTTGAACTTTAATCTTGTAGTCTGTGTTAGTAATTACAACTAGAACACACAGACTTAACAGTGGCGATGAGTCCGATTCTTACCCTGCGGCAGTTTATATCCACGACGGCTTCGTCCACAGAACGGACATCGAAGAGAGGCTTCCACCCTCATCACCCTGCTGGAAGACACGGCGCGCGGCAGACATCGAGAAACCAGAGTGCAGAAGACATCCTGAACTCAAAGCCTCCATCAGCGGCTGTCAGCTATCTTCTTTCTACCTCGGTGGTGGGTAAGCCGGGCAGCGACGCGACCAGAAAGTCGGCCGCGTTGGCTGTACAGACGTGGAGGGAAGACGGAGGAATAAGGGCGGTGAGATTGATCGCGACCGGAGATAAGGGCCGGGTTCGCATTCGGGCCGAAAGGCGCAGCGCGGGGACATCGATCGCGGCTGGTGATAAGGGCCGGGCCGCATTCGGGCTAAAAAGGCGCAGCGTCTGGGGCAACTGAAGGCGCGAGAGCCGCGGTGAAGCGGAGACAGCGTCGGGGGACGGGTGAAGACCGCCAAGCGTGGGAAAACCGCCATTTTGTAGGCGGAGGACGAAGACAAGAGCGGGAAACCGCCATCTTGGATAAAAATAAAAATAAATTAAATTGCAACGATGCCTAAACATGGGAACATTAATACCTTTGATAGCGACATCGAAGATTGGGCCATGTATGTAGAACGCATACAAAATTATTGTAAAGCAAATAAAATCCCAGATGAAGAGAAAGCACTAACATTATTAAACTTAATGGGTGCGAAGACATACGGGCAATTGAAACACCTTTTATCACCAGATGAACTGGCGGATAAGACGTTCGAGGAGATTGTTACTGTCCTGAAAAATCATCTAAACCCCACGCCGCTGATGCTAGCGGAATGATTTAAATTTTACAGCAGAAGACAGCTGAAGGATGAAAGCAATGCTGAATATTTAATGGAATTGCGTAAGCTAGCAAAGTACTGTCAGTTTGGAACGAGACTGACAGAGGCGCTACGAGATAAATTTGTGTGTGGTTTATTAAAAGAAGATACACAAAAGCGACTGCTCGAGGAGAATGAGCTGATGCTTGAGAAAGTGGTCACTATGGCAGCAGCACACGAAGCCGCAGCGAGAGGCACGGCAGTAATGCAGCTACGGTCACCGGAACTCAGTACAAATAAATTGGGTTTGAGTACTGTAAAATGTTATCGTTGTGGAAAGACAACGCACGATCAGAACCAGTGTTGGTTTAAAAACCAAGAATGCAGAACGTGTGGCAGGCTTGGCCACATAGCTAAAGTATGCCGGTCAGGAAAGAAGACCAGCAACAAAAAGTCACCGCAAGGAAAATACATAAAGGTACACAAGGTGACAAAGAACAGTTCGACCGAACAGAAGTCAGATTCAGACGCTAGCAGTAATGAACTGGGTAGCTTAAGAGTACACAACGTTGGTAAGGGTGCAGATCTCCAGACAATTTGGGTCACCCTTCAGATAGCAGGAGTCCAAGTAAAGATGGAATTGGACACTGGATCGGCATTGACGGTCATGAATAAGAAAGATTACAAAAGGTTATTCCAACATATTCCCCTACGGGATACGGAGATTATATTGAAAACATACACGGGGCAAAGAGTGTACCCCATCGGAAAGATAGAGGTAAAAGTGGTCCACAAGGGCGAAGAAAGCCAAGTAATGGACTTATATGTGCTACCTGAAGGAGGTCCACCACTACTAGGACGGGAGTGGATTAGGAAAATGAATATGGACTGGCACTCCTTGAAGGCACTAACGGTAGATTCCGGGGAAACAGATGTCAAACCTAAACGATTGTCCAAAATATTGGATGATGCTAAAGAGGTGTTCCAGCAGGGACTGGGAACACTGAGAGGAATTACGGCAAACATCAAGATTGATGAACATGCACACCCAAAATTTTTTAAAGCCAGACCGGTACCCTATGCAATACGACCTACTGTAGAAGCGGAACTGGGAGCGCTAGAACGTTCAGGTGTACTGTCTAAGGTAGATTGGAGTGAGTGGGCTACGCCCATTGTTCCCGTTATGAAACGTCCTTCGAGCAACAAGCCAGGAGAACCAGGGAAGGTTTGCATCTGTGGAGATTTCAAAATCACCGTTAATCCGGTGCTTCACACGGTGCAGTATCCGCTTCCGCGGATTGAGGATATTTTTGCTTCGTTGTCTGGCGGGAAACACTTCACCAAGATAGACCTGGCGCAGGCGTACTTGCAGATGGAGGTTGAAGAAGAGTCACGCCAATACCTCACGATCAACACGCATCGAGGTTTGTACCGGTACAATAGGCTGGTTTTTGGAGTGGCATCGGCTCCAGCAATTTGGCAGAGGGCCGTGGAGCAGGTATTACAGGGAATTCCAGGCACACAATGTTACCTGGACGATATTCTGATTACAGGTGATGGTGATGAAGAACACCTCGCAAACTTGGAACTGGTGCTCAACAGACTGAAAGAGTATGGACTTAGAGTTAATCGGCAGAAATGTGAGTTCTTCCAGAAGCGGATCTCGTACTGTGGTCATGTCATTGACCGGGAGGGGCTTCATAAGTCTCCTGACAAGATAGAGGCAGTTGTAAAGGCTCCCGCTCCGGATAATGTCTCTCAGTTGAGGTCGTTTCTAGGATTGATTAACTATTACCATAAATTTCTACCAAATCTATCCACGGTACTGCACCCGCTAAATGCTCTTTTGCAGAAGGGGGTACCATGGGAATGGAGCGAAAACTGTAAGAAGGCATTTCGCAAAAGCAAAGAATTGATCACCTCAGAGGAAGTGTTGGCTCATTTCAACCCGACACTGCCTATTCGGTTGGCTTGTGATGCTTCTCCATATGGTATTGGGGCAGTACTCTCACACAAGTTGCCAAATGGCACGGAAAGGCCAGTCGCGTTTGCATCCAGATCATTGACCTCCGCTGAGCGCAACTATGCGCAGATCAATAGGGAGGCTCTCAGCCTTGTATGGGGAGTGAAGAAGTTTAATCATTACCTGCAGGGCCAAAAATTCACACTTCTGACAGACCATCAGCCGTTGGTATCCATTTTTAACCCTAAGAAGGGTGTTTCAGTGATGACAGCACAGCGTCTCCAGAGATGGTCCCTTTTCCTCGGGGCACATCAATATCAAATAGAATTCAAAGGTACGAAGCAGCATGGCAATGCTGATGGGCTGTCGCGCCTGCCACTACCTGAAGAAGAAGAAACGACGAAAGTTGACCCTGTTGAGTTATTTCATTCGACCATCATCGAGTGTTTACCAGTCACCAATGCAAGTATTGAAAGAGAAACCAGGAACGACCCGACACTGTCCAGAGTCTACGAGGTGACAGTGAAAGGATGGCCAACACGTGGTGATCCTCTGTTACCGGCATTCTCGGCAAGGCGAGACCAGCTGTCCGTCTGCCATGGTACTTTGATGTACGGGACAAGAGTGATTATTCCTCCCAAGTTAAGGGAAAGAGTTCTGAAAGAACTGCATGAAGGTCATCTGGGGGGAGTTAAGATGAAAAGTCTTGCTAGGGCTTATGTATGGTGGCCGGGTATTGACCAACAGATAGAGGAGTTGACGAAAAGCTGCGCTGGGTGCCAAAAAGTGCAAAATGCACCTCCGATCGCACCACTACACCCATGGGAATGGCCTTCAGCCCCATGGCAACGCGTACATATTGACTTTGCTGGTCTATTCATGGACTCCATGTTCCAAATTGCGGTGGACGCACATTCCAAATGGCCAGAAGTGATCAAGATGAATACCAAACATTCAAAAAGGCAATAAAAGCCATGAACGATGATCAGATTCCGCTACAGCACAAGGTGGACAATTTCCTAATGGCATATTGAAACGCCGCTCATGCAGTGACTAACCAAAGTCCTGCCATGATGTTTTATAACAGGAGGTTGCGGTCCAGGTTGGACTTGTTAAAACCAAATGTGTGGAGGGAAGTGGAAAACAAACAGTTCCGGCATATTAATAACAAGACCACTCGAAGTTTCGACGTAGGACAACCAGTGTTGGCAAGGGGCTATGGAAACGAAAAATGGCAGTCCGGAACAATTCGGGCCAGACAAGGACCTCTGATGTACACAGTAGATATTGGTAACAATGTGATAAGGCGTCATGCGGATCAACTGGTAGAATCGAGAGCAAGGGTCGAACCCATGGTTGCGACAGAGACAACTGTGGAAGACGTTAATGAACCTGAAGCATCTACCTCGGCAGGGAATGTACCTGATGATGATAACACCCAATGCATGGGAGACCAACTAGAGGAGTCACCTCAGCAACAGGAATCAGAGACCACTGAAAGGCGTTATCCAAACCGAATCAGAAGGCCTCCTGAGAGACTGAACCTTTGAACTGTTTATACCTGAAGTTATATATGTATATATGTTATTATGTTATGTTAAATGGGGATATGACTGTTAAGCTAAAAAGGGAGGATTGTGGTGTATGTAACCTGTTCCACCTTAAGAGAACTTAAGCCTGTTCCACCTTAAGAGATGTACTACTTTCTCTGGCTGTTGTATACGTAATACCGGTGGTGACCACCGGTATATAAGCACTGTGTAGTAATATTGTATTCAGTATAGTCCTGACCTCCAACCAGTAAAGACCTGTTGAACTTTAATCTTGTAGTCTGTGTTAGTAATTACAACTAGAACACACAGACTTAACACTTACTGTGCCGGCAGCAACGCAAGTTAAGGTGGAGGTGCGGGGTGGCCGCTTTTTCGGCGGCCGCCTGCCAGCATCTCCGCCCCGGCCTCCTAACCCCCCCCCCCCCCCCCGCAGCATTGCCGGCTGTTTCCCCGAGAGCCCGGCACTTCTCCTTGGTGCCGGGCTCATTTGCCGGCACTCGCGAGCGGGGATCGCGCTGTTGCAGGCACCTCCCCCTTAACAGTGGGAGGAAGACCTGCAGTACCGCAGCGTGCCGTGCCGCAGCGTGTGGCGCTGCGGCACGTTGCACTGCGATAATCAGTTTCAGCGCCCTAAGAGGGACGCGGAGCGCCTCGAGCCTCGCCCCGTGTCCCTCGAGGGGCACTGAAACTGAATTTCTGGCGATTGGTATCACTCCGATCGCTGCGCTAAATCCTGCGCTCAGGCGACTTTTGCGCCACTTTGGCGCCCCAACCCAATTTCTAGGCCTTTGTGTCTTAATGCGAGGAGCATTCGTAATAAGGTGGATGAATTAGCTGCGCAAATAGATGTAAACGGATATGATATAATTGGGATTATGGAGACATTGCTCCAGGGTGACCAAGGCTGGGAATTCAACATCCAGGGGTATTCAATATTCAGGAAGGACAGGCAAAAAGGAAAAGGCGGTGGGGTAGCATTGCTGGGTAAAGAGATTAACACAACAGTAAGGAAGGATATTAGCTCTGATGATGTGGAATCTGAATGGGTAGAGCTGAGAAATACCAAGGGGCAGAAAACGTTAGTGGGAGTTGTATACAGACCCCAAACAGTAATGCTGAGGTTGGGGATGGCATTAAACGGGAAATTAGAGACGCGTGCAATAAGGGCACAGCAGTTATCATGGGTGACTTTAATCTACATATAGATTGGGCCAACCAAATTAGTAACAATACTGGGGAAGAGGAATTCCTAGAGTGTATAAAGGATGGTTTCCTGGACCAATATGTCAAGGAACCAGCTAGAGATCAGGCCATCTTAGACTGGGTATTATGTAATGAGAAAGGATTAATTAGCAATCTTGTTGTGCAAGGCCCCTTGGGTCGGAGCGATTATAATATGATAGAATTCTTCATTAAGATGGAGAGTGAAGTACAGGAAACTTTCGATTTACCGGCACCTAAATAACCGGAAATCTCAGTTAACCGGCAAAATTCAGGAGTAGGTTCAGGTAAGTTTTACTTCATATTCTACTTGCCTTCCTCGATCAGTTGCTGTGCAAGGGTGTGGCTGCAGCTGTTGCTAAGCTACAGAGACGCTTGAAACTTGTGGCCATTGTTCTGAACCTGTTGCTAAGCAACAGGGTTTGTTGCTTTATATGGAGCTCTCAGCTCTCCGTATCTTTTACTATAGCTTTCGGTTATCCGGAATTTTTGATGAACTGGCACCACGTCGGTCCCGTCGGTGCCGGATAAAAAAAAGTTTCCTGATGTTGATTCAGAGACTTGGGTACTGAATTTAAATAAAGGAAACTATGATGGTATGATGTGCGAGTTGGCTAGGATGGATTCGGGAATGTTCCTTAAAGGGTTGATGGTGAATAGGCAATGGCAAACATTTAAAGATCGCATGGATGAACTACAGAATTTGTTCATCCCTGTTTGGCATAAAAATAAAACAAAAAAGGTGACTCAACCGTGGCTAACAAGGAAAATTAGGGATAGCATAAGATCCAAGGAGAGGACATATAAATTGGCCAGAAAAAACAGCAAACCTGAGGATTGGGAGCAGTTTAGGATTCAGCAAAGGAGGACAAAGGGATTAATTAAAAGGTGGGACAATAGAGTATGAGAGTAAGCTTACAGGGAGCATAAAAACTGACTGTAAAAGCTTGTACAGATATGTGAAGAGAAAAAGATTGGTAAAGTCAAGCATAGGTCCCTTGCAGTCAGAATCAGGGGAATTTATAATGGGGAACAAAGACATGGCAGACCAGTTAAATACATACTTTGGTTCTGTCTTCACAAAGGAGGACACAAATAAACTCCCAGAGATGTCGGGGAACATAGGGTCTATTGAGGGGGAGGAACTGAAAGAAATCAGTATTTGTAGGGAAATGGTGTTAGGGAAATTGATGGGATTGAAGGCCGATAAATCCCCAGGGCCTGATAATCTACATCCTAGGGTACTTAAGGAAGTGGCCCTAGAAATAGTAGATGCATCGCTGGTCATCTTCCAAAATTCTATAGACTCTGGAACAGTTCCCATGGATTGGAGGATAACTAATGTTACCCCACTATTTAAAAAAGGTGGTAGAAAAAAAACAGGGAATTATAGACCGGTAAGCCTGACATCGGTAGTGGGGAAAATGCAAGAGTCCATTATAAAAGATGTAATAGCAGAGCACTTGGAAAACAGTGACAGGATCGGACAAAGTCAACATGGATTTACAAAAGGTAAATCATGCTTGACTAATCTACTGGAATTTTTTGAGGATGTAACTGGTAAAATAGTTAAGGGAGAACCAGTGGATGTGACGTATTTGGACTTTCAGAAGGCTTTCGATAAGGTCCCACATAGGAGACTAACGTGCAAAGTTAAAGCACATGGGATTGGGGGTAAGGTACTGACTTGGATAGAAAACTGGTTGGCAGACAGGAAGCAAAGAGTTGGAATAAATGGGTCTTTTTCCGAGTGGAAGGCAGTGACTAGTGGGGTACCGCAGGGATCGGTGCTAGGACTCCAGTTATTCACAATATATATTAATGATCTAGATGAGGGAACTAGATGTAATACGTCCAAGTTTGCAGATGACACAAAGCTGGGTGGGCGTGTGTGATGTGAGGAGGATGCAGAGATACTCCAGTACGATTTGGACAGGTTGGGCGATTGGGCAGATGCATGGCAGATGCAGTATAATGTGGATAAATGCGAGGTTATCCACTTTGGTGGCAAAAACAGGAAGGCAGATTATTATCTGAACGGCAATAGATTGGGAGAAGGGGAAGTGCAACAAGACCTGGGTGTCCTTGTGCACCAGTCGCTGAAGGTAAGCATGCAGGTGTAGCATGTGGTTAAGAAGGCAAATGGTATGCTGGCCTTCATAGCGAGAGGATTCAAGTACAGGAGCAAGGATGTCTTGCTGCAGTTGTACAGGGCCTTGGTGAGACCACACCTTGAGTATTGTGTGCAGTTTTGGTCGCCTTATCTGAGGAAGGATGTTCTTGCCATGGAGGGAGTGCAGCGAAGATTCACCAGACTGATACCTGGGATGGCAGGAATGACGTATGAAGAGAGATTGGGTCGATTAGGCTTATATTCGCTAGAGTTTAGAAGAATGAATGGGGATCTCATTGAAACTTATAAAATTCTAACAGGACTAGACAGACTAGATGCAGGAAGGATGTTCCCAATGGTCGGGGAGTCCAGAACCAGGGGTCACAGTGTAAGGATAAGGGGTAAGCCATTTAGGACAGAGATGTGGAGGAATTTCTTCACCCAGAGAGTGGTGAACCTGTGGTATTCTCTATCACAGAAGGCAGTTGAGGCCAATTCATTAAATATATTCAAGAAGGAGTTAGATATATTTCTTAAGGCTAAGGGGATCAAGGGATATGGGGAGAAAGCAGGGACAGGGTACTGAATTTGGATGATCAGCCATGATCACATTGAATGGCGGAACAGGCTCGAGGGGCCGAATGGCCTACTTCTGCTCCTATCTTCTATGTTTCTATGTGTGGAGGTCAGGCTCTGTGGGCAGCCTGCGGTCCAATGTAGCTTCTCGGCCAATTGGTCCCAGAGCACGAGGTCACCCAGAGACTGGGCAAAGTTGGTTCTGCAGGTCAGCGGTTCACCAAGTCAGCGGTCAGCCTCAGCCTCGGTGTTGTTGATGGGCTATGGCACTCGCCATGCCAGGTACCCGCATTGCCCACTCCGGATTGGGTAGGTTGCTCCAGTCTGCAGTCAGCCCGATGACAGAGCCTGTTAGTTTGTGCTGGTGAGATTCACATCTTGACCTATCACTGGTGGGATTCAGTGGAGGGATAATGGGGTAAGTACTTCTAAATAAAGTTCTCCATCTCAAATGTGCTGACTCTCACTGGGGTACAGTTCCACATGCACTGACTCTCACTGGGGTACAGTTCCACATGCACTGACTCTCACTGGGGTACAGTTCCACAGACACTGACTCTCACTGGGGTACAGTTCCACAGACACTGACTCTCACTGGGGTACAGTTCCACAGGCACTGACTCTCACTGGGGTACAGTTCCACAGACACTGACTCTAACTGGGGTACAGTTCCACAGACACTGACTCTCACTGGGGTACAGTTCCACAGACACTGACTCTCACTGGGGTACAGTTCCACAGACACTGACTCTCACTGGGGTACAGTTCCACAGACACTGACTCTCACTGGGGTACAGTTCCACAGACACTGACTCTCACTGGGGTACAGTTCCACAGGCACTGACTCTCACTGGGGTACAGTTCCACAGACACTGACTCTCACTGGGGTACAGTTCCACAGACACTGACTCTCACTGGGGTACAGTTCCACAGACACTGACACTCACTGGGGTATAGTTCCACAGGCACTAACTCTCACTGGGGTACAGTTCCACAGGCACTGACTCTCACTGGGGTACAGTTCCACAGACACTGACTCTCACTGGGGTACAGTTCCACAGACACTGACTCTCACTGGGGTACAGTTCCACAGGCACTGACTCTCACTGGGGTACAGTTCCACAGACACTGACTCTCACTGGGGTACAGTTCCACAGACACTGACTCTCACTGGGGTACAGTTCCACAGACACTGACTCTCACTGGGGTACAGTTCCACAGGCACTGACTCTCACTGGGGTACAGTTCCACAGACACTGACTCTCACTGGGGTACCGTTCCACAGGCACTGACTCTCACTGGGGTACAGTTCCACAGGCACTGACTCTCACTCGGGTACAGTTCCACAGGCACTGACTCTCACTGGGGTACAGTTGCACAGGCACTGACTCTCACTGGGGTACAGTTTCACAGACACTGACACTCACTGGGGTACAGTTCCACAGACACTGACTCTCACTGGGGTACAGTTCCACAGACACTGACTCTCACTAGGGTACAGTTCCACAGGCACTGACTCTCACTGGGGTACAGTTCCACAGGCACTGACTCTCACTGGGGTACAGTTCCACAGGCACTGACTCTCACTGGGGTACAGTTCCACAGACACTGACTCTCACTGGGGTACAGTTCCACAGACACTGACTCTTACTGGGGTACAGTTCCACAGACACTGACTCTCACTGGGGTACAGTTCCACAGACACTGACTCTCACTGGGGTACAGTTCCACAGCCACTGACTCTCACTGGGGTACATAGAAACATAGAAGATAGGAGCAGGAGTAGGCCATTTGGCCCCTCGAGCCTGTTCTGCCATTTAACGCGATCATGGCTGATTATCCAAATTCTGTACCCTGTCCCTGCTTTCTACCCATATCCCTTGATCCCTTTAGCCTTAGGAAATATATCTAACTCCTTCTTGAATATATTTAATGTTGGCCTCAACTGCCTTGTGTGGTAGAGAATTCCACAGGTTCACCACACTCTGGGTGAAGAAATTCCTCGTCATCTCTGTCTTAAATGGCTTACCCATTATCCTTTGACTGTGACACCTGGTTCTGGACTCCCCCGCCATCGGGAACATCCTTCCTTCATCTAGTCTGTCTAGTCCTGTTAGAATTTTATAAGTTTCAATGAGGTCCCCTCTCATTCTTCTAAACTCTGGTGAATATAAGCCCAATCGACCCAATCTCTCTTCATACGTCATTCCTGCCATCCCAGGTATCAGTCTGGTGAATCTTCGCTGCACTCCCTCCATGGCAAGAACATCCTTCCTCAGATAAGGCGACCAAAACTGCACGCAATACTCAAGGTGTGGACTCACCAAGGCCCTGTACAACTGCAGCAAGACATCCTTGCTCCTGTACTCGAATCCTCTCACTTTGAAGGCCAACATACCATTTGCCTTCTTAACCGCCTGCTGCACCTGCATGCTTACCTTCAGCGACTGGTGCAAAAGGACACCCAGGTCTCGTTGCACTTCCCCTTCTCCCAATCTATTGCCGTACAGTTCCACAGACACTGACTTTTTGTGGGGTACAGTTCCACAGGCACTGACTCACACTGGGGTACAGTTCCACAGACACTTACTCTTTCTGAGGTACTGTTCCATAGACACTGACTCTCAGTGGGGTACGGGTTCCACAGACACTGACTCTCACTGGGGTATGGGTTTCACAGACACTGACTCTCACTGGGGTACAGTTCCACAGACACTGACCCTCACTAGGGTATAGTTCTACAGACACTGATTCTTACTGGGGTACAGTTCCACAGACACTGACTCTCACTGGGGTACAGTTCCACAGACACTGACTCTCACTGGGGTACAGTTCCACAGGCACTGACTCTCACTGGGGTACAGTTCCACAGGCACTGACTCTCACTGGGGTACAGTTCCACAGGCACTGACTCTCACTGGGGTACAGTTCCACAGGCACTGACTCTCACTGGGGTACAGTTCCACAGACACTGACTCTCACTGGGGTACAGTTCCACAGACACTGACTCTCACTGGGGTACAGTTCCACAGACACTGACTCTAACTGGGGTACAGTTCCACAGACACTGACTCTCACTGGGGTACAGTTCCACAGACACTGACTCTCACTGGGGTACAGTTCCACAGACACTGACTCTAACTGGGGTACAGTTCCACAGACACTGACTCTCACTGGGGTACAGTTCCACAGACACTGACTCTCACTGGGGTACAGTTCCACAGACACTGACTCTCACTGGGGTACAGTTCCACAGACACTGACTCTCACTGGGGTACAATTCCATGGGCATTGTCGAAAGAGAATTGGAAAAGAGAAATTTTCAGGACGATGGGGAAAGAGCAGGGGAGTGGGACTAATCGGAGAGCTCTTTCAAAGGGCTGGCAGAGGCACGATGGGCTGAATGGTCTCCTTGAGTGCGATAAGTTTCTATTAGAGGGCGAAATGCAGAATATTTTTTTAAAAGGCGAGAGACTATTAAATGTTCATATTTGGAGAGATTTGGGTGTCCTTGTACAAGAATCACAGAAAGCTAATATGTAGGTACAGCAAGCAATTAGGAAGGCAAATGGTATGTTAGCCTTTATTTCAAGGGATTTGGTGTATAAGAGTAAGGAAATGTTGCTGCAATTACATTGGGCTTTGGTGAGACCACACCTGGAGTATTGTGCACAGTTTTGGTCTCCTTACCTAAGGAAGGATATACCTGCCATAGAGGGAGTGCAACGAAGGTTAACCAGACTGATTCCTGGGATGGGGGGATTGTCCTGTGAGGACAGATTGAGTAGACTAGGCCTATATTCTCTGGAGTTTAGAAGAATGAGAGGTGATCTCATTGAAATGTATAAACTTCTTGAGGGGATTGACAGTGTAGATGCTGAGAGGCTGTTTCCCCTAGCTGGGGAGTCTAGAACCAGGGGTCACAGTCTCAGGATAAGAGGTCGGCCATTTAGGTCTGAGATGAGGAGAAATTTCTTCAATCAGAGAGTGGTGAATCTTTGGAATTCTCGACCCCGTAGGGCTGTGGAGGCTCAGTCGATGAGTATATTCAAGAATGAGAGCGATAGATTTTTTGATACTAAGGGAATCAAGGGATACGGAGGTCGGGCAGGAAAGTGAAGTTGAGGTCGAAGATCAGCCATGATCTTATTGAATGGCGGAGCAGGCTCGAGGGGCCGACTCCTGCTCCTAATTCTTATGTTCTTATGTGACTAAATGGCATGGTCAAAGAAGTGTGTTTTTCAGGAGCGTCTTAAAGGAGGAGAGAGCGGCGGAGAGGTTTAGGGGGGGGAATTCCAGAGCTCAGGGCCGCGGCAATTTACAGATAATTGATCTACAACATTGCAGGTTGTGAGAGAAAGCTGGAAGTTAGGATCCCATTTATAATGGTATTTTTCCTGATTAATCCAAGGTGAGTTGATACATGTGGGAGGAATATAAAGAGTAAATATATGTACAAAATGTAAAATTAACAAGTAGAGCAGCAGCGTTAGCGATTGTGATACACAAATCTTTAATGGACAAGTTATGAAGCACTGGAAAAGAAGTGTAAGGGACCCTAATTTTTATAAACAGGAGTCTCGGTTATAAAAGCACAGCAGTAATGCTGCAACTGTCTAAATCATTGGACTGGTGACTGTTGGAATATTGGGGCGATTTTAACCGCACTCACTCAGCAGAAACCTGGCGGGCGGGCAGGCAGTTAAAATCGCCCCGGCTCTGACCTGTCCGAAAGCCGCCACGATCGCAGCATCTGCAATTTTAACCTGCTCTCCTGAGCAGGCAGCAAGGACACAAGCCCGGAGCCAACGGGGTCCTTCTTTACATGTACATGTTGCAGCCCCGATGACGTCATTGAGACCCGACTGTAATTTTAACTCAGGCCTGAGCGGGGAATCCACATGGAGTTAAAATCAGGGCCAATTGACCAGCTTTGGGCGCTTTACTTTACGAAAGAAAGACTTATATTTATATAGCACCTTTCACGACCTCAGGACCTCCCAAAGTGCTTTACAGCCAATGAAGTACTTTTTGAAGTGGAGTCACTGTTGTAATGTAGGAAACACGGCAGCCAATTTGCGCACAGCAAGCTCCCACAAACAGCAATGTGATAATGACCGGATAATCTGTTTTAGATGTTGATTGAGGGATAAATATTGGTCAGGACACTGGGGAGAACTCCCCTGCTCTTCTTCGAAATAGTGCCATGGGATCTTTGACGTCCACCTGAGAGAACAGACGGGGCCTCAGTTTAACATCTCATCCGAAATACGGCACCTCAGACAGTGCGGCATTCCCTCAGTAATGCACTGGGAGAGTCAGCCTGGATTTTGTGCTCAAGTCTCTGGAAGGATGTCAAGCCATGGAGAGAGTGCAGGAGGGATTCATGAAACCTGTGTTACAGAGAGTAACAGGACAGGACAGCAGGATATTAGAGAAGAAACATTGTCGTCCAGTTTTAATAGTTGCTGAGACGGTTTGTGCGCATTTCTGGAGCAGCAGACTGTAAATAACAGGTTAATAATCCATTCACACTGCCAAGCTTCGCAGACAAGGGTGCTGATCACAGCAGGGAGCCTTACAATAGGAGACTGTTGTGTATGAGCTTAGAGATCCTGGTCCCGTGGTACCTGCCCACAGTTCACATGCCTTCTCGTCACGTGCAGCTCAGATGCTTAGTCTGAGCTGAGGCCTGGGGCCGGTCAAGGGGGAGCATTCTGAAACTCTGCTAATTCGCTGCAATAATGTCAACAAATACCAAATGAACAGAACACGATAGATAAAGAGGAATGGGGCAGTGTGGGGTAGGATGGGAGGGGCAGTGTTCTGGGCGAGTTGCTCCATGTAGAGGGTTAATCTCACAAACACTCCCATTTTAGGTACAGCACGGGTTAGATACAGAGTAAAGCTCCCTCTACACTGTCCCATCAAACATTCCCAGGACAGGTACAGCACGGGTTAGATACAGAGTAAAGCTCCCTCTACACTGTCCCATCAAACACTCCCAGGGCAGGTACAGCACGGGTTAGATACAGAGTAAAGTTCCCTCTACACTGTCCCATCAAACACTCCCAGGGCAGGTACAGCACGGGTTAGATACAGAGTAAAGCTCCCTCTGCACTGTCCCACCAAACACTCCCAGGGCAGGTACAGCATGGGTTAGATACAGAGTAAAGCTCCCTTTACACTGTCCCACCAAACACTCCCAGGGCAGGTACAGCATGGGTTAGATACAGAGTAAAGCTCCCTTTACACTGTCCCATCAAACACTCCCAGGGCAGGTACAGCACGGGGTTAGATACAGAGTAAATCTCACTCTACACTGTCCCATCAAACACTCCCAGGGCAGGTACAGCACGGGTTAGATACAGAGTAAAGCTCCCTCTACACTGTCCCATCAAACACTCCCAGGGCAGGTACAGCATGGGTTAGATACAGAGTAAAGCTCCCTCTACACTGTCCTATCAAACACTCCCAGGGCAGGTACAGCACGGGTTAGATACAGAGTAAAGCTCCCTCTACACTGTCCCATCAAACACTCCCAGGGCAGGTACAGCACGGGTTAGATACAGAGTAAAGCTCCCTCTACACTGCCCCATCAAACACTCCCAGGGCAGGTACAGCACGGGTTAGATACAGAGTAAAGCTCCCTCTACACTGTCCCATCAAACACTCCCAGGGCAGGTACAGCATGGGTTAGAGACAGAGTGAAGCTCCCTCTACATTGTCCCCTCAAACACTCCCAGGGCAGGTACAGCACGGGGTTAGATGTAGATTAAGAGCTTATTTCAGTGGCGCTGTGCCTTGGGATGAGCTCCTCACTACCGCAAGTTTTTCTCCCAGTCTGATAGTTGTGTTGTGCTGTTAGCTGTGCGAATGTGGTGTAATGGGTAAGAGTTCTGGAAATTACCAGATTAGTGAGGAATTCTGCATTCCGGAAATAATAATGAGATTTAAACTCAGGGCCGTGACTGAGCTGCTCCAGACCGCGCCATCCCGCCCACGAGCACTTACCCGAGCTCAGTGCTGCACTTGCAGATTTACCCCGCGTGCCATCTCCTGTCTCTCACCCTCTCTTTTCAGTATTAAAACAGTGAGGAGAGCAAGGGTTACATTGGAGATGGTCGCATTCCAGCCCTCGCTCCTGCTTCCCATCACAGCTCACTGTCCAATCGGAGCGGGGAGAACAGAAACAAAATACAACAACTAACAGAATAGTTGGGGGAACCAGTGGATGTGGAGTATTTGGATTTTCAGAAGGTATTTGATAAGGTGCCACACAAGAGGTTATTAAACAAAATTAGGGCTCATGGGATTGGGGGTAATATACTAGCAGGGATTGAGGATTGGTTAACAGACAGAAAACAGAGAGTAGGAATAAACGGGTCATTTTCAGGTTGGCAGGCTGTAACTAGTGGGGTACCGCAAGGATCAGTGCTTGGACCTCAGCTATTCACAATTTATATCAATGATTTGGATGAGGGGACCAAATGTAATATATCCAAGTTTGCTGATGATACAAAGCTGGGTGGGAATGTAAGTTGTGAGGAGGATGCAATGAGGCTTCAAGGGGATATAGACAGGCTAAGTGAGTGGGCAAGAACATGGCAAATGGAATATAATGTGGAGAAATGTGAAATTATCCACTTTGGTAGGAAAAATAGAAAAGCAGAGTATTTTTTAAATGGTGAGAGATTGGGAAATGTTGGTGTTCAGAGGGACCTGGGTGTCCTTGTACACAAATCACTGAAAGTTAACATGCAGGTACAGCAAGCAATTAGGAAAGCAAATGGTATGTTGGCCTTTATTACAAGAGGATTTGAGTATAAGAGTAAAGACGTCTTACTGCAATTATATAGGGCCCTGGTGAGACCACACCTGGAGTATTGTGTACAGTTTTGGTCTCCTTACCTAAGGAAGGATATACTTGCCATAGAGGGAGTGCAACGAAGGTTCACCAGACTGGTTCCTGGGATGGGGGGATTGTCCTATGAGGAGAGATTGAGTAGACTAGGCCTATATTCTCTAGAGTTTAGAAGAATGAGAGGTGATCGCATTGAAACATATAAAATTCTTACAGGACTTGACAGGGTAGATGCAGGGAGGATGTTTCCCCTGGCTGGGGAGTCATAACAGCACAGGAGGCCATTCGGCCCATCGAGTCGGTGCCGGCTCTCTGTCGAGCAATCCAGTCAGTCCCATTCCCCCGCTCTATCCCCGTAGCCCTGCAAGTTTATTTCCCTCAAGTGCCTATCCAGTCTCCCCTTGGAAACATTGAGTGTCTCCGCTTCCACCACTTCCGTCGGCAGCGAGTTCCAGGTCCTCACCACTCGCTGTGTAAAAAAAGGTTTTCCTCACATTAGATGCAGGAAGGATGTTCCTGATCGTGGGGGAGTCCAGAACCAGGGGTCACAGACTAAATATAAGGGGTAAGCCATTTAGGACAGAGATGAGGAGGAATTTCTTCACCCAGAGAGTGGTGAACCTGTGGAATTCTCTACCACAGAAGGCAGTTGAGACCAATTCATTAAATATATTCAAGAAGGAGTTAGATATATTTCTTAAGGCTAAAGGGATCAAGGGATATGGGGAGAAAGCAGGGACAGGGTACTGAATTTGGATGATCAGCCATGATCTCATTAAGTGGCAGAGCAGGCTCGAGGGGCCGAATGGCCTACTCCTGCTCCTATCTTCTATGTTTCCATGTTTCTATCCCCCCTGTATCTCTTGCCCAAAACCTTATATCTGTGTCCCCTAGTCCTTGTACCATTAACTGTTGGGAACAGCCTTTCCCCGTCTAGCCTATCCAAACCCGTCATAATCTTGTACAGCTCTATCAAATCACCCCTCAACCTCCTTTGCTCTAATGAAAACAAATCCAGCTTCTCCAACCTGTCCTTGTAGCTAAGATCCCCCATCCCCGGAACCATTCTGGTAAATCTCCCCTGCACCCTCTCGAGGGCCTTCACATCCTTCCTAAAGTGTGGTGACCAGAACTGGACACAATACTCCAGTTGTTTCCTAACCAGCGCTTTATAAAGGTTCAGCATAACTTCTCTACTTTTGTACTCAATACCTCTATTTACAAAGCCCAAGATCCCATATGCTTTGCTAACCACTCTCTCAATATGTCCTGCCACCTTCAGGGACCTATGCACATTAACTCCCAGGTCCCTCTGTCCCTGCACACTCTGTAAAACTGTGCCATTCAGTGTATATTGCCTCTCCCTGTTCCTTCTGCCAAAATGCATCACCTCACACTTCTCTGTATTAAATTCCATCTGCCACTTGTCTGCCCATTCTGCTAGCCTTTCTATGTCCTGTTGCATTCGATTGGTATCATCATCACTGTTTGCCACACCCCCCAAGTTTGGTGTCATTGGCAAATTTAGAAATTCTACTCTGTATTCCAATATCCAGGTCATTTATATACAGTACTGTATATCAAAAAAAGCAGTGTCCCCAGCACTGACCCTTGGGAAACACCACTACCATCCTCCAGTCTGAAAAACAGCCATTTACCACAACTCCCTGTTTTCTGTCCTTAAGCCAATTCCTTATCCAAGCTGCCACTGACCCACCTATTCCACGAGCCTCAATTTTGTTAACCAGCCTTCTATGTGGTACTTTGTCAAACGCCTTCCGAAAATCCCCATGTAGACAACATCCATTGCATTCCCTTCATCAATCCTCCCTGGGAGACCAGCATCGGACCTAGGAGTGAGCAGCGAGGTCAGGAGGAGGAGCTATAACCCGGCATAAAAACCAGCGGCAGCGACCAGAGGCCCGAGACCAGCATCGGACCTAGGAGTGAGCAGCGAGGTCAGGAGGAGGAGCTATAACCCGGCATAAAAACCAGCGGCAGCGACCAGAGGCATACCAAATCAACAGCAGAGGAGAGAGGTAAAAAAATAATCCAAAAGTGACGTCACCAGGAAGCAGGTAAGTGATTGGTTGGTGAGTATTTCTTCTTTTTATTACAAGCTTAAATTCGGCGGTTTTTTTCTAGGGTCTGTGCTGTAAGGGAGACAGTTGGTTAACCATTAAACTGGTGTAATTTAGAGGGATTGATTTAATCTAAATCCAATTAATTAAATAAAAAATTTATAATTAATTACATAGAATGGAGCAGATGATGTGTTACTGTTGCGAGATGTGGGAGCCGGTAGACCCCATTGAGGCTAACGGTGATTACATCTGTGACAAGTGTCTGCTGCTACAGGATCTCCAGCTCCGTGTTGATGAGCTGGAGTCTGAGCTTCAGATACTGCGACACATCAGGGAGGGGGAGAAGTACCTGGACTCTGTGTTTCAGGAGGTGGTCACACCTATGAAGTTAATTAATTCAGATGTAGCCCATGGTCAGGGACAGGACGGTGTGACCACGAGTGAGGCAGGTACGGGGATCCAGAAGGTAGTGTTGGAGGAGCCGCAGCCCTTGCTCTTGTCCAACAGGTTCGAGCTTCTTACTCCCTGTGGAGACGGAAGCAGGGGCTGCAGGGAGGATGAGCAACCTGGCCACAGCACCGTGGAGAGGGGGGCCATTCAAGAGGGGGGAGTAAATAGAAATGTTGTAGTGGTAGGGGATAGTATTATTAGGGGGATAGATAGAGTTCTCTGCAGCCAAGAGCGAGAGTCCCGTAGGCTGTGTTGCCTACCCGGTGCCAGGGTTAAGGACATCTCCTCTGGGCTGGACAGAAACTTGGAGTGGGAGGGGGAGGATCCAGTTGTCGTGGTCCATGTTGGTACCAACGACATAGATAGGACAAGGAAGGAGGTTCTGCTGAGGGAGTTTGAGCAGCTAGGGGCCAAATTAAAAAGCAGAACCACAAGGGTAATAATCTCTGGATTATTACCTGAGCCACGAGCGAATTTGGCTAGGACAAATAAAATAAGAGAGTTAAATGCGTGGCTCAAAGACTGGTGTGGGAGAAATGGGTTTTGCTTCCTGGGACACTGGCACCAGTACTGGGACAGGAGGGAGCTGTTCCGTTGGGACGGGCTTCACTTGGCCAGTGCTGGGACTAGAGTCCTGGCGGATCATATAACTAGGGCTGTAGAGAGGGCTTTAAACTAACTAGTGGGGGGGAGGTTCCTAGAGAGCAAATAATAAAAATGACAACAGAGAAGGTCAAAGACTTAGGTAGCAGTGGGGAAATTAAAAACCAGAGCATGTCAGGAAGGGGTAGAAGGTGTGGAGTAAAAGGTAAAGTAATAAAAAGGGCAATAGCAGGAACTAAGTGTCACAAAACATATTTGAAAGTTCTCTATCTGAATGCACGTAGCATTCGTAACAAAATAGACGAGTTAAAGGCACAAATAGCTACATATGGGTATGATCTTGTGGCCATTACAGAAACATGGCTGCAGGGTGACAATGCCTGGGAATTAAACATACCAGGTTATTTAACAATCAGGAAGGACAGGCAGGAAGGAAGGGGAGGTGGGGTGGCTATGTTAATAAAGGAAGGAATCACTGTAATACAGAGAAATGATATTGGGTCAAAGGATCAGGATAATGAAACAGTTTGGGTGGAGATAAGGAATAATAAGGGGAAAAAAACACTAGTGGGTGTAGTATATAGGCCTCCGAACAGTCGCAACTCGGTTGGACGGAGTATCAATCAGGAAATAGTTGAGGCTTGTAATAAGGGAACATCTATAATTATAGGGGATTTTAACTATCATATAAATTGGATGAATCAAATTGGGCAGGGCTGCCTTGAGGATGAGTTCATTGAGTGTATTAGGGATGGGTTTCTTGAGCAGTATGTAACTGAACCAACCAGGGGGCAAGCAACCTTAGATCTGGTCCTGTGTAACGAGACAGGATTAATTAAAAATGTCCTAGTAAAGGATCCCCTTGGAATGAGTGACCATAACATGGTTGAATTCCATATTCAGTTAGAGGGTGAGGAGGCTGTATCTCAAACAAGCGTGCTAAGCTTGAATAAAGGAGACTATGAAGGTATGAGAGCAGAATTGAGTAAAGTGGATTGGGAAAATAGGTTAAAGGATAAGACGATACATGATCAGTGGTGTACATTTAAGGAGTTATTTTACAAATTCCAAAAAAAGTATATTCCACTGAGAAAAAAAGGGTGTAAAAGAAAAGACAGCCATCCGTGGCTAAGTAAAGAAATTAAGGATAGTATTCGACTAAAAACAAGGGCATATAAGGTAGCCAAATCTAGTGGGAGGATAGAGGATTGGGAAAACTTTAAAAGACAGCAAAAAATAACAAAAAGATTGATTAAGAAAGGGAAGATAGATTATGAAAGTAAATTAGCAAAAAATATAAAGACAGATAGTAAGAGTTTTTATAGTTATATAAAAAGAAAAAGGGTGGCTAAAGTAAATGTTGGTCCCTTAGAGGATGAGACCGGGAAATTAATGGTGGGAAATATGGAGATGGCAAAAACACTGAATGAATATTTTGTATCAGTCTTTACAGTAGAGGACACCAAGAATATCCCAACACTTGACAAGCAGGGGGCTATAGGGGGGGAGGAGCTAAATACGATTAAAATCACTAAGGAAGTAGTACTTGGTAAAATAATGGGACTCAAGGCGGATAAATCACCTGGACCTGATGGCTTACATCCCAGGGTTTTGAGGGAAGTGGCGGTAGGGATTGTGGATGCATTGGTAATAATCTTCCAAAACTCCCTGGACTCAGCAAAGGTCCCGGCAGACTGGAAAACTGCTAATGTAACACCCTTATTTAAAAAGGGCAGTAGACAGAAGGCTGGAAACTATAGACCGGTTAGCCTAACATCTGTGGTAGGTAAAATTTTGGAGTCCATTATTAAGGAGACAGTAACAGGACATTTGGATAATCATAATTTAATAAGACAAAGTCAGCATGGTTTTATGAAGGGGAAGTCATGTTTGACAAATTTGCTGGAGTTCTTTGAGGAAGTAACATATAGGGTGGATAAAGGTGAACCAGTGGACGTAGTGTATTTAGACTTCCAAAAGGCATTTGACAAGGTGCCACACAAAGGATTACTGCTTAAGATAAAAAATCACGGGATTGGGGGTAATATTCTGGCATGGATAGAGGATTGGCTATCTAACAGAAGGCAGAGAGTTGGGATAAATGGTTCATATTCAGACTGGCAATCAGTAACCAGTGGTGTTCCGCAGGGGTCAGTGCTGGGTCCCCAACTCTTTACAATCTATATTAACGATTTGGAGGAGGGGACCGAGTGTAACACATCAAAGTTTGCAGATGATACTAAGATGGGAGGGAAAGTAGTGAGTGAGGAGGACATAAAAAACCTGCAAGGGGACATAGACAGGCTAAGTAAGTGGGCAGAGATTTGGCAGATGGAATACAATACTGGAAAGTGTGAGGTTATGCACTTTGGCAGGAAAAATCGTAGAGCAAGTTATTATCTTAATGGCAAGAAACTTGAAAGTACTGAAGTACAAAGGGATCTGGGGGTCCTGGTGCACGAAACTCAAAAGGTTAGCATGCAGGTGCAGCAAGTGATTAAGAAGGCCAATGGAATGTTGGGTTTCATTGCTAGGGGGATAGAATATAAAAATAGGGAGGTATTGCTTCAGTTGTACAAGGTATTGGTGAGACCGCACCTGGAATACTGCATACAGTTTTGGTGTCCATACTTAAGAAAGGACATACTTGCTCTCGAGTCAGTACAAAGAAGGTTCACTCGATTAATCCCGGGGATGAGGGGATGGACATATGAGGAGAGGTTGAGTAGATTGGGACTCTACTCATTGGAGTTCAGAAGAATGAGAGGCGATCTTATTGAAACATATAAGATTATGAAGGGGTTGGATCGGGTGGATGCAGGGAGGATGTTCCAGATGATGGGTGAAACTAGAACTAGGGGGCATAGTCTTAGAATAAGGGGCTGCTCTTTCAAAACTGAGATGAGGAGGAACTACTTCACTCAGAGGGTGGTAGGTCCATGGAATATGCTGCCCCAAAAAGCGGTCGAAGCTACATCATTACATAAATTTAAAACAGAAATAGACAGTTTCCTAGTAGAAAAGGGAATTAAGGGTTACGGGGAGCGGGCAGGAATTTGGACATGAGTCTAGGTTCGGATAGGTCATGGCCCTGTGGGTAGCGGAGCGGGCCCAGGGGCCGTGTAGCCTGATCCTGCTCCTGTTTTCGTGTGTCTAATGCTGTTAGATTCAGGAGATAGTCCTGTCATAGTGGATTGGCGGTTAGGATCAGATCAGCCATGATCTTATTGAATGGCGGAGCAGGCTCGAGGGGCCAATTGGCCTACTCCTGCTCCTATTTCTTATGTTCTTATGTTACTTCATCAAAAAATTCAATTAGATTAGTCAAATGCGATCTGCCTTTTACAAATCCATGTTGGTTCTCCTTAATTAGCTTAAACCTCTCCAAGTGCTCGTTAATTTTTTCCTTGATTATTGTTTCTAAAACTTTACCCACCACTGATGTTAAACTGACCGGCCTGTAGTTACTAGGATTATCCTTACACCCTTTCTTGAACACATTTGCCACTTTCCAATCCTCAGGCACCTCCCCCGCATCTAGGGAAGATTGGAAAATTATGGCAAGCCCTTCCGCTATCTCCTCCCCCAATTCCCTTAGCAACCTGGGATGCAAGCCATCTGGACCAGGCAACTTATCCACTCTAAGCATACCCAGCCTTTCTAGTACATCCTGTCTATCAATTTTCACCTTTTCCACTTCTACCGATATTCTGTCAGCATCCACCTCCTTAGTAAACACCGATACAAAGTACTCATTGAGTATTCTAGCCTTGCCCTGCGCCTCTAAGCATAGATCACCTCCTTTGTCTCTTATAGGCCCCACCCTGCCTCTTACTACCCGCTTACTGTTTCCATGCTGGTAGAAGATTTTTGGATTCCCTTTTATGTTAACCGCCATTCTACTCTCATATTCTCTCTTTGCCAATCTTATTTTCATCTTCACTTCCCCTCTCAACTTATTGTATTTCATCTGGTTCTCCCTTGAACAATTCACCTGACACCCTCTTTTTTTGTTTCATCATCTTCTCTATCTCCCTCATCATCCAAGGAGCCCTTGGTTTGGTTCCCTTACCCTTCCCTCTTGTTGGAATGTACCTCGCCTGTACTTGGAACATCTCCTCCTTAAAGATCACCCATTGTTCCGTTACAGTTTTTCCTGTCAGTCTTTGGTTCCATTTTACTCTGGCTAGATCCTTTCACATCCCATTGAAGTTAGCCCTATTCCAGTTTAGAAGTTCCACTCTAGATTGTTCCTTGCTCCTCTCCATTGCTAATCTAAATCTTATGATACGATGATCACTCGTACCAAAGTGTTCTGCCACAGACACTAGGTCGACCTGGCCCACCTCATTCCCCAGCACCAGATCCAGCAATGCCTCCCTCCTAGTTGGGCCAAGAACATACTGATCAAGGAAATTTTCCTGAACACATTTCAGAAATTCCTCCCCCTCCTTTCCCTTTACCCTAGCATTATCCCAATCAATATTTGGGTAATTAAAGTCCCCCAATATCACCACTCTATAGCTCTTGCATATCTCTGCGATTTCCCTGCAGATTTGCTCCTCTACCTCCCTCTCACTATTTGGAGGCCTATAGAATACCCCCAATAGCGTGATCATACCCTTTCAACTCTAACCAAATGCATTCTGTCCTTGTCCCTCAAGAACATCCTCCCTTTCCAACACTACGTCTTCCTTAATCAGCACTGCCACCCCACCTCCCTTTTTTCCTTCACTATCTTTTCTGAACACCTTGTACCCTTGAATATTAAGTGGCCAGACCTCACCGCTTTTAAGCCACGTTTCCGTTATTGCCACAACATCATATTGCCACATGGAGAAGGTAGAAGAAATAGAAGGGGTGACAATTGATAGACAGGATGTACTAGAAAGGCTGGGTATGCTTAGAGTGGACAAGTCGCCTAGTCCAGATGGCTTGCATCCCAGGTTGCTAAGGGAATTGGGGGAGGAGATAGTGGAAGGGCTTGCCATAATTTTCCAATCTTCCCTAGATGCGGGGGAGGTGCCTGAGGATTGGAAAGTGGCAAATGTGACACCATTGTTCAAGAAAGGGTGTAAGGACAATTATAGTAAATACAGGCCGGTCAGTTTAACATCAGAAGTGGGTAAAGTTTTAGAAACAATAATCAAGGAAAAAATTAACGGGCACTTGGAGAGGTTTAAGCTAATTAAGGAGAGCCAACACGGGATTGTAAAAGGCAGATCGCGTTTGAGTAATCTAATTGAATTTTTTGATGAAGTAACAGGGAGGATTGATGATGGGAATGCAATGGATGTTGTCTACATGGATTTTCGGAAGGCGTTTGACAAAGTACCACATAGAAGGCTGGTTAACAAAATTGAGGCTCATGGAATAGGTGGGTCAGTGGCAGCTTGGATAAGGAATTGGCTTAAGGACAGAAAACAGCGAGTTGTGGTAAATGGTTGTTTTTCAGGCTGGAGGTTGGTGTTCCCCAAGGGTCAGTGCTGGGGCCTATGCTTTTTTTGATATATATAAATGACCTGGATTTTGGAATACAGAGTAGAATTTCTAAATTTGCCGATGACACCAAACTTGGGGTGTTTGGCAAACAGTGACGATGATACGAATCGAATGCAACAGGACATAGAAAGGCTAGCAGAATGGGCAGACAAGTGGCAGATGCAATTTAATATAGAGAAGTGTGAGGTGATGCATTTTAGCAGAAGGAACAGGGAGAGGCAATATACACTTAATGGCACAGTTTTAAAGAGTGTGCAGGGACAGAGGGACCTGGCAGTTAATGTGCATAGGTCCCTGAAGGTGGCGGGACATATTGAGAGAGTGGTTAGCAAAGTATATGGGATCGTGGGCTTCATAAATAGAGGTATTGAGTACAAAAGTAGAGAAGTTATGCTGAACCTTTATAAAGCGCTAGTTAGGCCACAACTGGAATATTGCATCCAGTTCTGGTCACCACACTTTAGGAAGGATGTGAAGGCCCTTGAGAGGGTGTAGAGGAGATTTACCAGAATGGTTCCAGGGATGAGGGATCTTAGTTACAAGGACAGGTTGGAGAAGCTGGATTTGTTTTCATTAGAGCAAAGGAGGTTGAGGGGTGATTTGATCGAGGTGTACAAGATTATGACGGGTTTGGATAGGCTAGACGGGGAAAGGCTGTTCCCACTAGTTGATGGTACAAGGACTAGGGGACACAGATTTAAGGTTTTGGGCAAGAGATACAGGGGGGACGTGAGGAAACACTTTTTTACACAGTGAGTGGTGAGGACCTGGAACTCGCTGCAGACGGAAGTGGTGGAAGCGGAGACACTCAATGTTTTCAAGGGGAGACTGGATAGGCACTTGAGGGAAATAAACTAGCAGGGCTACGGGGATAGAGCGGGGGAATGGGACTGACTGGATTGCTCTACAGAGAGCCGGCACCGACTCGATGGGCCGAATGGCCCCCTTCTGTGCTGTTATGGCTCTATGGCTAATTGTGCTTGTAGATCACCAACCTTATTCACCGCACTTTGTGCGTTTACGTACATGCATTCTAAACCCATTTTTGAATTTTTCGTAGTCTTTCTTAGTCTGCTGCTAATATGGTACTCCTTCCGCCTCTAGTACTACTTTCTTCTCTAGTACTATCCAACACACTGAATGTCAGGGAGTCTAGAACTAGGGGTCACAGTCTCAGAATAAGGGGTCGGCCATTTAAGACTGAGATGAGGAGAAATTTCTTCACTCAGAGGGCGGTGAATCTTTGGAATTCTCTGCCCCAGAGGGCTGTGGAGACTCAGTCATTGAGTATATTCAAGACAGAGATCGATAGATTTTTGAATATTATGGATAGTGGATAGTATATATTGGATATTGCAGGAAAGTGAAGATGAGGTAGAAGATCAGCCATGATCTTACTGATTGGCGAAGCAGGCTCGAAGGGTCAAATGGCCGACTCCTTCTCCTACTTTTCATACAAGTGGTAGCAATGAAACATGTGACGCAATACCAGACGGGAGTGAATCGTTCCTTTTACCCGCTGTGTACTGTACATGTACAGGAGCTGACACTGAGACACACGAGCCATACAATACCAGACGGGAGTGAATCATTCCCTTTTACCCGCTGTGTACTGTACATGTACAGGAGCTGACACTGAGACACACACGAGCCATACAATACCAGACGGGAGTGAATCATTCCCTTTTACCCGCTGTGTACTGTACATGTACACGAGCCGTAGAGTACCAGACGGGAGTGAATCGTTCCCTTTTATCTGCTGTGTACTGTACATGTACAGGAGCTGACACTGAGACATACACGAGCCATACAATACCAGACGGGAGTGAATCATTCCCTTTTACCCGCTGTGTACTGTACATGTGCAGGAGCTGACACTGAGACACACACGAGCCATACAATACCAGACGGGAGTGAATCATTCCCTTTTACCCGCTGTGTACTGTACATGTACAGGAGCTGACACTGAGACACACACGAGCCATACAATACCAGACAGGAGTGAATCATTCCCTTTTACCCGCTGTGTACTGTACATGTGCAGGAGCTGACATCGAGACACACACGAGCCGTACAGTACCAGACGGGAGTGAATCGTTCCCTTTTATCTGCTGTGTACTGTACATGTACAGGAGCTGACACTGAGACATACACGAGCCACACAATACCAGACGGGAGTGAATCATTCCCTTTTACCCGCTGTGTACTGTACATGTGCAGGAGCTGACACTGAGACACACACGAGCCGTACAGTACCAGACGGGAGTGAATTGTTGCCTTGTGTGTGACCATGTCTCGCCCCTCCTGTACAGCAGCTCCCTCTGCTGGATGTTCCAGTATTACAGGGCCAAAAGAAATTGTGAAGAGGTTTTTGCGAGAGAAAATTGAGCCCATTACCCCGACATGGGCAGAGATTAACCAGCCCAACGTACATCCAACCCCTTAATTTGAGCATTAACTATGGACTGGAGCAGGAAAATGTGATGAAAAAGATTTCACATTAAACATCGAGCCTCAGATCTTTGTGGGTGTGAGCAGGTAAGTCAGAGGATGCTCAGCGGTAGCATTCTGTGAACACACTAACACAGACTCACACACAAGACACACGCAATCACAGGCACATGCTGACACAGACACAGCAAATTCTGAATAGTGAAGCATAAAATTCTTACAGGGCTTGACAGGGTAGATGCAGGGAGGATGTTTCCCCTGGCTGGGGAGTCTAGAACCAGGGGTCACAGTCTCAGAATAAGGGGTCGGCCATTTAGGACTGAGATGAGGAGAAATTCCTTCACTCAGAGGGTGGTGATTCTTTGGAATTCTCTGCCCCAGAGGGCTGTGGAGGCTCAGTCGTTGAGTATATTCAAGACAGAGATTGATAAATTTTTAGGAATTAAGGGAATCAAGGGATATGGGGATCGGGCGGGAAAGTGGAGATGAGGTAGAAGATCAGCCATGATCTTATTAAATGGCGGAGCAGGCTCGATGGGCTGAATGGCCGACTCCTGCTCCTAATTCTTATGTTCTTTTGACGCAGACACAGACGCAGACGCTTGCAAACACACACCCACACCCCGATACTCATGCACACTCACCAACCTACACACATAAATTCTGGTCCCTGCATAAGATGCAGACCATGTTTTATTGATAATTATACAATTAATATGGTGTCAATTCGTGATTATAACAGTTTTGAAAAAGTGCCTTGGAATATCAAACGAGTAAAGGGAGAGGTATATATATATATAAAAATAGCAATCTCTAAATGCATAGGTTGAGTGAGTGATGGGGCAGCCTGCACCAAATCTACCCGGGAAGCTGGGTTATCTCCGGATGGTGACCTGGGACTCACCGTAAGTTCAATAAAACACCTGAGATGGTAAAAAGCGGAAGAGGAAGCAACAGAACAGATTTCCCGCCGACAGTGCGCGGCAAAGGTCAGAATAGAAAAATAAAATGGCCACAGTTTTATTATCAACTTTTCTTTAAAAATAAATTGTTAACTTGGGGGAGTGCAGCAGGTCAGGTGATAGGGTCAAAGCTCTGATAACGAAGGGTCAGCGCTTTATCGAGCCAGGCTGGATAAGTGCAGGAGGAGAGAGTGCGCGCAGACCGATGCTCCACTCAGTCCAGAGGCTTGTGTCACTCTCTTAGACCGCACGGCTGAGATTAGACTCGTGTGTGTGGGTGTCCCACCCACCCCCGTGATCACACCCAGCCCCAGGGGCGCAGGCTGCACCGTGTGGATTCAAGCCCCTGGGTGCGATGGGCTGGTGTTCTGGGTCAGTACCACACCCGCCGGGGGGAGGAGAGGGGGTGGGGAATTGCCTCGTGGGGTAAAGGAACAAGATGCTCAACAGTTTCGATCCAAAGGAGACGGCTGAACAGGGCCAGCCCATTTCAAAATGCAGTCGAGGCCCCTCCGATGAACAGAGTAGGGCTGGGAAGGGGGAGCGGGGAAGGTAGGGCACAGGAGGTAAATGGAAATAACCACATCCCACCCGGGAAACGGAGGATAATTCTTCACCCGACACTGGGACTGCCAGGATGGGACAAGGGCATCCGGACTAGGGGGAAGGGGGGTTGGCAGGACAGGAGGAGGGAGGGGTCGACAGATTTAATTAGTTACTATTTGTGCGGTACGAGGAGAGGCAGCTTAAAGACTTCACTATTTCCAGAAAGTAGTGTTAGTGACTCTCCGGTAGTCATTGGAATTAACCTTCTAATCATCAAAGCACAGCACAGGGTGAGGCCATTCAGCCCACTCTGAGACGCTCCCTCTCTTGTAAAGCAGGGTGACAGCGACAGTGCTCGGTTTATACTGGGCAGCTGAGATGATCCCAGTAACAGTTTCTCGCGGCGACAGGATTCAGTAGGTCAGCGTTACTGCTCCCGGATTGTAGCAAGGCCGCTCGGTCAGCACAGACTGTGCGGAAATCGAGTTTGTGTCGCCTTTCAGTAAAACAAGCTCCAGCTCCTGGAAATTCTGAAGTCTCGTCACATCTTTATCCTAAATATAAAATGAAATAAAACTTTATCAGTGTTACAGTGAGGGGTATATCAGAGTGTTACAGTGAGGGGTGTGGGGTATATCAGTGTTACAGTGAGGGGTGTGGGGTATATCAGTGTTACAGTAAGGGGTGTGGGGTATATCAGTGTTACAGTGAGGGGTGTGGGGTATGTCAGTGTTACAGTGAGGGGTGTGGGGTATATCAGTGTTACAGTGAGGGGTGTGGGGTATATCAGTGTTACAGTGCGGGGTATATCAGTGTTACAGTGAGGGGTGTGGGGTATATCAGTGTTACAGTGAGGGGTGTGGGGTATATCAGTGTTACAGTGAGGGGTGTGGGGTATATCAGTGTTACAGTGAGGGGTGTGGGGTATATCAGTGTTACAGTGAGGGGTGTGGGGTATATCAGTGTTACAGTGCGGGGTATATCAGTGTTACAGTGAGGGGTGTGGGGTATGTCAGTGTTACAGTGAGGGGTGTGGGGTATATCAGTGTTACAGTGAGGGGTGTGGGGTATATCAGTGTTACAGTGCGGGGTATATCAGTGTTACAGTGAGGGGTGTGGGGTATATCAGTGTTACAGTGAGGGGTGTGGGGTATATCAGTGTTACAGTGAGGGGTGTGGGGTATATCAGTGTGTTACAGTGAGGGATGTGGGGTATATCAGTGTTACAGTGAGGGGTGTGGGGTATATCAGTGTGTTACAGTGAGGGGTGTGGGGTATATCAGTATTACAGTGAGGGGTGTGGGGTATATCAGAGTGTTACAGTGAGGGATATGGGGTATATCAATGCTACAGTGAGGGGTGTGGGGTATATCAGTATTACAGTGAGGGGTGTGGGGTATATCAGTGTTACAGTGAGGGATCTGGGGTATATCAGTGTTACAGTGAGGGGTGTGGGGTATATCAGTGTTACAGTGAGGAGTGTGGGGTATATCAGTGTTACAGTGAGGGGTGTGGGGTATATCAGAGTGTTACAGTGAGGAGTGTGGGGTATATCAGTGTTACAGTGTGGGGTATATCAGTGTGTTACAGTGAGGGGTGTGGGGTATATCGGTGTATTACAGTGAGGGGTGTGGGGTATGTCAGTGTTACAGTGAGGGGTGTGGGATATATCAGTATTACAGTGAGGGGTGTGGGGTATATCAGAGTGTTACAGTGAGGGGTGTGGGGTATATCAGTGTGTTACAGTGAGGGGTGTGGGGTATATCAGTATTACAGTGAGGGGTGTGGGGTATATCAGAGTGTTACAGTGAGGGGTGTGGGGTATATCAGTGTTACAATGAGGGGTGTGGGGTATATCAGTATTACAGTGAGGGGTGTGGGGTATATCAGTGTGTTACAATGAGGGGTGCGGGGTATATCAGTGTTACAGTGAGGGGTGTGGGGTATATGAGAGTGTTACAGTGAAGGATGCGGGTTATACTCTGCTTACCTTTCTTAGCAGAGTGTTGGGCAGTTTCCTGATCCTTTCCACTTGCTCGGGATTGACGTCAAGTTCCTGGCAGCTGACTGTGAGGAGCGCCTGGTATGAGAGTTCCCGGCGATCAAGCTCCACCTCGATGAAGTCGTTGTCCCGGAGAGCAGGATTCTGGATCCGGACTTTCAGCACCAGTTCTGCGAGGATAGAAGGCAGCGGTGGGTACGAGCGGCGGGACCCGGCCATCGCCCATCTGCTCTGCAGGATCTCAGACAGTTAGCCCCGTCTTCATTTCCAGGTTCAGGAATCTCTTTACGGGAGCATTCATTCTCCATCAGAGCCTGGAACCAGCTGGAGGGAGTGTCACCATCGGGACCCCAGGGTACTGTGTGGGACTGGAGTCACATATAGGCCAGGCCGGGTATGGAAGGCAGGTTTCTTTCCCTAAGGGACATTAGTGAACCAGTTGGGTTCATTAATTAATATCAATAATACAGCAGATTCATGGCCACTTTTACTGACACGAGGCACAGCAACTGTGCTGTATATATTCTACAGGGTGTTAACCACTACCCTGTATATATTCTATAGGGTGTTAACCACTACCCTGTATATATTCTATAGGGTGTTAACCACTACCCTGTATATATTCTACAGGGCGTTAACCACTACCCTGTATATATTCTATAGGGTGTTAACCACTACCCTGTATATATTCTACAGGGTGTTAACCACTACCCTGTACATTCTACAGGGTGTTAACCACTACCCTGTATATATTCTATAGGGTGTCACAGTATAATCAGTATTCTGTGCACGTTCTTTAAGGTCTAGTGTTGTGTAACAGACACGACCAACTCACACACATTGCCACTACGTAGTGTGCAGGGACCGAGTGTGCAGGGACCGAGCGTGCAGGGACCGAGCGTGCCCTCCCCCTGCACATGGTGTCTGCCACTGCTCCCCCGCTCCTACCTTGCTCGTGTACGGGAAAGGCTCCAGTGAAGAATAGCGGCTGGAACGTTGCTGGGGGTCCCGCTTGCGCCCCATTCTGCGGCGGTAGCGTTGGTGGTGGTTTGGGGCCTGTTGGCGAGCAGGCGGCTGGACCAGGGAACAGCGGCACGTGGGCGGCTGGAGCCGGGGAGCTGGCGCCCGAACTGGGACTGCCATCGCCCTGCCCGTTCTCCAGGTATGGGAAGGACGGGTTTGCCAGGTAGTTCGGGAGGAATGGGCGCTCAGGTCCACCGTTAATCACAGGTGTTGGATCCTCATCAACTGCTGAAAGAGAAAACAGCAGTGAGAACCGTCTCCATCCAGCCACCCACTCCAACACAACAGCTTGTATTTATATAGCGCCTTTAACGTAGTAAAACGTCCCGCGGTGCTTCACAGGAGCGATCATCAAACAAAATTTGACACCAAGCCACAGAAGGAGATATTAGGGCAGGTGACCAAAAGCTTGGTCAAAGAGGGAGGTTTTAAGGAGCATCTTAGAGGAGAGAGAGGTAGAGAGGTTTAGGGAGGGAATTCCAGAGCTTAGGGCCCAGGCAGCTGAAGGCATGGCCACCAATGGTGGAGCGATGGAAATCGGGGATGCTCAAGAGCCAGAATTAGAGGAGCGCAGAGATCTCGGTGGGGGTGGGTGCTGGAGGAGGTTACAGAGATAGGGAGGGGCGAGGACATGGAGGGATTTGAAAACAAGGATGAGAAATTTAAAATCGAGGCGTTGCCGGACCGGGAGCCATTGTCGGTCAGTGAGCACAGGGGGTGATGGGTGAACGGGACTTGGAGCGAGTGAGGACACGGGCAGCGGAGCTTTGGATGAGGGTGGAAGGTGGGAGGCCGTCTATGCTTGGATATTCGACCTTGGACAGCAATACATCCAAGAGCGAGGGAGGGAGAGAGGAGGGGGCGGGAGAGAGGAGGGGGCGGGAGAGAGGAGAGAGGAGAGGTGGGAGGGGGAGGGAGAGAGGTGGGAGGGGGGAGAGGGGGTGGGGGAGGGAGGGGGAGGGAGAGGGGGTGGGGGAGGGAGAGAGGGGGGGAGGGGGAGGGGGAGGAGGAGGGAGGGGAGGGAGAGGGAGGAGGGAGAGAGGAGGGGGAGGGAGAGAGGAGGGGGAGGGAGAGAGGAGGGGGAGGGAGAGAGGAGGGAGGGGGAGAGAGGAGGGAGGGGGAGAGAGGAGGGAGGGGGAGAGAGGAGGGAGGGGGAGAGAGGAGGGAGGGGGGAGAGAGGAGGGAGGGGGAGAGAGGAGGGAGGGGGAGGGGGAGGGAGGAGGGAGGGGGAGGGGGAGAGAGGAGGGAGGGGGAGGGGAGGGAGAGAGGGGAGGGGAGAGAGGAGGAGGGGAGGGGGAGGAGAGAGGAGGGGGAGGGAGGGGGAGAGAGGAGGGAGGGGAGGGAGAGAGGAGGGAGGGGGAGGGAGAGAGGAGGGAGGGGGAGGGAGAGAGGAGGGAGGGGGAGGGAGAGAGGAGGGAGGGGGAGGGAGAGAGGAGGGAGGGGGAGGGAGAGAGGAGGGAGGGGGAGGGAGAGAGGAGGGAGGGGGAGGGAGAGAGGAGGGAGGGGGAGGGAGAGGAGGAGGGGAGGGGAGAGGGAGGGGGAGGGAGAGGAGGGAGGGGAGGGAGAGAGGAGGGAGAGAGGGAGAGGGAGAGAGGAGGGAGGGGGAGGGAGAGAGGAGGGAGGGGGAGGGAGAGAGGAGGGAGGGGGAGGGAGAGAGGAGGGAGGGGGAGGGAGAGAGGAGGGAGGGGGAGGGAGAGAGGAGGGAGGGGGGGGGAGGGAGGGGGGGGAGGGAGAGAGGAGGGAGGGGGAGGGAGGGGGAGGAGGGGAGGGAGGGGGAGGAGGGGAGGAGAGAGGAGGGAGGGGGAGGGAGGGAGGGGGAGGGAGAGAGGGGAGGGGGGGAGGAGGAGGGGGGAGGGGAGGGAGAGGGGGAGGGGGAGGGAGAGAGGGGAGGGGGGAGGGGGAGGGAGGGGAGGGGGAGAGGAGGGAGGGAGGGGGGAGGGAGAGAGGGGGGAGGGGGAGGGGGAGGGGGAGGGGGGAGGGGAGAGGGGGGGAGGGGGAGAGGGGGGGAGGGGGAGAGGGGGGAGGGGGGAGAGGGGGGGAGGGGGAGAGGGGGGGAGGGGGGGGGAGGGGGGAGAGAGGGGGGGGAGGGGAGAGGGGGAGGGGGAGGGGGGAGAGGGGAGAGGGGGGGGGAGGGGGGGGAGAGGGGGGGAGGGGGAGAGGGGGGGAGGGGGAGGGAGGGAGGGGGGGGAGAGGGGGGAGGGGGGGGAGAGGGGGGAGGGGGAGAGGGGGGAGGGGAGAGGGGGGAGGGAGGGAGAGAGGGGGGAGGGGGGGGAGAGGAGAGAGGGGGAGGGGGGAGGAGGAGGAGGGGGAGAGAGAGAGGGGGGAGGGGAGAGAGGGGGGAGGGGGGAGGAGAGGGGGAGGGGGGGGAGAGAGGGGGGAGGGGGAGAGAGAGGGGGGAGGGGGGGAGGAGAGAGGGGGGGGGGGGAGAGAGGAGGGGGGGTGGGGGAGAGAGAGGGGGAGGGGGGGAGAGAGGGGGGGAGGGGGGGGAGAGAGAGGGGAGGGGGGGGGGTGAGAGAGAGGGGGGGGAGAGAGGGGGGGGAGAGAGAGAGAGGGGGGGGGGGGGAGAGAGAGAGGGGGGAGGGGGGAGAGAGGGGGGGGAGAGAGGGGGGGGGGGAGAGAGAGGGGGGGAGGGGGGGAGAGAGAGAGGGGGAGGGGGGGAGGGAGAGGGGGGAGGGGGGGAGAGAGAGGGGGGAGGGGGGGGAGAGAGAGAGGGGGGAGGGGGGGGAGAGAGGGGGGGGGGGGAGAGAGAGAGGGGGAGGGGGGGGAGAGAGAGAGGGGGGAGGGGGGGGGAGAGAGAGGAGGGGGGGAGTGGGGGGAGGGGGGGAGGGGGGGAGAGGGGGGGAGGGGGGGGGGAGAGAGAGAGGGGGGAGGGGGGGGGAGAGAGAGAGGGGGGGAGGGGGGGGAGGAGAGGGGGAGGGGGGGGAGAGAGGGGGGGTGGGGGGAGAGAGGGGTGGGGGGGAGAGGGGGGGGGGGGGAGAGAGAGGGGGGGAGGGGGGGGAGGGGGGGGGAGGGGAGGGGGAGAGGGGGGGGGGGGGAGAGAGAGAGGGGGGAGGGGGGGGAGAGAGAGAGGGGGAGGGGGGGAGAGAGAGGGGGTGGGGGGAGAGAGAGAGGGGGGGAGGGGGGGGGAGAGGGGGGAGAGAGAGAGGGGGGAGGGGGGGGAGAGGGGGGGAGAGAGGAGGGGGGAGGGGGGGGAGAGAGAGAGGGGGGGAGGGGGGGGGGAGAGAGAGAGGGGGGAGGGGGGGGAGAGAGGAGGGGGGAGGGGGGGAGAGAGAGGGGGGGGAGTGGGGGGGTGGAGAGAGGGGGAGGGGGGAGAGAGGAGGGGGGGAGAGAGAGGAGGGGGGAGGGGGGGGGGAGAGAGAGGGGGGAGGGGGGGGAGAGAGAGGGAGGGGGGAGAGAGGGGGGAGGGGAGAGAGAGAGGGGGGAGGGGGGGGAGAGAGAGAGGGGGGAGGGGGGAGAGAGAGGGGGGAGGGGGGAGAGAGAGAGGGGAGGGGGGGAGAGAGAGGGGAGAGGGGGGGAGGGGGGGGTGAGAGGGGGGAGGGGGGGAGGGGGGGAGGGGGAGAGAGAGGGGGAGGGGGAGAGAGAGAGGGGGGAGGGGGGGGGAGAGAGAGAGGGGGAGGGGGGGGAGAGAGGGGGGAGGGGGGGAGAGAGGGGAGGGGAGGGGGGAGGAGAGGGGAGGGGGGGGAGAGAGAGAGGGGGGAGGGGGAGGGGGAGGGAGAGGGGAGGAGGGGGGGGGGGGGGAGGAGAGAGGGGGGAGGGGGGGAGGGAGAGGGGGGAGGGGGAGGGGAGAGAGGGGGGGAGAGGGGGGAGGAGAGAGGGAGAGAGGGGGGAGGGGGAGGGAGAGAGGGGGAGGGGGAGGGAGAGGGGGGGGTTGGGGGGGAGGGGAGGGAGAGAGGGGGGAGGGGGGGGGAGTGGGGGGAGAGAGGGGGGGAGGGGGGGGAGAGAGAGGGGGGGGAGGGGGGGGAGGGGAGAGAGAGAGGGGGGAGGGGGGGGAGAGAGAGAGGGGGGAGGGGGGGGAGAGAGAGAGGGGGGGAGGGGGGGGGAGAGGGGGGAGGGGGAGGTGAGAGAGGGGGAGGGGGAGGGAGAGGAGGGGGAGGGGGGAGGGAGAGAGGGGGGAGGGGGGGAGGAGAGAGAGGGGGGAGGGGGGGGAGAGAGGGGAGGGAGGGGGGGGAGAGAGGGGGAGGGAGGGGGGAGAGAGGGGGAGGAGAGGGGGGGAGGGAGGGGGAGAGGGGGGAGGGAGGGGGGGAGAGGGAGGGGGGGAGGAGGGTGGGAGGGAGAGGGGGAGAGAGGGGGGAGGGAGGGGAGAGGAGAGAGAGGGGGAGGAGGGGGAGGGAGAGAGGGGGGAGGGGGGGAGAGAGAGGGGGGAGGGGGGGGAGAGAGAGGAGGGGGGAGAGAGGGGGGAGAGGGGAGGGGAGGGAGAGGGGGAGGGAGAGAGGGGAGGGAGAGGGAAGAGAGAAAGAGAAGAGAGGAGAGAGGGGAGAGAGTAATTTGAGAGTGTGAAATAAATTAAAAACAGGCAGAGAGAGCCAGATAGACAAGGAAATGTGACACACAGATCGACAAGAGGAAGAATAAATTGTCAGCAAGTCACCTCCTAATATTGCTCGGATTCGGTTTCGCCGTGAGCAAGCTGCCCTTTCACCTTGTTTGTAAGGATTCTTTATCGGCCGGCATCGAGCAGTTCGGACACGATCGGGCTGTGGCCGCGTTTGCAAGCCCAATGCAAGCAGGTCCTGCAATGCAAGCACACAATGACAGGATGGTGATCACACGAGGAAGAGAAACAGCTGCACATAGCGAGATTAAAGGCGTGTTGGTGCCGGAGTTGTGACCAGTTTAGGGTCACTCTCGCTGGCAGGGTGGGGGGAACGGAAGAGATTTCTCAGTCCAAATACACCAGGAGAAAAGAACTTGCATTTCTATCGCGCCTTTCACAACCTTAGGACGTCCCTTTTAAAATGTAGTCATTTGCGCACAGCATGCTCCGCAAGCAGCAAAGTGATAATGACCAGAAAATCTTGTTTTTTTTTTAAAGAGAGGGGCTGAGAATAGAACTTGGGAAAATAAAATGGACATCAATATTGGCAAAAATTGGGAAACATTTAAAATGGTGTTCAACAGAGTCCAGGAAAAATATATTTTGCTAAAAAAAAGAACAAAATAAGCACTAATGGGACACCATGAGGGTGTTTGAGCAGCTAGGGGCCAAATTAAAAAGCAGAACCACAAGGGTAATAATCTCTGGATTATTACCTGAGCGCGAATTTGGCTAGGACAAATAAAATTAGAGAGTTAAATGCGTGGCTCAAAGACTGGTGTGGGAGAAATGGGTTTTGCTTCCTGGGACACTGGCACCAGTACTGGGGCAGGAGGGAGCTGTTCCGTTGGGACGGGCTTCACTTGGCCAGTGCTGGGACTAGAGTCCTGGCGGATCATATAACTAGGGCTGTAGAGAGGGCTTTAAACTAACTAGTGGGGGGGGGGGAGGTTCCTAGAGAGCAAATAATAAAAATGACAACAGAGAAGGTCATAGACTTAGGTAGCAGTGGGGAAATTAAAAACCAGAGCATGTCAGGAAGGGGCAGAAGGTATGGAGTAAAAGGTAAAGTAATAAAAAGGGCAAAAGCAGGAACTAAGTGTCACAAAACATCTTTGAAAGTTCTTAATCTGAATGCACGTAGCATTCGTAACAAAATAGACGAGTTAATGGCACAAATAACTACATATGGGTATGATGTGGCCATTACAGAAACATGGCTGCAGGGTGACAATGCCTGGGAATTAAACATACCAGGTTATTTAACGATCAGGAAGGACAGGCAGGAAGGAAGGGGAGGTGGGGTGGCTATGTTAATAAAGGAAGGAATCACTGTAATACAGAGAAATGATATTGGGTCAAAAGATCAGGATAATGAAACAGTTTGGGTGGAGATAAGGAATAATAAGGGGAAAAAAACACTAGTGGGCGTAGTCTATAGGCCTCCGAACAGTGGCAACTCTGTTGGACGGAGTATCAATCAGGAAATAGTTGAGGCTTGTAATAAGGGAACATCTATAATTATGGGGGATTTTAACTATCATATTAATTGGACAAATCAAATTGGGCAGGGCTGCCTTGAGGATGAGTTCATTGAGTGTATTAGGGATGGGTTTCTTGAGCAGTATGTAACTGAACCGACCAGGGGGCAAGCAACCTTAGATCTGGTCCTGTGTAACGAGATGGGATTAATTAAAAATGTCCTAGTAAAGGAGCCCCTTGGAATGAGTGACCATAACATGGTTGAATTCCATATTCAATTAGAGGGTGAGAAGGTTGGATCTCAAACAAGCGTGCTAAGCTTGAATAAAGGAGACTATGAAGGTATGAGAGCGGAATTGAGTAGAGTGGATTGGGAAAATAGATTAAAGGGTAAGACGATACATGATCAGTGGTGTACATTTAAGGAGTTATTTTACAACTTCCAAAAAAAATATATTCCACTGAGAAGAAAAGGGTGTAAAAGAAAAGACAGCCATCCGTGGCTAAGTAAAGAAATTAAGGATAGTATTCGACTAAAAACAAGGGCATATAAGGTAGCCAAATCTAGTGGGAGGATAGAGGATTGGGAAAACTTTAAAAGACAGCAAAAAATAACAAAAAGATTGATTAAGAAAGGGAAGATAGATTATGAAAGTAAATTAGCAAAAAATATAAAAACAGATAGTAAGAGTTTTTATAGTTATATAAAAAGAAAAAGGGTGGCTAAAGTAAATGTTGGTCCCTTAGAGGATTAGACCGGGAAATTAATGGTGGGAAATATGGAGATGGCAAAAACACTGAATGAATATTTTATATCAGTCTTTACAGTAGAAGACACTAAGAATATCCCAACACTGGACAAACAGGGGGCTAAAGGGGGGGGGAGGAGCTAAACACGATCAAAATCACTAAGGAAGTGGTACTCGGTAAAATAATGGGACTCAAGGCGGGTAAATCACCTGGACCTGATGGCTTACATCCTAGGGTCTTGAGGGAAGTGGCGGTAGGGATTGTAGATGCATTGGTAATAATTTTCCAAAACTCCCTGGACTCGGCAAAGGTCCCGGCAGACTGGAAAACTGCTAATGTAACACCCTTATTTAAAAAGGGCAGTAGACAGAAGGCTGGAAACTATAGACCAGTTAGCCTAACATCTGTGGTAGGTAAAATTTTGGAGTCCATTATTAAGGAGACAGTAACAGGACATTTGGATAATCATAATTTAATAGGACAAAGTCAGCATGGTTTTATGAAGGGGAAGTCATGTTTGACAAATTTGCTGGAGTTCTTTGAGGAAGTAACATATAGGGTGGATAAAGGTGAACCAGTGGACGTAGTGTATTTAGACTGCCAAAAGGCATTTGACAAGGTGCCACACAAAAGATTATTGCTTAAGATAAAAAATCACGGGATTGGGGGTAATATTCTGGCATGGATAGAGGATTGGCTATCTAACAGAAGGCAGAGAGTTGGGATAAATGGTTCATTCTCAGACTGGCAATCAGTAACTAGTGGTGTTCCGCAGGGGTCAGTGCTGGGTCCCCAACTCTTTACAATCTATATTAACGATTTGGAGGAGGGGACCGAGTGTAACATATCAAAGTTTGCAGATGATACTAAGATGGGAGGGAAAGTAGTGAGTGAGGAGGACATAAAAAACCTGCAAGGGGACATAGACAGGCTAAGTAAGTGGGCAGAGATTTGGCAGATGGAATACAATACTGGAAAGTGTGAGGTTATGCACTTTGGCAGGAAAAATCGTAGAGCAAGTTATTATCTTAATGGCAAGAAACTGGAAAGTACTGAAGTACAAAGGGATCTGGGGGTCCTGGTGCACGAAACTCAAAAGGTTAGTATGCAGGTGCAGCAAGTGATTAAAAGGCCAATGGAATGTTGGCTTTCATTGCTAGGGGGATAGAATATAAAAATAGGGAGGTATTGCTTCAGTTGTACAAGGTATTGGTGAGACCACACCTGGAATACTGCGTACAGTTTTGGTGTCCATACTTAAGAAAGGACATACTTGCTCTCGAGTCAGTACAAAGAAGGTTCACTCGGTTAACCCCGGGGATGATGAGGGGATGGACATATGAGGAGAGGTTGAGTAGATTGGGACTCTACTCATTGGAGTTCAGAAGAATGAGAGGCGATCTTATTGAAACATATAAGATTGTGAAGGGGTTGGATCGGGTGGATGCGGGGAAGATGTTCCGATGATGGGTGAAACTAGAACTAGGGGGCATAGTCTTAGAATAAGGGGCTGCCAATTCAAAACTGAGATGTGGAGGAACTACTTCACTCAGAGGGTGGTAGGTCCATGGAATATGCTGCCCCAAAAAGCTGTAGAAGCTACATCATTACATAAATTTAAAACAGAAATAGACAGTTTCCTAGAAGTAAAGGGAATTAAGGGTTACGGGGAGTGGGCAGGAATTTGGACATGAGTCTAGGTTCGGAATGGTCATGGCCCTGTGGGTAGCGGAGCGGGCCCAGGGGCCGTGTAGCCTGATCCTGCTCCTATTTCGTGTGTCTAATTCTGTTAGATTCAGGAGATAGTCCTGTCATAGTGGATTGGCGGTTAGGATCAGATCAGCCATGATCTTATTGAATGGCGGAGCAGGCTTGAGGGGCCGATTGGCCTACTCCTGCTCCTATTTCTTATGTTCTTATGGATGAATAAAGCCATAAGGGAAAAATTGAGAGTAAGGAAAGAGGCAAACACCAAGTACATGGACAGCAGGGGAGAGCATGATAAGGAGAATAGGGAGAGATTAGGAGAGAATTAAAAAAAAATTAGGAAGGAAAAGAGGAACTATGAAATTAAATGATCAAGGAACATAAAAAAATAATAAAATATTTTATAGGCACATAAATGAAAAAAGCAAGGTCGGAATGGGAATAGAGCCATTAAGGGATAGACAGGATAATACCAGTGGTAACGAGAGAGATGGCAGAAATATTAAATAATTATTTTGCTTCAGTATTTACCAGGGAGATAGAACAGATGGACATGACATTGGACGATGAGATTAGTAATGAGATAACTGCATTTAAAATAAGAGATATATTAAATAAACTAATCAAACTCAGAGGAAAAAAACCCTGGTCCAGATGGATTACATCCACGCATTTTAAAAGAATCTAGGAAGAGATAGCAGCGGCATTCCTACACATATTTAATAATTCGTTAGAAAAAGGTGTAGTGCCAGAGGACTGGCGGATAGCTAACGTAATACTGATATTTAAGAGGAATAGAACATGTCCAGGAATTATAGACCAGTCATCTTATCAGTGGTAGGAAAAATAATGGAATCCCTACTAAAGGAGAAAATAGAAGAACATCTAGAAGCCAAAAATATAATAAGGAATAGTCAGCATGGATTTCAAAAGGGAAAGTCTTGCTGACCAACCTCATTGAATTTTTTAAGCGGTAACAGAGAGTAGACAAGGGTAATGCAATAGATTGGGAGAAGGGGAAGTGCAACGAGACCTGGGTGTCCTTGTGCACCAGTCGCTGAAGGTAAGCATGCAGGTGTAGCAGGCGGTTAAGAAGGCAAATGGTATGTTGGCCTTCGTAGCGAGAGGATTCGAGTACAGGAGCAAGGATGTCTTGCTGCAGTTGTACAAGGCCTTGGTGAGACCACATCTTGAGTACTGTGTGCAGTTTTGGTCGCCTTATCTGAGGAAGAATGTTCTTGCCATGGAGGGAGTGCAGCGAAGATTCACCAGACTGATACCTGGGATGAGGAGAGATTGGGTCGATTGGGCTTATACTCGCTGGAGTTTAGAAGAATGAGAGGGGATCTCATTGAAACTTATAAATTCTAACAGGACTGGACAGACTAGATGCAGGAAGGATGTTCCCGATGGCGGGGAGTCCAGAACCAGGGGTCACAGTCTAAGGATAAGGGGTAAGCCATTTAGCACTGAGATGAGGAGGAATTCTTCACCCAGAGAGTGGTGAACCTGTGGAATTCTCTGCCACAGAAGGCAGTTGAGGCAAATTCATTAAATATATTCAAAAAGGAGTTGGATATATTTCTTAAGGCTAAAGGGATCAAGGGATATGGGGAGAAGGCAGGGACAGGGTACTGAATTTGGATGATCAGCCATGGTCTCATTAAATGGCGGAACAGGCTCGAGGGGCCGAATGGCCTACTCCTGCTCCTATCTTCTATGTTTCTATGTGTTGGGGCCTCAACTATTCACTGTATTTATTAATGATTTAGATGATGGCACAGAAAGCCATGTAACAAAATTTGCCGATGACACAAAGATAGGCGGCATTGTCGGCAGTGTAGATGGAAACATAAAATTACAAAGGAATATCGACAGAGTAAGTGAATGGGCAAAACTGTGGCAAATAGATTTCAGTGTAAGCAAATGTGAGGTCTTCCACTTTGGACTAAAAAAGGATAGAACAGGGTACTTTCTAAATGGTGAAACGCTAGAAACAGTGGAGGTCCAAAGAGACTTGAGGGTCTATGTTCATAGATGATTAAAATGTAATGGACAGGTACAGAAAATAATCAAAAGGCTAATGGAATGCTGGCCTTTATATCTGGAGGACTAGAATACAAGTGGGTCGAAGTTATGCTGCAGCTGTACAGAGCCCTGGTTAGACCACACCTGGAGCACTGGGAGCAGTTCTGGGCACCACACCTTAGGAAGGATAGATTGGCCTTGGAGGGGGTGCAGCGTAGGTTTTACCAGAATGATACCCGGACTCCAAGGGTTAAATTGCGAGGAAAGATTACACAAACTAGGGTTGTATTCCTTAGAATTTAGAAGGTTAAGGAGTGATCTGATCGAAGTTTTTAAGATATTAAGGGGAACTGATAGGGTAGATAGAGAGAAACTATTTCCGCTGGTTGGGGATTCTTGGACTTGGTGGGGGGGGGCGGGCATAGTCTAAAAATTGGAGCCAGACCTTTCAGGAGTGAAATTAGGAAACACTTCTACTCACAAAGGGTGGTAGAAGTTTGGAACTCTCTTCCGCAAACAGCAATTGATGCGAGGTCGATTGTTAATTTTAAATCAGAGATTGATAGCTTTTTGTAAACCAAAGGTGTTCATCGATATGGGGCAAAAGAGTTAGATCGCAGATCAGTTATGATCTCACTGAGGGGCTCAATGGTCTACTGTTGTTGCTTGGAACTCAGCGCCCACTCCCCGCTCCTCCCGCGCGCCCCCACCCCGCTCGCTCCCTCCCACCCCGTACCCCCTCGCTGCGCGGCGGCTCACAGTGCCCCCTCTCCCCACGCCACTTCCCACCCACCCTGTGCCCCGCACCCCCGCCCTGCGCCCCCACCCCATGCCCCGCACACCGTCCCCGCACTGCAGCTCACACCGTGCCCCCACCCACCCATCCCGCGCACCCCCTCCCACCCCATGCCCCGCACTGCGCCCCACCCCGTGCCCCCTCCCCGCACTGCGCCCCACCCCGTGCCCCCTCCCCGCACTGCGCCCCACCCCGTGCCCCCTCCCCGCACTGCGCCCCAGTCCGTGCCCCCTCCCCGCACTGCGCCCCACTCCGTGCCCCCTCCCCGCACTGCGCCCCACCCCGTGCCCCCTCCCCACACTGCGCCCCACCCCGTGCCCCCTCCCCGCACTGCACCCCACCCCGTGCCCACGCGGGGTGGGGGAAGGGGGCACTGTGAGCCGCCGCGCAGCGAGGGGGTACGGGGTGGGTGGGAGGGAGCGAGCGGGGTGGGGGCGCTGAGTTCCAAGCAACAACACGGGGGATCAGGGTGGGCACGGGAAGGGGGCAGCTCCCCGGTGACCCCCCAACACGGCGTGGCCGCGCAGTAACCGGGTGGTCATCGGGAGGCTTCAAGGTCTCCGATAGTTAATGAGAGGAAGGCCTGCATTTCTCTGGCACCAGCCACATCCTCTGGACGCCCCGAGGCGCTTTACAGCCAATGAAGCTGGTCACTGTGCTGGGTTAACCGCGAGTTCATAGGTTTAAAGTCCGAATAGTTAGAGTGTGGATTTGCTGCTGGTTAAGGGTCTGAGTTTAGCAATACTTATTGACTTTACTGCTAGTTATGGGCTGAGGACAGTCACCGATCTGCACCCGGGCCCAGCCCAGGCCCCGCTCTCTTTCCCCGGGCCCAGCCTAGGCCCCGCTCTCTTTCCCCGGGCCCAGCCTAGGCCCCGCTCTCTCGCCCCGGGCCTCACCCACCAGCCGTTCACCGGGTTCTGTCCGTTCACTCGGGCCCCGAGGCCCAGCAGCCGCCGAACCGACTCCACGTCCCCGACACTGCAGGCCTCCCGCAGCCGCTCGTCCAGCTCCATATTCGGGTCGGCCGCCATCTCTCCCGCTCCCGGCCCGGCTCCTCCCTCCAGCCCGGAGACCGGCCCCAGCCCCCGCCCCCCCCGGCCCAGCTCCTCCCACGGCTCCGTCAGCCGGGCTGTTCGACCGTGGGGGCATCACAGAGACTCAGCTCCCCGGGGGGGGGGGGGGTTGTGGGATCTTGCTGTGCTGCCTCCTGGGGGAGGGGGTTGTGGGATCTTGCTGTGCTGCCTCCCCAGGGTGGGAGTCCTGAGCTTTGATTCCTGGAGTCGCACAGGTTTCGGGAGGGACCCCCGTGTGTCAGGGCGAGGCGCCCGAGTGTTGGGCATCCCAAGGTCGAATAGTGGCCATAGTGGCTACAGGGTTCACCGGAGGCTTTGAGTGTGCTGTTGAGCGAGAGTTGATGCCAACGTGTGTGTAAAGGTGATAATTCAGGGCCAAGTCTGAGGTCTGTCCAGAGAGACAAGTGCTGACCCTCGAGGGTGGACATTAGTCTTACGTTAACCATACAACTGAACTTTATAAAGATGGGGCGCTCCAGGAAACTGTAGAGACTCGAAATAGTCTTGCAGCAACTTCCCTGCGAAGTCAGAGGATTTAAGTACATGAGAACAAAAGAATTAGGAGCAGGAGTTGGCCATTCGGCCCCTCGAGCCTGCTCCACCATTCAATAAGATCATGGCTGTTCTTTGACCTCAACTCCACTTTCCCGCCCGATCCCCACACCCCCAGATTCCCCTAGAGTCCAAAAATCTATCATAGGATTACACAGGATATACGGCACAGAAACAGGCCATTCAGCCCAACCAGTCCATGCCGGCGTTTATGCTCCACTCGAGCCTCCTCCCGTCTTTCCTCATCTAAATCTATCAGTGTAACCCTCTATTCCCTTCTCCCTCCTCCCCTTAAATGCATCTATTCTTTTCGCTTCAACCACTCCCTGTGGCAGCGAGTTCCACATTCTCACCACTCTCTGGGTAAAGAAGTTTCTTCTGAATTCCCTATTGGATTTCTTGGTGACTATCTTATATTGACGGCCTCTAGTTATGCTCTTCCCCACAAGTGGAAACACTCTCTCTGTATCCACTCTATCAAAACCTTTCATAATTTTAAAGACCTCTATTAGGTCACCCTTCAGCCTTCTCTTTTCAAGAGAAAAGAGACCCAGCCTGTTCTGATATGTATACTCTCGCATTTCTCATATCATCCTTGTAAATCTTCTCTGCACCCTCTCCAGTGCCTCTATATCCTTTTTATAATATGGTGACCAGAATTGTACGCAGTACTCCAAGTGTGGTCTAACCAAGATTCGATACAGGTTTAGCATAACTTCCCTACTTTTCAATTCTATCCCTCTAGAAATAAACCCTAGTTCTTGGTTTGCTTTTTTATGGCCTTGTTAACCTGTGTCGCAACTTTTAGTGATTTGTGTATTTGTACTCCGAGATCGCTTTGCTTCTCTACCCCACCCAGACTCGTACCCTCCATGTAATATGTGACCTCCCTATTCTTCCTACCAAAATGTAATACCTCACATTTATCTGTGTTGAACTTCATTTTGCCAATTATTTGCCCATTCTGCAAATTTATTAATGTCCTCCTGTAATTTGTTGCAGTCCTCCTCAGTATTGACTATCCCCCCAATTTGGTGTCATCTGCAAATTTAGAAATTGTGTTGAATATACTCAATGACTGAGCCTCCACAGCCCTCTGGGGCAGAGAATTCCAAAGATTCACCACCCTCTGAGTGAAGAAATTCCTCATCTCAGTCCTAAATGGCCGACCCCTTATCCTGAGACTGTGCCCCCTGGTTCTAGACTCTCCAGCCAGGGGAAACAGCCTCTCAGCATCTACCCCGTCAATCCCCCTCAGAATCTTATATGTTCCAATGAGATCACAAACTCCCGATGAGTCAGTTACTTATGAGTATAAAGGTGTCTCTATCATAAGAACTGCTTCTGTTGTGTTTATGTTCATTTGATAAACAAAGACCATTGATCAAACGACTCTCTGTCTTCTGTTTTCAAATAAAATACATTGGTGGGAGTTGTCTTTAAGCCTCCAAACAGTAGTGGTAATGTAGGGGATGGCATCAAACAGGAAATTAGAGATGCATGTAACAAGGGTACTACTGTAATCATGGTGACTTTAATCTACATATAGACTGGCCAAACCAGATTAGCAATAATACTGTGGAGGATTAATTCCTGGAGTGTGTACGAGATGGTTTTTTAGACCAGTATGTTGAGGAGCCAACTAGGGAACAGGCTATCCTCGATTGGGTATTGTGCAATGAGAAGGGGTTAATTAATAATCTTGTGCAGGATCCTTTAGGGAAGCGTGACCATAACATGATAGAATTCTTCATTAAAATGGAAAGTGAAGACCACCAATCCGAAACTAGGGTCCTAAATCTAAACAAAGGAAACTACGAAGGTATGAGGAGGGAGTTGGCTATGATAGACTGGGGAGCTTCATTAAAAGGCATGACGGTGGATAGGCAATGGCTAACATTTAAGGAACGAATGCATGAATTGCAACAGTTATACATTCCTTTCTGGCACAAAAACACAAGAGGAAAAGCGGCCCAACCATGGCTAACAAAGGAAATTAAGGACAGTATTAGATCCAAAGAGGAGTCATATAAAGTTGCCAGAAAAAGTAGCAAGCCTGAGGATTGGGAGCAGTTTAGAGTTCAGCAAAAAAGGACCAAGAGATTGATTAAGGGGGAAAAATAGAGTATGAGAGTAAACTTTCAAGGAACATAAAAGCGGATTGTAAAAGCTTCTACAAGTATGTAAAAAGAAAAAGATTAGTGAAGACAAATGTAGGTCCCTTACAGACAGAAACGGGAGAATTTATAATGGGGAACAAGGAAATGGCTGAGCAATTAAACAAATACTTTGGTTCTGTCTTCACGGAAGAGGACACAAATAACTTCCCAGAAATGCTAGGGAACCAAGGGTCTAGTGAGAAGGAGGAATTAAAGGAATTTAGTATTAGTAAAAAAATAGGGCGGGATAAATTAATGGGACTGAAAGCTGATAAATCCCCAGGGCCTGATAATCTGCATCCCAGAGTACTAAAAGAAGTAGCCATGGAAATAGTGGATGCATTGGTTGTCATCTTCCAAAATTCTATAGATAATGGAACAGTTCCTGCAGATTGGAGGGTGGCAAATGTAACCCCACTATTTAAAAAAGGAGGGAGAGAGAAAACAGGGAACTACAGACTGTTTAGCCAAACATCAGTAGTAGGGAAAATGCTAGAGTCTATTATAAAGGATGTGATAACAGAACACTTAGAAAATATCAACGGGATTAGACAAAGTCAACATGGATTTATGAAAGGGAAATTGTGTTTGACAAACCTACTGGAGTTTTTTGAGGATATAACTGGTAGAATAGACAAGGGAGAACCAGTGGATGTGGTGTATTTGGATTTTCAGAAGGCCTTTGATGTCCCACATAAGAGGTTAGTGTGCAAAATTAAAGCACATGGGATTGGGGGTAATATACTGGCATGGATTGAAAATTGGTTAACAGACAGGAAACAGAGAGTAGGAATAAATGGGTGTTTTTCGGGGTGGCAGGCGGTGACTAGTGGGGTACCGCAGGGATCAGTGCTTGGGCCCCAGCTATTCACAATATATATCAATGATTTGGATGAGGGAACCAAATGTAATATTTCCAAGTTTGCTGACGACACAAAACTAGGTGGGATTGTGAGTTGTGAGGAAGATGCAAAGAGGCTTCAAGGCGATTTAGACAAGTTGAGTGAGTGGGCAAATACATGGCAGATGCCGTATAACGTGGATAAATGTGAAGTTATCCACTTCGGTAGGAAAAACAGAAAGGTAGAGTATTATTTAAATGGTGCTAGATTGGGAAATGCTGATGTACAAAGGGACCTGGGTGTCCTTGTACACCAGTCACTGAAAGCAAACATGCAGGTGCAGCAAGCAGTTAGGAAGGCAAATGGTATGTTGGTCTTCATTGCAAGAGGATTCGAGTACAGGAGCAAGGATGTCTTACTACAGTTATACAGGGCCTTGGTGAGACCACACCTGGAGTACTGTGTGCAGTTTTGGTCTCCTTACCTAAGAAAGGATATACTTCCCACAGAGGGAGTGCAGCGAAGGTTCACCAGACTGATTCTTGGGATGGCAGGACTGTCGTATGAGGAGAGATTGGGTCGACTAGGCCTGTATTCACTAGAGTTTAGAAGAATGAGAGATCTCATGGAAACGTATAAAATTCTGACTGGGCTAGACAGACTGGATGCAGGGAGGGTGTTTCTGCTGGCTGGGAGGTCTAGAACGAGGGGTCACAGTCTCAGGATACGGGGTAGGACATTTAGGACTGAGATGAGGAGAAATTTCTTCACTCAGAGGGTGGTGAACCTGTGGAATTCTCTACCACAGAAGGCTGTGGAGGCCAAGTCACTGAATATATTTAAGAAGGAGATAGATAGATTTCTAGACACAAAAGGCATCACGGGGTATGGGGAGAGAGCGGGAATATGGTATTGAGATAGAGGATCAGCCATGACCATATTGAATGGCGGAGCAGGCTCGAAGGGCCGAATGGCCGACTCCTGCTCCTATTTTTCTATGTTTCTATGTTTCTATATTTCTATGTAAAAAGATTAGGATCGTCCGAACAGGCTGCACCCTAGAAAAATGGGATAAAGCTGAAGCGAATCATAGAAAGAAGAAAGAAGACTTGCATTTATATAACGCCTTTCACGACCGCCGGACATCTCAAAGTGCCCTTACAGCCAATGAAGTACTTTTGAAGTGTAGTCACTGTTGTAATGTAGGAAACGCGGCAGCCAATTTGAGCACAGCAGGATCCCACAAACAGCAATGTGATAATGACCAGATAATGTTTTTGTTATGTTGATTGAGGGATAAATATTGGCCAGGACAGGAGGAGGTCATTCGGCCCATCGTGCCTGTGCCGGCTCTTTGAAAGAGCTATCCAATTAGTCCCACTCCCCCGCTCTTTCCCCCATAGTCCTGCAATATTTTCCTTTTCAACTATTTATCCAATTCCCTTTCAAAAGTTACTATTGATTCTGCTTCCACCGCCCTTTCAGGCAGCGCATTCCAGATCACAACAACACCCTCTTAGCCGGTCTCCCATCTTTCACGCTCCGCAAACTTCAGCTCATCCAAAACTCTGCTGCCCGTGTCCTAACTCGCACCGAGTCCCGTTCACCCATCACCCCCTGTGCTCACTGCCCCGTGTCCTAACTCGCACCCAGTCCCGTTCACCCATCACCCCCTGTGCTCACTGCCCCGTGTCCTAACTCACACCCAGTCCCGTTCACCCATCACCCCCTGTGCTCACTGCCCCGTGTCCTAACTCGCACCGAGTCCCGGTCACCCATCACCCCCTGTGCTCACTGACCCGTGTCCTAACTCGCACCCAGTCCCGTTCACCCATCACCCCCTGTGCTCACTGCCCCGTGTCCTAACTCGCACCCAGTCCCGTTCACCCATCACCCCCTGTGCTCACTGCCCCGTGTCCCAACTCACACCCAGTCCCGTTCACCCATCACCCCCTATGCTCACTGCCCCGTGTCCTAACTCACACCCATTGCCCCGTGCTCACTGCCCCCGTGTCCTAACTCACACCCAGTCCCGTTCACCCATCACCCCCTGTGCTCACTGCCCCCGTGTCCTAACTCACACCCAGTCCCGTTCACCCATCACCCCCTGTGCTCACTGCCCCGTGTCCTAACTCACACCCAGTCCCGTTCACCCATCACCCCCTGTGCTCACTGCCCCGTGTCCTAACTCACACCCAGTCCCGTTCACCCATCACCCCCTGTGCTCACTGCCCCGTGTCCGAACTCACACCGAGTCTCGTTCACCCATCACCCCCTGTGCTCACTGCCCCGTGTCCTAACTCACACCCAGTCCCGTTCACCCATCACCCCCTGTGCTCACTGCCCCGTGTCCTAACTCACACCCAGTCCCGTTCACCCATCACCCCCTGTGCTCACTGCCCCGTGTCCTAACTCGCACCCAGTCCCGGTCACCCATCACCCCCTGTGCTCACTGACCTGCTCCCGGTCCACCAATGCCTCAAGTTTTTTAATTCTCATCCTTGTTTTCAAATCCCTCCATGTCCTCGCCCCTCCCTATCTCTGTAATCTTCTCCTACCCTACAACAACACCCCCCCCCAGATCTCTGCGCTCCTCCATTTCTGGCCTCTTGCGCATCCCCGATTTTAATCGCTCTACCATTGGTGGCCGTGCCTTCAGCTGCCTGGGCCCTAAGCTCTGGAATTCCCTCCCTAAACCTCTCCGCCTCTCTCTCCTCCTTTAAGACGCTCCTTAAAACCTCTTTGACCAAGTCTTTGGCCATCTGCCCTAATACCTCCTTATGTGGCTCGGTTTCAAATTTTGTTTGATAGTCGTCCTGTGAAGCACCTTGGGACGTTTTACTACATTAAAGGCGCTATATAAATACAAGTTGCTGCGTAGAAAATTCTTCCCATCTCCCCTCTGGTTCTTTTGCCAATCACCATGAATCTGTGTCCTCTGGTTCCCATTTGCAGAGTGGGACTGATTATAGGGGAGCATTGTCTCCCGGGTTATGCTGCTGCACCCTGTGCGGTTAAAGTAAGAATTTCCTACAGCATCTTTCACCACCTCAGGACGACCCAAAGCGCTTTTGAGCCAATGAAGTACCTTTTGTAGTGCGGTCAAAAGTGCACTGTTGTAATGTAGGAAACGCGGCAGCCAATTTGCACACAGCAAGATCCCACAAATACGAATGTGATAATGACCTGATAATCCTTTTTTAGTGATGTTGGTTGAGGGATAAATATCGGTCCCAAACACCGGGCAGGACTCCCCTGCTCTTTTTTGAAATAGTGCCGTGGGATTTTTTACATCCATTTCAGAGAGCAGACAGGGGCCTCGGTTTAAAGTCTCAGCTCCGACAGTGCAGCACTCCCTCAGTACTGCCCCTCCGACAGTGCAGCACTCCCTCAGTACTGCCCCTCCGACAGTGCGGCACTCCCTCAGTACTGCCCCTCCGACAGTGCGGCGCTCCCTCAGTACTGCCCCTCCGACAGTGCGGCACTCCCTCAGTACTGCCCCTCCGACAGTGCGGCACTCCCTCAGTACTGCCCCTCCGACAGTGCGGCGCTCCCTCAGTACTGCCCCTCCGACAGTGCGGCGCTCCCTCAGTACTGCCCCTCCGACAGTGCGGCGCTCCCTCAGTACTGCCCCTCCGACAGTGCGGCGCTCCCTCAGTACTGCCCCTCCGACAGTGCGGCGCTCCCTCAGTACTGCCCCTCCGACAGTGCGGCGCTCCCTCAGTACTGCCCTCCGACGGTGCGGCGCTCCCTCAGTACTGCCCCTCCGACGGTGCGGCGCTCCCTCAGTACTGCCCCTCCGACGGTGCGGCGCTCCCTCAGTACTGCCCCTCCGACGGTGCGGCGCTCCCTCAGTACTGCCCTCCGACAGTGCAGCACTCCCTCAGTACTGCCCCTCCGACAGTGCGGCGCTCCCTCAGTACTGCCCTCCGACAGTGCGGCGCTCCCTCAGTACTGCCCCTCCGACGGTGCGGCGCTCCCTCAGTACTGCCCCTCCGATGGTGCGGCGCTCCCTCAGTACTGCCCCTCCGACGGTGCGGCGCTCCCTCAGTACTGCCCCTCCGACGGTGCGGCGCTCCCTCAGTACTGCCCTCCGACAGTGCAGCACTCCCTCAGTACTGCCCCTCCGACAGTGCGGCGCTCCCTCAGTACTGCCCTCCGACAGTGCGGCGCTCCCTCAGTACTGCCCCTCCGACGGTGCGGCGCTCCCTCAGTACTGCCCCTCCGACAGTGCAGCACTCCCTCAGTACTGCCCCTCCGGCAGTGCGGCGCTCCCTCAGTACTGCCCCTCCGGCAGTGCAGCACTCCCTCAGTACTGCCCCTCCGGCAGTGCGGCGCTCCCTCAGTACTGCCCCTCCGGCAGTGCGGCGCTCCCTCAGTACTAACCTGGAGTGTCTTTGTGCTCAAGTTTCTGGTGTGGGTCCTTCTGACTCAGAGGCGAGGGTGCCACCCATCGGGTGAGGTTTGGGGGGAAAGTGATTGAAAGGCTTCCCTGGAATAAAGAAGCGGGCCAACGGGGTCGCCCTGGCAACCGGCGGGCGCTCAGGCGCGGCGCGGCCAGCCCGGGACAGGCCGGGAGGGCCCCGCGCGGGGCAGTGTGGGAGCGGGGGCCGGCGCCATTTTGCGAGCGCGGGCCGGCGGGATGTTGTCGAACGCGCAGCTCCTGGACGAGTTGATGGGCCGCGACCGCAACCTGGCCCCGGACGAGAAGCGGCAGAACGTGCGCTGGGACGACGAGAGCGTGAGTGCCGGGCCCGGGAGGGGAGCCCACACTCGATGGCCCGCCCTGCCTGCGGCCCAGCGCCGCCTCCCCCGCCGGCGGCCTCCTCAGTGAGGGGAGCCCGGGGAGAGGCCGGACAGACTCGCGGTTGGAGCAGCAGCGACACAGAGTCGCCCACCTCTCCGATTCGGCCGGCAATCATGCCCCCGCCCTTCCCCCTTGACCCCTGACCTTCCCCCTTGACCCCCGACCTTCCCCCTTAACCCCATCCTCCATCAACACCATCTCTCCCTTCCCAGAATCTCTCCCCCTCCCCAGTACATCACCACTATCCCTCTACCTCCCGTGCACCCCATCCCCCCCTCCTCCAGCACATTCCCCCCCATCTCCAGCACATTCCCCCCCATCTCCAGCACATTCCCCCCCATCTCCAGCACATTTCCCCCCTCCTCCAGCACATTCCCCCCTCCTCCAGCACATTCCCCCCTCCTCCAGCACATTCCCCCCCTCCTCCAGCACATTCCCCCCCCTCCTCCAGCACATTCCTCCCCCCCCATCTCCAGCACATTCCTCCTCCCCCCCCCATCTCCAGCACATTCCTCCTCCCCCCCCCATCTCCAGCACATTCCTCCTCCCCCCCCCATCTCCAGCACATTCCTCCTCCCCCACACCCCCATCTCCAGCACATTCCTCCTCCCCCACACCACCCCCATCTCCAGCACATTCCTCCTCTCCCCCCCCCCCCCCATCTCCAGCACATTCCTCCTCTCCCCCCCCCCCCCCATCTCCAGCACATTCCTCCCCCCCCCCCCATCTCCAGCACATTCTTCCTCCCCCCCATCTCCAGCACATTCTTCCTCCCCCCCCCCCCATCTCCAGCACATTCTTCCCCCCCCCCATCTCCAGCACATTCTTCCCCCCATCTCCAGCACATTCTCCCCCCCCATCTCCAGCACATTCTTCCCCCCCCGATCTCCAGCACATTCTTCCCCCCCCCCCCATCTCCAGCACATTCTTCCCCCCCATCTCCAGCACATTCTTCCCCCCCCCCATCTCCAGCACATTCCTCCTCCCCCCCCCATCTCCAGCACATTCCTCCTCCCCCCCCCCCATCTCCAGCACATTCCTCCTCCCCCCCCCCCATCTCCAGCACATTCCTCCTCCCCCACACCCCCCATCTCCAGCACATTCCTCCTCTCCCCCCCCCCCCCCCATCTCCAGCACATTCCTCCTCTCCCCCCCCCCCCCCCCATCTCCAGCACATTCCTCCCCCCCCCCCATCTCCAGCACATTCTTCCTCCCCCCCATCTCCAGCACATTCTTCCTCCCCCCCCCCATCTCCAGCACATTCTTCCCCCCCCCCATCTCCAGCACATTCTTCCCCCCCCATCTCCAGCACATTCTTCCCCCCCCATCTCCAGCACATTCTTCCCCCCCCGATCTCCAGCACATTCTTCCCCCCCCCCCATCTCCAGCACATTCTTCCCCCCCCCCATCTCCAGCACATTCTTCCCCCCCCCCCATCTCCAGCACATTCTTCCCCCCCCCCCATCTCCAGCACATTCTTCTCCCCCCCCCTCTCCAGCACATTCTTCCCCCCCCCCCCTCTCCAGCACATTCTTCCCCCCCCCCATCTCCAGCACATTCTTCCCCCCCCCCCCATCTCCAGCACATTCTTCCCCCCCCCCCATCTCCAGCACATTCTTCCCCCCCCCCCCATCTCCAGCACATTCTTCCCCCCCCCCCATCTCCAGCACATTCTTCCCCCCCCCCATCTCCAGCACATTCTTCCCCCCCCCCATCTCCAGCACATTCTTCCCCCCCCCCATCTCCAGCACATTCTTCCCCCCCCCCATCTCCAGCACATTCTTCCCCCCCCCCCCATCTCCAGCACATTCTTCCCCCCCCCCCATCTCCAGCACATTCTTCCCCCCCCCCCCCATCTCCAGCACATTCTTCCCCCCCCCCATCTCCAGCACATTCTTCCCCCCCCCCCATCTCCAGCACATTCCTTCCCCCCCCCCCCCATCTCCAGCACATTCCTCCCCCCATCTCCAGTACATTCCCCCCCCCATTCTCCAGCACATTTCTCCCCCCCTCCTCCAGCACATTTCTCCCCCCCTCCTCCAGCACATTTCTCCCCCCCCCCCCCTCCTCCAGCACATTTCTCCCCCCCCCCTCCTCCAGCACATTTCTCCCCCCCCCCCCATCTCCAGCACATTTCTCCCCCCCCCCAATCTCCAGCACATTTCTCCCCCCCCCAATCTCCAGCACATTTCTCCCCCCCCCCCCCCCCAATCTCCAGCACATTTCCCCCCCCCCAAATCTCCAGCACATTCCCCCCCCATCTCCAGCACATTTCTCCCCCCCCTCCTCCACATTTCTCCCCCCCCCTCCTCCACATTTCTCCCCCCCCTCCTCCACATTTCTCCCCCCCCCTCCTCCACATTTCTCCCCCCCCCTCCTCCAGCACATTTCTCCCCCCCTCCTCCAGCACATTTCTCCCCCCCCCCTCCAGCACATTTCTCCCCCCCCCCTCCAGCACATTTCTCCCCCCCCCCCCCCAGCACATTTCTCTCCCCCCCCCCCTCCAGCACATTTCTCCCCCCCCCCCCCCCCCCCTCCAGCACATTTCTCCCCCCCCCTCCAGCACATTTCTCCCCCCCCCCTCCAGCACATTTCTCCCCCCTCCAGCACATTTCTCCCCCCTCCAGCACATTTCTCCCCCCTCCAGCACATTTCTCCCCCCCCCCCCAGCACATTTCTCCCCCCCCCCCAGCACATTTCTCCCCCCCCCCCAGCACATTTCTCCCCCCCCCAGCACATTTCTCCCCCCCCCCCCAGCACATTTCTCCCCCCCCCCAGCACATTTCTCCCCCCCCCCCCAGCACATTTCTCCCCCCCCCCCCCCAGCACATTTCTCCCCCCCCCCCAGCACATTTCTCCCCCCCCCCAGCACATTTCTCCCCCCCCCCCCCCAGCACATTTCTCCCCCCCCCCCAGCACATTTCTCCCCCCCCCAGCACATTTCTCCCCCCCCAGCACATTTCTCCCCCCCCCTCCAGCACATTTCTCCCCCCCCCTCCAGCACATTTCTCCCCCCCCCCTCCAGCACATTTCTCCCCCCCCCCTCCAGCACATTTCTCCCCCCCCCCCCTCCAGCACATTTCTCCCCCCCCCCTCCAGCACATTTCTCCCCCCCCCCCCCCCTCCAGCACATTTCTCCCCCCCCCCCCTCCAGCACATTTCTCCCCCCCCTCCAGCACATTTCTCCCCCCCCCCTCCAGCACATTTCTCCCCCCCCCCCTCCAGCACATTTCTCCCCCCCCCCCCCTCCAGCACATTTCTCCCCCCCCCCCCCTCCAGCACATTTCTCCCCCCCCCCCCTCCAGCACATTTCTCCCCCCCCCCCCCCTCCAGCACATTTCTCCCCCCCCCACTCCTCCAGCACATTTCTCCCCCCCCCACTCCTCCAGCACATTTCTCCCCCCCCCACTCCTCCAGCACATTTCTCCCCCCCCCCCCCCCCCTCCTCCAGCACATTTCTCCCCCCCCCCCCTCCTCCAGCACATTTCTCCCCCCCCTCCTCCAGCACATTTCTCCCCCCCCCCCTCCAGCACATTTCTCCCCCCCCCTCCAGCACATTTCTCCCCCCCCCCCCCTCCTCCAGCACATTTCTCCCCCCCCCCCCTCCTCCAGCACATTTCTCCCCCCCCCCCTCCTCCAGCACATTCTCCCCCCCCCCTCCTCCAGCACATTTCTCCCCCCCCCCCTCCTCCAGCACATTTCTCCCCCCCCCCCTCCTCCAGCACATTTCTCCCCCCCCCCTCCTCCAGCACATTTCTCCCCCCCCCCCCCTCCAGCACATTTCTCCCCCCCCCTCCTCCAGCACATTTCTCCCCCCCCCTCCTCCAGCACATTTCTCCCCCCCCCCCTCCAGCACATTTCTCCCCCCCCCCTCCTCCAGCACATTTCTCCCCCCCCTCCTCCAGCACATTTACTCCCCCCTCCTCCTCCAGCACACACTCTCTTCCCCCCCCCCCCCCCCCCCATCTCCAGCACATTCCCCATCCCTAGATCCATCCTCTGCCCCTCTCTCCCCCTGTCTCACCCACTGCTCCCTCCGTCCATCCACACTGAGCCGGGGCACATGGCCTTGGTGGAGCCCGACTCGCCCAATACGAGGTGCCTGGTCACTGACTGTCAGGAGCCAGGGTCACCCCCCACCCCCCCCAGTCTAACCGAAGCAGAGGTTGGTGGGCTTCTTGCTGCCCATCAAGCCAGGGCCGCTCTGCCTGGAGGGATATTGGCCTGCAGAGTCTTGTGGAGTGGGAAGAATGTTGCAGGATGCATAGCGAGCGAGGCAGATTGATCACCGATCGGTGGCCCAGAGTTTGGGGTAGATTCCCTCCTGGCTCAGACTCTGCCACACTGAGCCCCAGACCTCAGGAGGTGCTGAGTGGCTCCGCTGTGTTTCCCCACCAGAGCGATAGTCACTGATTGATTGTCAATGGGTTAATCATTGATTAGTTTACAGCTGTGGATCTCCGTCAGTTGTTGTACTCAGCGAGTTCCATTGGGAATTAGAGGAAAATAAACTTCCTGCTGGAGAATGCACTCACTCATTCATAAAATGAACCTCGCTGCATTCTGAAGCTTCAGTCTGAGTTACTAATGAGTATTTCTGAGGGAAATACTGAATGATTGTTAGACTTTTTGGGAAGCAGAGTGGTTGCAGTACATATTTCAATATTTGTGGAATCACAGTGAGCATCCAAGATGATTTTACAGTAGTCTAAACTCACAGACCTGAATTGGGGGCTGCAGTTTTGTTACTTTCCCCCCAATTTAACTGCTTCCAGTGGTTCCTCATCACCAATAAGAGGGCACACTGTCATGAGGAGACCCTGTCTATAGTATATCCCGCAGGTCTATTAACGAGACACATTATAAACTATGTAGTATTTAGAATAATCTCTGTAAATAAAACCCAATGACAGAATATTGCCAGCAGCAGACTTTAAAGATCCCTGGCAGTGTGGGCATCAAGAACATAACATAAGAATGACGTATGAGGAGAGATTGGGTCGATTGGGCTTATATTCGCTAGAGTTTAGCAGAATGAGAGGGGATCTCATTGAAACTTGTAAAATTCTAACAGGACTAGACAGACTAGATGCAGGAATCACCTGGACCGGATGGCTTACATCCTAGGGTCTTGAGGGAAGTGGCGGTAGGGATTGTGGATGCATTGGTAATAATTTTCCAAAACTCCCTGGACTCGGCAAAGGTCCCGGCAGACTGGAAAACTGCTAATGTAACACCCTTATTTAAAAAGGGCAGTGGACAGAAGGCTGGAAACTATAGACCGGTTAGCCTAACATCTGTGGTAGGTAAAATTTTGGAGTCCATTATTAAGGAGACAGTAACAGGACATTTAGATAATCATAATTTAATAGGACAAAGTCAGCATGGTTTTATGAAGGGGAAGTCATGTTTGACAAATTTGCTGGAGTTCTTTGAGGAAGTAACATATAGGGTGGATAAAGGGGAACCAGTGGACGTAGTGTATTTAGACTTCCAAAAGGCATTTGACAAGGTGCCACACAAAAGATTATTGCTTAAGATAAAAAAAAATCACGGGATTGGGGGTAATATTCTGGCATGGATAGAGGATTGGCTATCTAACAGAAGGCAGAGAGTTGGGATAAATGGTTCATTCTCAGAATGGCAATCAGTAACTAGTGGTGTTCCGCAGGGGTCGGTGCTGGGTCCCCAACTCTTTACAATCTATATTAACGATTTGGAGGAGGGGACCGAGTGTAACATATCAAAGTTTGCAGATGATACTAAGATGGGAGGGAAAGTAGTGAGTGAGGAGGACATAAAAAACCTGCAAGGGGACGTAGACAGGCTAAGTAAGTGGGCAGAGATTTGGCAGATGGAATACAATACTGGAAAGTGAGGTTATGCACATTGGCAGGAAAAATCGTAGAGCAAGTTATTATCTTAATGGCAAGAAACTGGAAAGTACTGAAGTACAAAGGGATCTGGGGGTCCTGGTGCACGAAACTCAAAAGGTTAGTATGCAGGTGCAGCAAGTGATTAAGAAGGCCAATGGAATGTTGGCTTTCATTGCTAGGGGGATAGAATATAAAAATAGGGAGGTATTGCTTCAGTTGCACAAGGTATTGGTGAGACCGCACCTGGAATACTGCGTACAATTTTGGTGTCCATACTTAAGAAAAGACATACTTGCTCTCGAGTCAGTACAAAGAAGGTTCACTCGGTTAATCCCGGGGATGAGGGGATGGACATATGAGGAGAGGTTGAGTAGATTGGGACTCTACTCATTGGAGTTCAGAAGAATGAGAGGCGATCTTATTGAAACATAAGATTGTGAAGGGGTTGGATCGGGTGGATGCGGGGAGAATGTTCCCGATGATGGGTGAAACTAGAACTAGGGGGCATAGTCTTAGAATAAGGGGCTGCTCTTTCAAAACTGAGATGAGGAGGAACTACTTCACTCAGAGGGTGGTAGGTCCATGGAATATGCTGCCCCAAAAAGCTGTAGAAGCTACATCATTACATAAATTTAAAACAGAAATAGACAGTTTCCTAGAAGTAAAGGGAATTAAGGGTTACGGGGAGCGGGCAGGAATTTGGACATGAGTCTAGGTTCGGATCGGTCATGGCCCTGTGGGTAGCGGAGCGGGCCCAGGGGCCGTGTAGCCTGATCCTGCTCCTATTTCATGTGTCTAATTCTGTTAGATTCAAGAGATGGTTCTGTGATAGTGGATTGGCGGTTAGGATCAGATCAGCCATGATCTTATTGAATGGCGGAGCAGGCTCGAGGGGCCGATTGGCCTACTCCTGCTCCTATTTCTTATGTTCTTAGGAAGGATGTTCCCGATGGCGGGGTAGTCCAGAACCAGGGGTCACAGTCTAAGGATAAGGGGTAAGCCATTTCGGACTGAGATGAGGAGGAATTTCTTCACCCAGAGAGTGGTGAACCTGTGGAATTCTCTACCACAGAAGGCAGTTGAGGCCAATTCATTAAATATATTCAAGAAGGAGTTAGATATATTTCTTAAGGCTAAAGGGATATGGGGAGAAAGCAGGGACAGGGTACTGAGTTTGGATGATCAGCCATGATCTCATTGAATGGCGGAACAGGCTCGAGGGGCCGAATGGCCTCCTCCTGCTCCTATCTTCTATGTTTCTAGCATAAGATTAGGAGCCGGAGTCGGCCATACGGCCCCTCGAGCCTGCTCCGCCGTTCAATGAGATCATGGCTGATCATGGCTTAAGTTGTTCTTTGTCTTTTTAACTTTGTTTCTGTCACCATTGTGACAGATTCTCTTTTTAAATATTTAGAGCTCTTGTGTCCTGCTCTTGTTGCCTTGCCTCGGTAATTGTGACTGCCACTGGCTTTTAAGCAATAGTGAGAGTACGTTAGCACACTGACTATCAGCATACCTGCAGATTCATCTCTGCCCCATCTGACCTTTATCTCAATATTGCAACAATCAGTAACTGGGAGTGGGTGGAGGTCACGAGTGTGACTTTATGAACTGAATATCCTGTTGTCGTAAATGTCTCATTAATTTTGCTTTTGAACCTTGTAGTTTGAGGTTTGTTAAGCAATTTGCAAGGATGAGTGACTGTATGCTTTCAATTGGGACTTTAGAAATTACCTACCCTGCTCCCTTTGTCTAGAAAATGCTGTCTGTGTCTTCGGATCATTCATGAGCCCTTTGGGAGGTGACTAACAGACGTGGGTGGGCCCTCGCCGTTCTTTTTTAAAATTCTTTTCATCCTCTCCTGAAAGCACAAACCCTTGTGGTGTGGCAGGTACCCTCCAGTACTTTGCCAAGAGGCCGTGTGTCGATGCTTTTCGACTGGCATCACAGCCTGTGCTCACCTACCGTCCATCCACCGGGTTCACTGGGTGACGGTCAGGAGCAGGAACTCTGGCTGGCTGACTTCTGCTCCTGGCCTAGGAACGCTGAGCCCGTCAGTAACGCCTTATTCCTGTCCTGGCCGAGATAGGCTATCTCTGCACAAACTGGGCTCAGACCCTGAATCTGTGTCTGGTGCAGTTTTACACTGGACAGTGCGTGCACCAACCATTGGAGTGACTCTCGTGTTGGAAACTTGGTCCAGTGTTTCCTGCTACTGGCTTGTGTTTCCCGGAATGAATAAATGTCATTTCCACCAGGAGCTGATTGAGGAATTGAAAGTAGTTAGTCTGGAGCAGGGGCCTGCGTCACCCGGGATTCTGGAGAGCACGGTGACTTGAGATGGTGTTGATTTTGTTCCTATTCTTGGACACTTTAGCAACATATGCAGGTTGTTGTGCAATTTTTGAGCAGTTTTGGTTCGAGGAGTGGAGAATAATCTGTTGGGACTGATTTATTTGGAATGTTTTTTGGGGTGGGGTGGGACGGAGATGATGCAAGGGGTAAAAGAGAAACTGCTACTTGTCTTGTCTTTACAGGTGTGTAAGTATTTCCTGTGCGGATTCTGCCCAGCCGAGTTATTTACCAACACACGCTCCGATCTGGGTAAGACTACTTCATTTAGTAACTTTCTCAATGATCCTGTTTTTCAACATCTTACAATTACACTGGGGGAAGTGACAGTCTGTCTGCTTTGTCATTTAAAACTAACCAGGAGGCTGATGCAGTCGGCATCTGCCCTTGGAGTTAAAGCGGGGGGAAACCCCGAGGATTCTGCTCCTGTTGCTATCCTGTGACCCCTGGCGGGTGTGTGTGGCTCTCTGACGGTACGAGGAGGCTCGGCAGTGAAGCCCAACATTGAATAGACTACCATTACCTGTGAAGGATAGACTGTTTTCCACCCCCCATCCCCACCAAAACAAGACACAGCACCTTCAGGAAAGGAGAGAGGGGAATCAGTGAGTGTAGAACTGAACCCAGTCAGAGTCAGCACCTTCAGGGGAGGAGAGAGGGGAATCAGTGAGTGTAGAACTGAACCCAGTCAGAGTCAGCACCTTCAGGGGAGGAGAGAGGGGAATCAGTGAGTGTAGAACTGAACCCAGTCAGAGTCAGCACCTTCAGGGGAGGAGAGAGGGGAATCAGTGAGTGTAGAACTGAACCCAGTCAGAGTCAGCACCTTCAGGGGAGGAGAGAGGGGAATCAGTGAGTGTAGAACTGAACCCAGTCAGAGTCAGCACCTTCAGGGGAGGAGAGAGGGGAATCAGTGAGTGTAGAACTGAACCCAGTCAGAGTCAGCACCTTCAGGGGAGGAGAGAGGGGAATCAGTGAGTGTAGAACTGAACCCAGTCAGAGTCAGCACCTTCAGGGGAGGAGAGAGACCGTAGAGTAAGAGAAACCAAAAGGATTTAAGCTGCCCCTTTTGAGCTCATAAAGCTGCTGCGGTTGCTGAGTCGAATGTACTCGCTGGTTGATGAGCTGCTCTTGCTGTGGCCGGGCAGCCGTTAAATGTATTAATGCAGTCGGTGCTGAAGGTTAATGCATTGATGATCTCAAGTGCGGAGAGCATTGTGCAGCAGTTCTCAACCTGTGACTTCTGTGACAGAAATGAAGGATGTCTCTCTGGTACTGCGGCATTGCTGTGTCAATTCTGTCAGGGTACACAAGCGGTTAAAAGCCAGCTTCCCTTACAGGAAGGAAAAAGTCCCTGTTTACTTTGATTTGATAGTTTTAATCAGGTGCTTGTTTGAGCCAGGTTTCAGAAAGTGGAGCCAAGCCCACGGCTAATCGAGACAGAGTGTAGACTTCAGGTGAAGCAAAGTTCGAGGCCGGGGAGACTTGGACCAGATAGCAAGAGTTTCTACAGCTATATAAAAAGAAAAAGGGTGGCTAAAGTGAACGTTGGTCCCTTAGAGGATGGGACCGGGAAACTAGTGGTGGGGAACATGGAGATGGCAAAGACGCTGAACAAATATTTTGTATCAGTCTTTACAGTAGAGGTCATTAAAAATATCCCAACACTGGACAAACGGGGCAATGGGGGGGGAGGAGCTAAACACGATTAAAATCACTAAGGAGGTGGTACTCAGTAAAATAATGGGACTTAAGGCGGATAAATCCCCCGGACCTGATGGCCTACATCCTGGGGTCTTGAGAGAAGTAGCGGTAGGGATTGTGGATGCATTGGTGATTATTTTCCAAAACTCCCTGAACTCAGGAAAGGTCCTGGCAGATTGGAAAACTGCTAATGTAACGCCCTTATTTAAGAAGGGAAGTAGACAAAAAGCTGGAAACTATAGACCAGTTAGCCTAACATCTGTGGTTGGTAAAATGTTGGAGTCCATTATTAAGGAAACAGTAACAGAGCATTTGGATAAACATAATTTAATAGGACAGAGTCAGCATGGTTTTATGAAGGGGAAGTCATGTTTGACAAATTTGCTCGAATTCTTTGAGGACGTAACATACAGGGTGGATAAAGGGGAACCAGTGGATGTAGTGTATTTGGACTTCCAAAAGGCATTTGACAAGGTGCCACACAAAAGATTACTGATCAAGATAAAAAATCACGGGATTGGGGGTAATATACTGGCATGGGTGGAAGATTGGCTATCTAACAGAAAACAAAGAGTTGGGATAAATGGTTCGTTCTCGGGCTGGCAATCAGTAACTAGTGGTGTTCCGCAGGGGTCAGTGCTGGGACCCCAACTCTTTACAATCTATATTAATGATTTGGAGGAAGGGACCGAGTGCAACATATCCAAGTTTGCCAACGATACAAAGATGGGAGGGAAAGCAGTGAGTGAGGAGGACATAAAAAACCTGCAAAAGGACATAGACAGGCTAAGTGAGTGGGCAGAGATTTGGCAGATGGAATATAATATTGGAAAGTGTGAGGTTATGCACTTCGGCAGAAAAAATCAAAGAGCAAGTTATTATCTAAATGGAGAGAAACTGCAAAGTGCTACAGTACAAAGGGATCTGGGGGTCCTGGTGCATGAAACACAAAAAGTTAGTATGCAGGTGATCAGGAAGGCCAGTGGAATCTTGGCTTTTATTGCAAGGGGGATGGAGTATAAAAACAGGGAAGTCTTGCTGCAGTTATACAGGGTACTGGTGAGGCCACACCTGGAATACTGCGTGCAGTTTTGGTTTCCATATTTAAGAAAAGATATACTTGCTCTCGAGGCGGTTCAGCGAAGGTTCACTCGGTTGATTCCGGAGATGAGGGGGTTGACGTATGAGGAAAGGTTGAGTAGGTTGGGACTCTACTCATTGGAATTCAGAAGAATGAGAGGCGATCTTATCGAAACATATAAGATTGTGAGGGGGCTTGATCGGGTGGATGCGGTGAGGATGTTTCCACTGATGGGTGAGACTAGAACTGGGGGGCATAATCTTAGAATAAGTGGCTGCCCTTTCAAAACTGAGATGAGGAGAAACTTCTTCACTCAGAGGGTAGTAAATCTATGGAATTTGCTACCCCAGAGAGCTGTGGAAGCTGCAACATTAAATAAATTTAAAACGGAGATAGACAGTTTCCTAGCTGATGAGGGAATTAGGAGTTACGGGGAGAGGGCAGGGAAGTGGACGTGAGTCTAGGTTCGGATCAGCCATGATCCTATTGAATGGCGGAGCAGGCCCGAGGGGCCGTATGGCCTACTCCTGCTCCTCCTACTTATGTTCTTATGTGTACGCAACTTAGCCCCCATTTTAAAGTCCCACATTCTGTCCTTATTTTTATTTCCATTATAAATTCTTCTGTGTACCTTTATATTGGAACTTCCAATGTAAATTTGTCACGCTGTAATTACACCCTGCATCCACTGGGATGTATGTAACCATGGTAAACGTTGGTGGGAAGTCCGTGCAGACACGAGATTTATGGCGTGTTCCAATATTGCTCAATTAGTGCTTCGCAGGCATTACTATTTTCTGTGCCCTCAAGATGGTTGAGCTTAATTACTATAACATTTATTTGTATCATTACTGTTTATTTTACTGTTTAATAGATTTGTTATCATAGAATGGTTACAGCACAGAAGGAGGCCATTCGGCCTGTCGAGCCCGTGCCAGCTCTCTGCAAGAGCACTTCAGCTAGTCCCACTCCCCCGCCCTTTCCCCGTAGCCCTGTATATTTTTTCCCCTCAGGTACTTATCCAATTCCCTTTTGAAAGCCACGATTGAGTCTGCCTCCACCACTCGCTCAGGCAGTGCATTCCAGATCCTAACCACTCGTGATGTAAAAAGGTTTTTCCCTCACGTCACCTTTGGTTCTTTTGCCAATCACCTTAAATCTATGTTCTCTGGTTCTCAACCCTTCCGCCAATGGGAACAGTTTCACTCTGTCTAGACCCCTCTTGATTTTGAATATCTCTATCAAATTTCCTCTCAACCTTCTCTGCTCTGAGGAGAACAACCCCAGCCTAACCAGTCTATTCACATAACTGAAGTCCCTCATCCCTGGAATCATACTCATAAATCTTTTCTGCACCTTCTCTAAGGCCTTCACATCCTTCCTAAAGTGCGGTGCCCAGAATTGGACACAATACTCCAGTTGAGGCCGAACCAGTGTTTTATAAAGGTTCATCATAACTTCTTGCTTTTGTACTCTGCCTCTATTTATGAAGCCCAGGATCCCGTGAGCTTTTTTAACCACTTTCTCAGCCTGCCCTGCCACCTTCAATGATTTGTGCACATATACCCCCAGGTCTCTCTGTTCATGCACCCCCTTTAGGATTGGACCCTTTAGTTTATATTGCCTCTCCTCGTTCTTCCTACCAAAATGTATCACTTCACACTTTCCTGCGTTAAATTTCATCTGCCACGTGTCCGCCCATTTCACCAACCTGTCTGTCTTCCTGAAGTCTATCACTCTCCTCCTCACTGTTCACTATACCTCCAAGTTTTGTGTCATCTGCAAATTTTGAAATTGTGCCCTGTACACCCACATCCAAGTCATTAATATATATCAAGAAAAGCAGTGGTCCTAGAACCGACCCCTGGGGAACACCACTGTGCACCTTCCTCCAGTCCGAAAAACAACCGTTCACCACAACTTGTTTCCTGTCACCTAGCCAATTTTGTATCCATGCCATCACTGTCCCTTTTATTCCATGGGTTTCAACTCTGCTGGCAAGCCTATTATGTGGCACTTTAACAAACGCCTTTTGGCAATCCATATACACCACGTCAACCCTCTTTGTTACCTCATCAAAAAACTCGGATCAAGTTGGTAAAACACGATTTGCCTTTAACAATCTGTGCTGGCTTTCCTTAATTAATCCACACTTGTCCAAGTGACTTAACTTTGTCCTTGATTATCGTTTCCAAAAACTTCCCCACTTCCGAGGTTAAACTGACAGGCCTGTAGTTGCTGGGTTTATCCTTGCACCCTTTTTTGAACAAGGGTGTAACATTTGCAAAGCTTCCTACATACCGAGACATGGTCTAGGGCGCATGCACTGGCCTGCATTCCAATCTGTTGGGTTTGTGCAGCCATTAACCGAGTGCTGCAAGTCACAGCGTTCTGTGGGCATTGGATAGCCTGTGGTAGGAGCAGAGCTCCAGAATTTGGTTCACTGTATCAGTGAAGTTGCTGTTTATTACCTATGTCTGGTCTAAGTCGATAACTTCTTCTAGCTTCTAGAGTGAAGATTTCTGTCAGGACTCGGACTGAATACGTTGTGAGTGCAGTAGGGCAGGGGTCAGAGTGCACTCCGACACCCAAGGAGAGGACCATGGAGCTTTACACCATTTGGCCCTTTGAGCCTGTGACAGATCTTTATTAAATCAATCCGGAACTAATCCCACTGCCCCACTCTCATTGCGTAGTCCTGTAATTCCCCCTGCTTCAATTCTTTATATACTCTTCCCTTAAAAGGTGCCAATGGTCTCTGCCTCAAATACTCCTCACGGCAAAGCATATAACCCTCTGTAAAGAAGTTGCTCCGGGTCTTTCTCCTCACTTTTAAATTGATGGCTATTCGTCACTGACTCTCTGACCAACCAGCCCTTTCCTGTTTACTCTCTCATAACAACAACTTGCATTTATATAGCGCCTTTAACGTAGCAAAACATCCCAAGGTGCTTCACAGGAATGTTATAGGACAAAATTTGACACCGAGCCGCATAGCGATATTAGGACAGGTGAGTGGGAGCCATTGTAGGTCAGCGAGCACCATGGGGGTGATGGGTGAGCGCGACTGAAGACAATGGTTTATTTAATTGGGAGACATTTCTGCTTCTGCAGCACTGGATGTTGGGCAAGCAGCGTGACAAATCAGGCAGTTGAGGGATCGAGAGAGGTGGTGGTGAGCTGGAACTGGGTGTCATCAGTGTGTTTTCAGATGATGTCAAGGGGCAGCATGTAGATGAGAAATAGGAGGGGACCAAGGATCGATCCTTGGGGGGGACACCAGAGGTAATGGTGCGGGAGCAGGAAGAGAAGCCATTGCAGGTGATTCTCTGAGTACGACTGGATAGATAAGAATGGAACCAAGCGAGGGCAGTCCCACCCAGCTGGACAACAGAAAACCCCTAATTGTTAAAAAGCTCAGTTAAATTTCCTCGTAGCTTTCTCTGCTCCAGTGGGAACAGTCCCAGTATCTCGGGTCTCTCATCATAACTCTGGTTCTCATCCCTGGCGAATCCACATTGGATGCTCTCTGTGGCTTTAATGTCCTTTCTATAATGGGGCTCCCAAAACTGCACACAGTCTCCAATTGTGACCTTAACAAATTCATCATTACTTCCTTGCACTTTTATTCTATGTCCCTGTTTAAAAAAACAATTTGGTATTGGCCTTTTCTATGGCTTTCTCTACCTCAACTTGCACTGCCAGGGAATTACGCTTTTGAAAGACAATCCTTGAATGTGAGTAATGCCTCGGGTAATATTTGGAGCCACAAGGACTTGCTGGGTGTTTTGCTGAGTGAGCTCCTTACTGATGTGGGGCTTGGGGTCAAAGGGGCCTGCTTCTTGTGGCAGACACACCATTCCAGATGTTGATTTTTGTTTTTCTCTTTCAGGTCCCTGTGAGAAGATTCACGATGACAACCTGCGGAAATAGTAAGTATCTCATTTTGTGTGTTCTCGCAAGCTCGCCCAGTGTGCAGAGCTGCCAAGTTACTTTTTTCCCCTTTTTCTCCCACAGTTACGAAAAGAGCTCTCGTTTTATGAAAGTCGGCTACGAGAAAGATTTCCTGCGTTACCTGCAAAACCTGATGGCTGATGTGGAGCGGCGGATCCGTCGAGGTCACGCTCGACTGGCGCTGTCCCAGAACACGACAACGGGAACCACAGTGAGTGGCAGGGCAGGGCGCAAATGTGGCTGATACCTTCCGAGTTAAATATTCTCTTAAATCCCACCCTTAAACTGTGCTCATTTGCACAAGCCCATAGCTAAGGACGGCTTGCTGGAAGTGTATAATGTGGGTGGCGTGTTGAGCGGGAGTAATGTAGGGGCGGGGGGTTACGGGTGTGATGGGGGTTAGGGGGGTTGTTGGGGGTGTGACGGGGTTTGAGGACGTGACGGGGTTTGGGGGAGGGGGTGTGTGACGGGGGTTGGGGGTGAGGGGGATTGGGGCAGGGGGGTATGATGGGGGTTGGGGGAGGGGGATTGGGGCAGGGGGGTATGATGGGGGTTGGGTGAGGGGGATTGGGGCAGGGGGGTATGACGGGGGTTGGGGGAGGATGTGTGACGGGATTGGGGCGGGGGATGATGGGTGGGGCGGGGGTGTGTGTGATAGGGGTGGGGGAGGGGTGTGTGATGGGTTGGGGCTGGGGTATGACGGGGGTTAGGGGTGGGGCGGGGGTGTGAGATGGGGGTTGGGGCCAGGGGTAGGGGGGGGATGTGTGACGGGGGTTGGGGGAAGGGGGGGGGGTTGACGGGGGTTGGGGGTATGTGATGGTTGGGGCGGGGGATGGGGCGATGGGGGCTCGGAGCGGTGGGGGGTGACGGGGTATGGGGGAAGGGGGGGGTGTGTGACGGGGTTGGTGGGGGTGTGTGACGGGTTAGGGGAGGGGGGTGATGGGGGTTGGGGAGGGGGGTGTGACGGGGTATGGGGCGGTGAGTTAGGGGCAGTGGGGGGGGACGGGGGGACGGGCTGGGTGAGTGGGCAGTTTGTGCTGAGCGTGTGGAATGTGAAGGTTGTGATGGTTACCTGCATTAGTGTTGACGACTGCTGATATTTGATGGGTTGCTCTTCCTGTTTCTCTTGCAGACTGGAGGGCCTGTGAGTAAGAATGAAGAGAAAGGCCAGGTTCTAACAGAGAAAATTGAAGAACTCCTGGAACAGGTTAGAGCGGAGGACCTGGGTGCTAACATTTTGTAAAAAGGCACTTTTTAGATTTCTAGAACTTTATTCCCAAGTTGTCTATCGAGCTGACCTGCAGGAAATCGAGCCAAACTTCCTGTAGTTTTACTAAAACTGCCCTAGCTGAGTAGTGACACGAGTACTGGGTCTGTCGGTATCTGCCGATCACGTTTGGCCCCGAAACTCTGCACTGAGTAAAGGGAGGGAGCTTGGGCAGATTTCACTGTTGCTGGGACGGTGGAAGGTACCTCCCTGCGATCAAACTGCCGAGATCGTGCTCAGTGCGTGAGGTATGGGATGGGTGCACTGTTACTGAACCAGATTGACAAGTGTGTGTGTAACGAGGGGCTGCAGGAGGCGGAATATGTTTCCGGGACCTTTCACCCCATATGGCTGGTCTCTGCCGATAGGCGACGGCGAGACTGCTTCAGCCGTGGCTCAGTGGGTAGCACGCTTTCCTCTGAGTCAGAGGTGGTGGGTTTAAGTCCCACTCCAGTGCAGTTCTGAGGGAGTGCGGCACTGTCTGAGGTGCCGTCCTTCGGATGATTAAACCAAGGCCCTGTCTGCGCTCTCGGGTGGACGTAAAAGATCCCACGGCACTATTTCGAAGAAGAGCAGGGGAGTTATCCCCAGTGTCCTAGCCAATCCCTCAATCAACATCGCAAAAACAGATTATCTGGTCATTATCTCCTTGCTGTTTGTGGGAGCTTGCTGTGCTCAATTTGTCTGCCGCGTTTCCTACATTACAGCAGTGAGTACACGTCAAAAAGCACTTCATTGGCTGTAAAGTGTCCTGAGGTCGTGAAAGGTGCTATATAAATGCAAGTCTTTTTTTTCTTTGTTTCCGTACAGATTGAGGAGCTGGGTTCTGAGGGGAAGGTGGAAGAGGCCCAGGGAATGATGAAACTTGTTGAACAACTGAAAGATGAGCGAGAGCAACTGCGATCCGCCAGCTCGGTGAGTCTTCCTCAGCTTGCCATCTTTTCTTATGTCACACGGTTAGAACATTAAAAAATAGGAGCAGGAGTCGGCCATTCGACCCCTCGAGCCTGCTCCGCCATTCAGTGAGATCATGGCTGATCTTCTGCCTCAACTCCATTCACCGGCCCTATCGCCATACCCCTTGATGCCCTTACTAGTCAGAAATCTATTCACTTCTGTTTTGAATATACCCAATGACCCTGAGCCTCCACAGCCCTCTGGGGTAGAGAATTCCATAGATTCACCACCCTCTGTGAAGAAATTTCTTCTCATCTCAGTCCTGAATGGCCTACCCTTTATCCTGAGGCTGTGGCCCCTGGTTCTAGACTCCCCAGCCAAGGGAAACATTCTCCCAGCATCCACCCTATCAAGCCCTGTAATCATTTTGTATGCTTCAATGAGATCCCTTCTCATTCTTCTGAATTCGAGCATACAGGCCTAGTTTACTCAATCTCTCCTCATACGACAGTCCCGCCATCCAAGGAATCAATCTCATGAACCTTCGTTGCACTCCCTCTATGGCAAGTATATCCTTCCTTAGATAAGTAGACCAAAAGTGTACACAGTACTCCAGGTGTGGTCTCACCAAGGCCCTATATAATTGGAGTAAGCCTTCTTTACTCCTGTACTCAAATCCTCTTGTAATGAAGGCCAGCATACCATTTGCCTTCTGAATGGCTTGCTGCACCTGCACATTCACTTTCAGTGACTCATGTACAAGGACACCCAGGTCCCTTTGAGCATCAGCATTCCCCAATCTTTCACCATTTAGGAAATACTCTGCCTTTCTGTTTTTTCTACCAAAGTGGATAACTTCACATTTATCCACATTATATTCCATCTGCCATGTTCTCGCCCACTCACTGAGCCTGTCGAGATCCCCTTGAAGCCTCTTCACATCCTCTTCACAACTGACGCTGCCACCTAGCTTTGTATCATCAGCAAATTTAGAAATGTTACATTTAGTCCCCTCATCCAAATCATTGATATAGATTGTGAATAGCTGGGGCCCAAGCACCGATCCTTGCGGTACCCCACTAGTCACAGCCTGCCATCCTGAAAAAACCCGTTTATCCCTACTCTCTGTTTTCTGTCTGTTAATCAAGTCTCAATCCATGCTAGTATATTACCCCCAATTCCATGTGCCCTAATTTTGTTCACCAACCTCTTGTGTGGGACCTTATCGAAGGCCTTCTGAAAATCCAGATACACCACATCTACCGGTTCCCCTTTGTCTACTCCACTAGTTACATCCGCAAAGAACTCCAATAGGTTTGTCAAACAGGATTTCCCTTTCATAAATCCATGTTGACTCTGCCCAATCTTACTATTAGTTTCTAAGTGCCCAGTTATTGCATCCTTTATAATAGATTCCAGCATTTTCCCAACTACTGATGTGAGGCTAACAGGTCTGTAGTTCCCCGTTTTCTCTCTCCCTCCTTTCTTAAATAGCGGGGTTACATTTGCTATCCTCCAATCTGCAGGAACCGTTCCAGAATCTATAGAATTTTGGAAGATGACAACCAATGCGTCCACTATCCCAATGGCCACCTCTTTCAAAACCCTAGGATGTAGGTCATCCGGTCCTTGGGATTTACCGACTTTTAGTCCCATTAATTTTGCTAGTACTGTTTTTTTTTACTAATAGCATCTCTCTGTTTTAAAAAAAAATAAATCAATGATTCTGCAGACCATCGAGAGTTTTGCGGCCCAAGAGAAGCAGATGGAGGTGTGTGAAGTGTGCGGAGCATTCCTCATCGTGGGCGATGCCCAGTCCAGGGTCGACGATCACTTAATGGGGAAACAGCACATGGGCTACGCCAAGATCAAAGCAACAGTGGAGGAACTAAAGGTTAGTGCCGAGCTGACGTGGTGTTACAGCTGTACAGAGCTCTGGTCAGGCTGCACCTGGAGTAGTGCGCAGCTCCAGTGGTGTTTCGTTTCTCGCCGGACTTCCCACAGATTGATGAGAGAGAAAGGATGGGAAGGGGTGGGGAAAGAGATCACTGCTGCCGAACTGAAGAAGATAAAAATGAAAAGTTGAATTGGTTAACGTTAACATTTATGTGCAGAATGCTTCTGCACAGCTTCCAGTTCATTGGCAGCAGCCACCCTGTTGGTGAATATTGGTGTGCGGGCCTGTGTATTTAGTGTTTTATTTCTGTCCAGGAGAAGGTTCGGAAGAAGACCGAAGAACCAGAACGTGATGACAAATTAAAACGAGAGCGAGAAGAACGGGAGCTGGAGCGAGAACGCGAGCGGGAGGAGCGGGAGAAGAAACGGCGCCGGGAAGAGGAGGAGAAAGAGAAGGAGCGGGAGAGAGAGGCGCGGCGCAAAAGGAGCCACTCTCGGAGCCGGCACTCCCACTCCAGCCGGGCCTCTGACAGGAGGCGAAGCAGATCGCGAGAGCGCAAGCGCTCACGCAGCAAGGAGCGGGAAAAGAAGCGGAGCAGGTATGGGATAACAAGCATAGAGGAGAGCTACATAGTTAGAGAATTACATTGAGTGTCCGGCACCGACACAGGCCATTCGGCCCAACAGGTCCAGGCCGGTGTTTATGCTCCACACAAACCTCCTACCACCCCTCTTCATCTTACCCCATCAACATATCCTTCTATTCCTTTCTCCCTCGTGTTTAGTTTCCCCATGAGTATTGATGCTATTTGCCTCCACCACTCCATGTGGTAGCGAGTTCCATTATGTGTTAAAACGTTGAGAATCTCCTGTCTCAGCGACGGGGAGCGGTCGCCCACTTTTCTCCCTCCCCGGTGGCGGTAGCTCGCACAGTTGTAGTGCCACAGCTCACCTGCAGTTTCTCCTCCAAATGCCCTTGCTCCATGTGTGAGCCCAGACAAGCTGTTCAACCCTGGATGGTATTGCACCCATTCCTGCCTCTGCTTGGCGTTGCACTCACCAGCAGGAGCCGCTGAATAGCCAACGTGTTTGGTGTTGTATCTTCAGGCTGCCAGAGCAAAAGTCTTATGGTTCCGTCTCTGAAGTGAGTACGGCCGTCCTTCAATGTTAAAGGCTCTGTTTAAATGCAAGCTGTTGTTTTCTGCGTGTCATTTATACATTGCATTACCATCTGAGCGGTGTGTTGAGCTAACCCCTTTAAATAAACCTCCCTCTCCCAGCTCTCTCGCTGCAACCCATTACCTGGGGTGAGAGTGCAAGTTCCCAGCTCTGCCAGTGACTCTGAAACCAACCACCTGATCTGGGTTTGGCACCCAGAGTCCCTCAGATTGGCATTTCATTGGTTTATTCTGTTCAAACCAGCCTATCGGCGATGCAGTAGCTGTGCTACTCTGCCAGTCCCAGGCTGTGCAGAAGCACAGCTGTCGGTGGCCAGTTTCAGCTGCTGTTTGTTCGCCCTAGACTGAGCCAAGGTGTCAGCCGTGGATCCATGATCGCACGCTTGTCTTGGTCAGAGGGTCGTGGGTACAAGCCCCACTCCAGGACATGAGCCCACAACACCAGCTGAGGGAGCGCCGTCCTATACTATCGGAGGAGAGGCTAAACCGAGGCCCCGCCTGCGCTCAGGTGGGTGTGAAAGATCCCACAGCACTGTTTGAAGAAGAGCGGGGGAGTTTCCCTGACCAACATTTGTCCATCAACCATCATTAAAACAGTTTCATTGATCATTAATCACTTTGCTGTTTGTGAGATCTTGCTGTGCATAAATAGCTGCTGTGTTTCCCACATTACAACAGTGACTACACTTCAAAAATACTTCATTGGCTGTAAGGTTCTTGGGGCATCCTGAGGCCGTGAAAGGCGCTATAGAAATGCAAGTCTTTCTTAAACAGTTACACTGGCCGAGATCTAACAACTGATGTGTGTGCACTATTTATTATATTATATTAATGATGATCTAGACAAGGGAACTAGATGTAATATCTCCTAATTTGCAGACGACACAAAGTTGGGTGGGCGTGTGTGCTGTGAGGAGGATGTCGAGAAACTTCAGGATGATTTGGACATGATGGGTGATTGGGCAGAAGCATGGCAGATGCAATATAACGTGGATAAATGTGAGGTTGTCCACTTTGGTGGCAAAAACAGGAAGGCAGATTATTATCTGAATGGCAATAGATTGGGAGAAGGGGAAGTACAACGAGACCTGGGTGTCCTTGTGCACCAGTCGCTGAAGGTAAGCATGCAGGTGCAGCAGGCGGTTGAGAAGGCAAATGGTATGTTGGCCTTCGTAGCGAGAGGGTTTGAGTACAGGAACAAGGATGTCTTGCTGCAGTTGTACAGGGCCTTGGTGAGACCACACCTTGAGTATTGTGTGCAGTTTTGGTCGCCTTATCTGAGGAAGGATGTTCTTGCCATGGAGGAAGTCCAGCGAAGATTCACCAGGCTGATACCTGGGATGGCAGGAATGACGTATGAGCAGAGATTGGGTCGATTGGGCTTATACTCACTGAAGTTTAGAAGAATGAGAGAGGATCTCATTGAAACTTATAAAATTCTGACAGGACTAGACAGACTAGATGCAGGAAGGATGTTCCCGATGGTCGGGGAGTCCAGAACCAGGGGTCACAGTCTAAGGATAAGGGGTAAGCCATTTAGGACAGAAATGAGGAGGAATTTCTTCACCCAGAGAGTGGTGAACCTGTGGCATTCTCTACCACAGAAGGCAGTTGAGGCCAATTCATTAAATATATTCAAGAAGGAGTTGGATATATTTCTTAAGGCTAAAGGGATCAAGGGGTATGGGGAGAAAGCAGGGACAGGGCACTGAATTTGAATGATCAGCCATGATCGCATTGAATGGCGGAGCAGGCTCGAGGGGCCGAATGGCCGACTCCTGCTCCTATCTTCTATGTTTCTATTCCCTCTGATTGTTCGGGGTAGTGCTGACCCTCTATCCAGCCTTCTGACGGCCCGAAGTCCTGAGCTGTGAATCTAGCTTTGTGTCGGGAATGTTCCTGTGTCCTGTGTTCGTTTGCATAGAGTCACAACTCGGGCTTCAGCAGCCAGCCCCCAGGCATACCGTTGTTTGCCGGCGGGGTCACTGTTCTAGTCTGCCTGTGGATGTGCCTGCACAGGACCACTGTACGATACTAACGGTGTTGGGCAGAATGAGCAGGCTGCAGGTGAATGTGTGCAGCTCGTTCTGGAGTCTCTAAAAAGGGTGTATTCAGTACCATGGCAACCACATTACATCACATAACCCATTGGAAACAATTCTGTAATGCACACCAGGTAAGTCTGGAGTAACCCATCACCCCCTGTGCTCGCTGACCTACACTGGCTCCCGGTCCGGCAACACCTCTCAATTTTAAAATTCTCATCCTTGTGTTCAAATCCCTCCATGGCCTCTCTGTTCCCCAGCTCTGTAACCTCCCCCAGCTCTGTAACCTCACCCCCGAGATCTCTGCGCTCCTCCAATTCTGGCCTCTTGCACATCCCTGATTTTAATCGCTCTATCATTGGTGGCCATGCCTTCAGTTGCCAAGGCTCCAAGCTCTGGAATTCCCTCGCTACCTCTCCTTCCTCCTTTAAGTCGCTCCTTAAAACCTTCCTCTTTGACCAAGCTTTTGGTCACCTGCCCTAATATCTCTTTATGTGGCTTGGTGTCAGGTTTTGTCTGATAACGCTCTAGAAATGCAAGTTATTGTCTCGCCTCGTGTTGCGGTTATTGCCTCTTGTTCCATTATAGAATCATAGAACGGTTACAACACGAAAGGCCATTCGGCCCGTCGAGCCCGTGCCGACTCTCAGCTAGTCCCACTCCCCCGCCCTTTCCCCGCAGCCCTGCAAATTTTTTTCCTTCAGATACTTATCCAACTTCCTTTTGAAAGATAAGATTGAGTCTGGCTCCACCGCCCGCTCAGGCAGCGCATTCCAGATCCTAACCACTCGCTGTGTAAAAAAAGTTTTTCCTTGCGTCGCCTTGGCCTTGGCGGAACCCACACTGGGCATCAGTGAGCAGGTTATTGGTGAGTGCTGCTTGATAGCACTGTCGACGACACCTTCCATCACTTTGCTGATGATTGAGAGTAGACTGATGGGGCGGTAATTGGCCTGATTGAATTTATCCTGCTTTTTGTGGACAGGACATACCTGGGCAGTTTTCCACATTGTCGGATAGATGCCAGTGTTATAGCTGTACTGGAACAGCTTGGCTAGAGGTGTGGCTAGTTCTGGAGCACAAGTCTTCACGATAGCTGGGATGTTGTCGGGGCCCGTAGCCTTTATCCAGTGCGCTCAGCCGTTTCTTGATATTACGTGGAGTGAATCGAATTGGCTGAAGACTGGCTTCTGTGATGGTGGGGACCTCAGGAGGAGGCCGATATGGATCACCCACTCGGCACATCTAGCTGAAGATGGTTGCAAACACTTCAGCCTTGTCTTTTGCACTCGCGTGCTGGGCTCCACACTTTTGTACTCTATGCCTCTATTCATGAAGCCCAGGATCCCGTAAGCCTTTTTAACTGCTTTCTCAACCTGCCCTGCCACCTTCAACGATTTGTGTACATATACCCCCAGGTCTCTCTGTTCGTGCACCCCCTTTAGGATTGTACCATTTAGTTTATATTTCCTCTCCCCATTCTTTCTACCAAAATGTATCACTTCACACTTTTCTGCATTAAATTTCATCTGCCACGTGTCCGCCCATTCCACCAGCCTGTCTGTCTTCCTGAAGTCTCTCACTCTCCTCCTCACTGTTCACTATACTTCCAAGTTTTGTGTCATGAAAATTTTGAAATTGTGCCCTGTACACCCACATCCAAGTCATTAATATATATCAAGAAAAGCAATAGTCCTAGTACCGACCCCTGGGGAACCCCACTGTATACAGTCCGAAAAACAACCGTTCACCACTACTCTCTGTCTCCTGTCACTTAGCTAATTCCATATCCATGCTGCCACTGTCCCTTTTATTCCACGGGCTTCAACTTTGCTGGCAAGCCTATTATGTGGCACATTGTCGAACGCCTTTTGGAAATCCATGTACACCACGTCAACCGCATTACCCTCATCAACCCTCTCTGTTACCTCATCAAAAAACTCGATCAAGTTGGTTAAACATGATTTGCCTTTAACAAATCCATGCTGACTTTCCTTAATTAATCCACACCTAGCCAAGTGACTTAATTTTGTCCCTAATTATTGTTTCAAAAAGTTCCCCACTATCGAGGTTAAACTGACTGGCCTGTAGTTGCTGGGTTTATCTTTACACCCTTTTTTGAACAATGGTGTAACATTTACAATTCTTCAGTCCTCTTGGCCCCCCCCCCCTCCCCCATATCTATAGAGGATTGCAATATTATGGCCAGTACCTCCGTGATTTCCGCCCTCAATTCCCTCAGCATCCTAGGATGCATCCCATCCGCTCCTGGTGACTTATCTACTTGTAAGTACAGCCAGCCTTTCTAACACCTCTATCAATTCTTATCCTATCAAGTGTCTCCACTACCTCCTCCTTGGTGAAGACAGATGCAAAGTACTCGTTTAGTACCTCAGCCATGCCCTCTGCCTCCATGCGTAGGTCTTTTTGGTCCCTAATTGGCCCCACCCCTCTTACTACCCGATTACTATTTATATGCCTATAGAAGACATTTTGGATTACCTGTACAGCTTCCATCACCCCCAGAACCGGTCCCAATGTCCCAGGAGTCTGAAGCCCTCCCTCCTGCACCATCTCTCCAGCCACACGTTCATCTGCTCTATCCTCCTATTTCTATACTCACTGGCGCGTGGCACCGGGAGTAATCCGGAGATTGCTACCGTTTGAGGTCCTGCTTTTTAACCTCTTTCCTAGCTTCCTAAAATCTTGGATGAATTTTGTTAAATTATTTAACCGTTGGATCTTTTTAAGTGTACACTGCAACTTTGCTTTCACTGAAGGGGTGAGGATCGGCGGAGCCGGGACCGGTCCGACAGGAGCAGGGACCGATCGGAAAGGAAACACAGGTCCCGGAGTCGAGATCGGCGCAGGTCACGGAGCCGGGACACCAAGTCACACAAGCACAGAAGCAGGAGCAGAGAGAAAGAGAGGAGGTCGAAGGACAAAGGTACAGAGACACGCCATCTGCTTGGCTGTGTGTTTCTCAGTGCTGTTTACGCAGCAGGTTCTCAGTGATTTGCTGCTCCAGTAATGCCCAAGCCTTCTCCACCAGCAGGGAACCCTTTATGTTGAGGTGTTCGTGCAGCTGCAGAACTGACGCTGTTGTTTGTTCACAAACGAAATGAGCAGCAGCAGCAGCAGTCCCCCACACAACACCAAGTAGCACTGATGGCGATGTGCGAGTGAGCTGCATGTTGCGATTCTGAGCCCCGCACACTCGACAGACGTCCAGTTCCAGCCCTGGTCTGTGCTGGGAGGGACAGTCTCATCGCCCCCTCCTTCTCATGTTAAATATCGGAGCTGGTTTGGCCTAAAGTGACGACAGACAGACAGACAGGCAGGCTGTGAGTGACGGGCTTTACGGGCAGGTTCTCATCGCACACTTATCCCATGTCCCTGGTTACATTGAAAGGCAATAAATTGCCAAATGGGAAACGGACCCTGGTAATATCGACTGGTGCATCGACATGCTGTGAAATTACCAGAATTTTCCACAATTAACATTGGATCGTGAAAGTAAAGGTAATAGTTGCAGTGCTGTCAGCCCGAGTTGCTGGTGAACCTGCAGCCGGTGCTGTGGCTGTGCAATGCTCTGATAGTTGAGTCAGTATTTAGCGTGGGGCCCTCTCTCTATCTCCCTGGTGCTGAGACAAGGACTGGGTCAGGCTCGGCTGTACTGCTCTCCAGTGGAGAACAGCCTGCTGGTGTCTGTTCTCCAGGCTCACTCATGGCTACTTGGGTGAGGTACTGAAGGAGAACTGATTTCTGGAACCCATTCCCCAGCATGGCGTCAGCTTCAGGAGAGGAGGGGAGGGAGCTGAAGGGAAATCCCCTGACCTATTTTGAGTGAGGAGAGTTTCAGCTTTAGGCTGATCCCGTACCTTTTGTCGCTTCACAATCCGGCTACTGTACATGTAGTTAAAAGCTGAAACATTGAATCAAAGGTTGCTACAACACAAGAGAAGGAGGCCATTCAGCCCATCATGCTTGTGCTGGCTCTTTGAAAGAGCTCTCCAATTAGTCCCACTCCCCCTGCTCTCTCCCCAGAGCCCTGCAAAATTCTCTCTTTCAACTATTTATCCAATTCCCTTTTGAAAGTTACTATTGAATCTGCTTCCACCGCCCTTTCAGGCAGCACATTCCAGATCACAACAACTCGCTGCGTTAAAAAAAAATTCTCCTCATCTCCCCCCTGGTTCTTTTGCCAATCACCTTAAATCTGTCCCTCTTGCCAGTGGAAGCAGTTTCTCCTTATTTACTCTTATCAGAACCCTTCATGATTTTGAACACTTCTATCAAATCTCCCATTAACCTTCTCTGCTCTGAATCTGAGGAGAACAACCCCAGCTTCTCCAGTCGACATGTTGAGATTTCTCTGATTGTGTTGCAGAAAGGAGAGACTCTGATGAGGTGAGGAAAAGCAGCCGGAAGCCCAGTCAGACGGACCGAGAGAGTGCAGAGGCGCGGGCAGATCCCATGGAGATGGATGCCACTAAAAGCGAGGTCAATGGGAGAGAGGAAGACCTAAAATCTGAAGGTGACACTCAGTCCAATTAAAACTGATCTGATTTGACCTCAGATCAGGCCAAGGTAAGTGTGGCTTCTGCGTTCCTCGGTTAGGGTTTGCCGTTTGTTTTTTTTGTTTGGTTCGCTTTAGCAGTGCAGTGTAAGTATTGCAACAGAGAAGATGGAGAGACTCTAGCCAGCAAAAGCCCATGAAGATATACTTTGTAAAACGTCGAGCGAGGAGGACAGACTAGTCTTGAGAGTAAGAGACAAAAAATGCGTGTTGGAGACACGAGGTACCTTCCTTTACCTCCGCATATTCTATGTGTAATGTACTGAAACCCGGGCCCGCTCTGTTCCTTTCTGGACCCGCAGTGAATGGCAATGAATGGGTTTGTGTTTAAAAGTAATGATTTTATAAAGAAAACTGTGAAATGTGGGGGAATTGGTTGGACTGTGTGGGGCCGGTCGGTTGCTGTGAACTGTTATCAGTCGATTAAGTTTGGAATTCATTAACTGTAGGCAGAGAATGAGTGTTTTTTGCTGTAACTGCATCTAAGGCATATTTGAAAGATTTTTTTGAGTTTGAACGAATCTCTGTTAATGTCACGGATGTTGTAGTAGATTTTTTTTGTTTTTTTTTTGTTTTTTTAAAAAACTGCCTTGCACTCTAATGGAGTCTTTCTGTAACTCGAGCCAGTAGCATGGATTGATGGAAGTGTAGGGTTTATGACTAAGTGAACCTGAGAACCATATCTCACACTGCGCTGGTCTTGTGAGCCGCCTATGAAAGCAAATTAAAAATCAAGGAATCAGTGAATGAATTGCAGGTACTCGTGCCAGGTACACACCTTTCTCTACCCACCTCCATGTTTGAATGCTTTTTGCCTGTTTTTTTTAATGAATCTTTATCTTTTTTTTTTAAAGCTTGCTGTTTCATATTGTATTTGCTGATCGTGTTTAATGCAGGATTTAAATACTCGTTTCCTGTCACCGTAATGTTTTTTTGAAATTGTGGGATTGTTTCTGTGCAGATGTGTTACGGAATTCTCTTCAAACTTTCAGGGGATGCAAGGGAATTTTCAAGAATTAACTTTACCTTTCACATAAACTTAAAACAAACCAAAATCTGTAGCAGCCTTCTGTTTCTGTGCAGTTCGTTACTGGCCCTAGCACAGAGGTACGACTCGCGACTTCTTTGCCCCTCCATCCTCCTACCTTGCCCTCCCATTCCATGTCCACTGAGCTCTTGGTCGGGTGCCGCCCTGCCGTGGCTGATGAAATTGTTTTTCTTAAATATTAAATACAAAAAGACATTTGAACGACGGTGACTTTGGTTACGATTGTGAGGAACGGCATGGTCAATATTAATTCTTTGCTTGTGACCAGCTTCCTTCTGATGGTGACTCAGCTGAAGGATGTTGTAGATCTGTACGAGGTCTTTGAAGTAGCCCTGAAGCAGCTCAAAAATGTGAAGAGTAATTCATAGTGTTTATAGCTCACAGGCATAGTGACAGGCCCGTACCCTACTGTACCAGGTGTCTGCTTACCAATTGGGCACGGCAGCTCCTCCACACCCATCTCATCTGGTGCAACAGCCCTTCGGCCCATTTGATTGCATCCTTCTCTGACACCAACCCCACGCCTCCCATTACACCCTCCAGCTATTAAATCAGCCCAGTGTCCTGGCCTCATCCACCCTCTGTGTAAAGAAACACTTCCTGTCACCTCCTCGAAACTGGCCCTTCGCACCCTCTCCTGTATCTGACAGTATTGTTTCAGATTTACTTTCTCTGTCCCGTGGAGTATCTTCTCCAGCTATGCGATCCCCTCTGAAATGACACTTTCAAAGCTGCCGGGCCCAGGGCTCTGAATTCCTTCCTCACTGGGGCTGTGCCTCGTTCTGCTGTACATCACCTCCAGGCCATGCCTGCTGTGCATGTGGTGTAACTGCAGCACTATACTGCTTCGGAATGACTGCAGGGGATTCGAATTCCACTCCCCCTTTAAAGAGGACCTTTAGGAAAGTGAATTGTAGCTCTAAAACTCATCAGTAATGGTCAGTATAATCCACTAGTGAATCATGAACTCAGTCTGTCTCTGGGATTCCTGTGGCACCCTGCTAGAAATAGCCATTTAGCAGGTGATCTCAGTGATGGCATCTCCAGACTGGGCCACACGGAGTTTCTCCCCTGCCTCCTCTCCTCTCGCCTCCCACATGAGTCTGCTCCGACCCACTCACTCATGTACACCATTTCTTCAAACCATTCTTTAAGCACCATGGGACATTCTTTGTTCAAAACACTACATAAATGCAAGTTGCCGTATAATCTCCTACCCCTCCTGCATAGTATTAATGGCCAGACGAGACCAATCCCCTCATCCTCCTGAGCGAGCACGGCCTTGACTGGGAGAGTGGGCCAGTTAGCAGTGCTCTGGCCTGTGAGTGTACAGGGAGAGTGGGCCACTCGAACACTACTTATTTACCTACAAAACAACAGTGATTGTGCTTGTAATTCATTGACTGAAGTGCTTTGGGACGTCCTGAGGCTGTGTAAGTGTGTGAGATGCTGTATAAATGCAGGTGACAATAATAATTGTGATTGCACAGATGATTCTGATTGTGATGGTAAATTTGATTATAAATAATTCAACAAAACAAAGAATCCTTTTGTAATGATCATGTTAATGCCCTGCTGGAGTCAGTAACTCCTGCAGATTCCCCAATGTTGACAGCACTCACTGTTTAAACAGATATTCAAAAAGTCACCATGTGAGGGAGAAACATTCTTGCAATAATAAATTGTAAATGTGGTTTTCTTTGGGGCTCAGTGGGAACAGTTTAATCTGTTGAAGGGGATTGAGGGTAACGGCAATATCATTGGGGAAAGAGGGAGATGAATTGCTCCTTTTAAAATGGGGGAATCAGCAAGTGTGGGTGGATATTGATTCTAGCGCAGGGGGTGTCTATGATGTATCTAGACGCTGGCTTGATGGGCTAAAAGGGTGTTTCTCACTCCACACTGTTCTTGATTCCCACGTTGCCGCCTTGTATCCAGAAGGATGGTGTTTGGAAGTTGTAACCGAGTGAAGTATTGTTTAAAGTGAAGTGATACTGAGGCTGCTCTACAAGCTGCAATTAAGCACTAACTGGTTTGCTCAAGGCACCAGTGCACATCAAGGAGAGCTTTTCAGTAAAGAATTAATATTGACCTGCCCGAAAGTAAAATGTTTTTAGAGAATGTGACGTCGCTGCCCTTGACCCGTTTTATGTTGTGTGATAAATCCGTTGACAACTCTGTATGCTGTCTGTCATTACAGATGGGAGATTACAGTAAATCACTACTTAAGGATACAGTAGAGGTGGGCTGTTTACACTCTGAGAAAGGGTTTCCTTTTCTAGGTTAGAGCTGTAGCCAGTCGTTAGCAGAAATCCCAGAAGACAAGTGCTCTGTGTAGGGCAGTAGGAAGTCTCCAAGAGGTACTTTCCTTTTGCCTTTTTTATAAAAAAAAAGAAAATAAATGGTTGTGTATAATGGTGAGCAAGGGTGTGCATCGGTTTACACCGATTCTAATTGCATGTTGTCGAATGTTTAATCTCTGTAGGAGTGGCCATCTTGAAGATGTCAAGGAATCCTGGTGAAGATTCGACCACCCGACCTGAAGTCTCTGCCCAGTTAAAACAAGGTGAAAGAAAACTGTGTAGTGGTGTAGAGAGAGGGAGAGAGGGAGAGAAATTGTAATTTTTAAGCAAAAAAAAAATACATTCATTTCAGGACTTTTCTGTATGTTTAGCTGCCCTGAGGAGTTCCCATTTCTTGTGCTTGCAATACTCTTTTTCACCGTCAGTGAACTCGAGTCCTGTTTATTTCACAAGTCTGTGTCAGACTAAAGTGAGCAGCTCCCGCACCATGTGACCTGCATTGTGTACCCGAAGGTTTTCCTTGACGTTTAAATTTCGTAGCAAACTATCTGTAAATACACAGGCCGGTTAAGTTGTATAGAGCTGTTTTGATTAAGAGGCTGATTTCTACCATTGCTCCTGTGGCCACTATCTTTTTTTTTGGTTTTCGTAGTGCTAGGCTGCCTGCCTCTTTCTTCGTTTCCCATCCAACCACGAGGACAAGTGTTGAGAATTTTTCCCCGCCCTGCTGTTCCTGTATTTTGAAAATGGTTGCTGTAATTTGCAAATTTTAGTGTCAAGTATGAATAAATCTTTTTTTCAGTAAACCTTCTACGATGTCTTGTGTTTAATTTAGTGTTTAGGTCAGATTTTTTTCAGGTTGTGGGTGGGGGAGAGATGGGGCGTTGTACTAAGGAATATCGACTCTTTCCCGTAACTGACTTGGGCACCCTGCCAGTCATGGCCTATTGGGGTAAAGCGCTCGCTACTCTCCCCTAATATCTTCACCCCAGCTGCAGAAGAGCAACCCTCATGCTCCAGCCCGGCCGGCAGACTGGATTGGGACTGAAGGTTGTGGGTTCAAGTCCCACTCCAGAGACTTGAGCACAAAAATCCAGGCTGACACTCCCAGTGCAGTGCTGAGGGAGCGCTGCACTGTTGGAGGTGCCATCTTTTGGATGAGACGTTAAACCGAGGCCCCCTTTGCTCTCTGGCGCAAGTAAAAGATGCCACAGCACTTTCAGAGAGGAGCTGGGGACTTCTCCCTGGTGTCCTGACCAATGTTTATTTCTCAACATCACAAACCGATTAATTTCATTTATTTCAGTGCTGTTTGTGGGAATCTTGCTGTGTGCAAATTGGCTGCCACATGTCCTGCATCACACGTGTTTTTGACCATTTTGCTTCTGAGGCCCCTCCTGTGTTATCAAAAGTCTATGGACCCCCTGTAACACACAACTTGTATTTATGCAGCACCTTTAAATGTAGTAAAATGTCCCAAGGCGCTTCACAGGAGTGATTTAAAAAAAACATTTTGACACCAAACCACATAAAGGGATATTGGGGAAGAAGAGAGATTTAAAGGAGCGTCTTGTAGGAGGAAAGAGGTTCAGGGAGGGAATTCCAGAGCTTGGCGCCCAGGCAGCTGAAGGCACGGCCACCAATGGTGGAGTGATGGAAATCTGAGATGGGTGCAGATATCTTGGAGGGTTGTAGGAGGTTACAGTGATGGGGAGTGGCAAGGCCGTAGAGGGATTTGATAAATGTTAGGACTATGGTTAGGGATGACGTTAGTGTTTTGGATTAGGATTTTCCAGGTCAGGGTTGGGGAGCAGGGTGTTACAGTTTGAATACCAAGGCAGTCTGGAAGGTGTGGTAAGCTGGCCCTGACCAGTCACCTTTTCTCCTTCACTTAGATGCTCAGAGTTCTCAACGTTTGCTGTTGCTCCCAGAGATTGGCACTTACATTGTGCGCTGGGGCGAGCCCAGGAAGTGGTCCCCCTGGGGTTTATTAACCCGCTCCCTCCAGCAGCCGGCACAGGCTCCCTAGCTAATTGATGTGAGCATCAGACCAGTAAGAGATGGGGCTGGAGGACCGAGCAAGTCCTCCAACCAATCAGTGCGAGGGGCGGGATATTGTGTAGTATCTGGTTATTTTTGGCAGAGCCCCTGTCCTGTATTACAACAGTGGAAAAAGTACTTCATTGGCTGTAAAGCACGTTGGACATTGAGGTTGTGAAAGGTGCTGTAGAAATGGTATTGCCTGCTTTAACTAGCGGCGCCCTGGTGGTGGGGTCAGAGAGTGAGCCTGCCTGTTTCTGGGTTGTTGCTGCGGATAGGTTACTGGCCTCGATCGAGACAAGTTCATGGACACTACAGGTGTAGCAAAAATCTTGTTTTATTGAAAGAGCAAACTGCCCATGAGATTGTATTCCTGCTGTCACAGCTCATATTATATACTTAGAAAAAAATCAAACTCCTGTTTAACGTATAAATACATCAAGTACAAAAATAGAGAGTGTTGCTCGTTGATTTTACAGAAAAAACTGCCCATCTTTATTCCCCTTTGCTGCAGTGAAAAAAGATTCTCTTTGGCATTAAAGACAGAACCAGCAACGGCAGGTCTCTGAAGCTCTGTAAATTCACACTAGTCACTGTGCGCAGGATCTGGAAACATTCAGGCACAGTTAGGTGCCCGAGATTCCCACCGTGGTTGCTGTGGAGGTCTGTAAGGGTTTGGGTTATGCCAGTCCAGCATCCTTAGCCATGCTGTAGAAGATTCCCTTCTGTGTAATGAGGTTGCTGGGTGTGTCGAACTCTGCTAGGCTCCCGTTGTCCAGCACCAACACCCTGTCGGGGAGAAAAAATAAGTTAATGCAGAGAGATCATTAAACGGGCTGTGCCAAGGCTCCCCTTTAGCTGGAATCCACCCCCCCATGCTACTGATTTAAGTGGTCGCAGGCAGAGTGGACTTTGCTCAATCTGTTCCTCCTAGTTTCTAAGCCAAGGGCAGTGTCCCTGCTGGTACGGACAGTAATGGGCATCATAACCGTTGTATTGCTTTCCTCCTAATGCTGACTGTAGCCTACACCTGTACTGTTCCCGGGAAGGGAGGGCTGCTGTCAACACCACTCCTTGCTCCGGGACCTGCATGAGATAGTAATTCAGCTCTTGGTCAACATTCGCTTTTAAAGCTCACCCTTTCCCTTCCAGAGAAAACTCGCCTTCAGAACAAGATATCGTTCGGACATCCTTGACCTAGATCAACGGAGGAGGATGTACCCTCTCTCCTGCCCCAGATACCCCACCCCTACCTCTGCTTTTTAAAAATTTGTTTATGGGATGTGGGTGTCACTGGCAAGGCCGGCATTTATTGCCCATCCCTAATTGCCCTTGAGAAGGTGGTGGTGAGTCACCGCCTTGAACTGCTGTAGTCCGTGTGGCGAAGGTGCTCCCACAGTGCTGTTAGGGAGGGAGTTCTAGGATTTTGACCCAGCGACTATTGAGGATTGGCGATGTACTAAGTCAGGCTGGTGTGTGACTTGGATGGTGGTGTTCCCATGCGCCTGCTGCCCTTCTAATGGAAGAGGTCATGGGTTTGGGAGGTCCTGCCGAAGCAGCCTTGGCGAGTTGCTGCAGTGCATCTTGTAGATGGTACACACTGCAGCCACGGTGCGCCGGTGGTGGAGGGAGTGAATGTTTAAGGTGGTGGATGGGGTGCCAATCAAGCGGGCTGCTTTGTCCTGGATGGTGTCGAGCTTCTTGTGTTGTTGGAGCTGCACTCATCCAGGCAAGTGGAGAGTATTCCATCACACTCCTTACTTGTGCCTTGTAGATGGTGGAAAGGCTTTGGGGAGGCAGGAGGTGAGACACTCGCCACAGAATACCCAGCCTCTGACCTGCTCTTGTTGCCACAGTATTTGTGTGGCTGGTCCAGTTAAGTTTCTGGTCAGTGGTGACCCCCCAGGATATTGATGGTGGGGGATTCGGCGATGGTAATGTCGTTGAATGTCATGGGGCGGTGGTTAGACTCTCGCTTGTTGGAGATAGTCATTGCCTGGCACTTATCAGCCCAAGCCTGAACGTCGTCCAGGTCTTGTTGCATGCGGGCATGGACTGCTTCATTATCTGAGGAGTTGTGAATGGCACTGAACACTGCAATCATCAGTGAACATCCCCATTTGTGACCGTATGTTGGAGGGAAGGTCATTGATGAAGCAGCTGAAGATGGTTGGGCCTAGGACACTGCCCTGAGGAACTCCTGCAGCGATGCCCCGGGTCTGTGATGATTGACTTTCAACCACCACAACCATCTTCCTTTGTGCTAGGTATGACTCCAGCCAGTGGAGCGTTTTCCCCAATTCCCACTGATTTCAGTTTTACTAGGGCTCCTTGATGCCACACTCGGCCAAATGCTGCCTTGATGTCACGGGCAGTCACTCTCACCTCACCTCTGGAATTCAGCTCCTTTGTCCATGTTTGGACCAAGGCTGTAATGAGGTCAGGAGCCGAGTGGTCTTTGTGTTACCCACAGTGCATCAGTGAGCAAGTTTTTGGTGTGTAAGAGCCACTTGATAACACTGTCGATGACACCTTCCATCACTGCTGATGATTGAGAGTAGACTGATGAGATGGTAATTGGCCGGATTGGATTTGTCCTGCTTTTTGTGGACAGGACACACCTGGGCAGTTTTCTACATTGTTGGATAGATGCCAGTGTTGTAGCTGTACTGGAACAGCTTGGCTAGAGGCGTGGCTAGTTCTGGAGCACAAGTCTTCAGCACGATAGCCGGGATGTTGTCGGGGTCCATAGCCTTTGCTGTATCCAGTGCGCTCAGCTGTTTCTTGCTATCACGTGGAGTGAATCGAATTGGCTGAAGACTGGCTTCTGTGATGATGGGGACCTCAGGAGTAGGCTGATATGGATCATCCACTTGGCACTTCTGGCTGAAGGTGGTTGCAAACGCTTCAGCCTTGTCTTTTGCACTCACGTGCTGGGCTCCACCATCATTGAGGATGGGGATATTCATGGAGCCTCCTCCTCCCGTTAGTTGTTTAATGGTCCACCACCATTCACGACTGGATGTGGCAGGACTGCAGAGCTTTGATCTGATCCGTTGATTGTGGGATCGCTTAGCTCTGTCTATAGCATGCTGCTTCCGAGCATGCATGTAATCCTGTGTTGCAGGGTGTCCTCAGTGTGAAGACGGGACTTTGTCTCCACAATGATTGTGCGGTGGTCACTGCTGCCAATACTGTCATGGACAGATGCATCTGCGACAGGTAAATTGGTGAGAACGAGGTCAAGTCGGTTTTTCCCTCGTGTTGGTTCTCTCACCACCTGTCGCAGGCCCAGACTGGCAGCTCGGTCAGTAGTGGTGCTGCTGAGCCACTCTTGGTGATGAACATTGAAGTCCCCCACCCAGAGTACATTCTGTGCCCTTGCTACTCTCAGTGCTTCTTCCAAGTGGTGTTCAACATGGAGGAGTACTGATTCATCAGCTGAGGGAGGGCGGTAGGTGGTGATCAGCAGGAGGTTTCCTTGCCCGTGTTTGACCTGAAGCCATGAGACTTCATGGGGTCCGGAGTCAATGTTGAGGATTCCCAGGGCCACTTCTTCCTGACTGTACCGCCACCCCTGGTGGGTCTGTCCTGCCGGTGGGACAGGACATACCCAGGGATGGTGATGGAGGAGTTCGGGACATTGGCTGAAAGGTATGATTCTGTGAGTATGACTATGTCAGGCTGTTGCTCGACTAGTCTGTGGGACAGCTCTCCCAATTTTGGCACAAGTCCCCAGATGTTGGTGAGGAGGACTCTGCAGGGTTGACTGGGCTGGGTCGACTGGGCTGGCTGTGCCGTTGTCGATCCCGGGAGGTCCGTCTGGTTTCATTATTATTGTATTTCATACCGGTTTGTTACAACGGACTAACTTGCTTGGCCATTTCAGAGGGCACTTAAGAGTCAACCACATTGCAATGGATTTGGAGTCACTCCTTACCTGGTGTAATCCATGATTGTGTTCAAGCGGTGTGCGATGGTGAGGACGGTGCAGCCCTCAAATTGGGTCCTGATGGTCGACTGAATTAGGTCATCAGTTTCCAGGTCGACAGCAGCAGTGGCCTCGTCAAGAATCAGAATCCTCGTCTTTCTCAGGAGTGCTCTTGCAAGACACACAAGCTGCCTTTGCCCCACACTGGCGAGAAATAGTGTAAAGGTTTTAAATCAGAAATTAAATCTTGAAATTAGTGCAAAAAAACCCCATTCCCTCATGTTAAAAGTCACTAAGATTGCCACGTTCTTGTTCCTGCTGTTTTCTTTGGCCCAAGGGGTTTACCTGAGGTTCTCTCCTCCTTCAGAACACTCGTGCTCCAGCCCAGCCGGCAGGGTGTGGACAAACTGCTTGAGGTAGGACAGTTCCAGAGCATTCCACACTTCCTCCTCGGAATACTGATCAAAGGGGTCGAGGTTCATCCTTAAGGTGCCAGAGAATAGCACAGGGTCCTTGAATAAACAGATTAGAACGCGTTAGTTACGTGGGTGACAGGATGCAGAGCAGTTAGATCATGAATTCTGAAACGAGGAGTCTATTCTGACAGTCCAGCTTTCATTCACTTGAAGCAGTGGGTGCAGTGCTGGCGTTCGGTCCCTCGGTGTCTCTAGTGAGCTGTGGAAAGGGACGCTCAGGGAGCGCACGGCTGCCATCTGCTGGCCAGATTCCAGGCCTGCACCAGCCATTGGGAAGACAGTCAGTCTAAAGACAAGTTCAGATCCCAGCAAGGGTCAACTCTCCCCTCCCACTTCACCTGGGGTTGGGGCGGGGGTTAGAGATTTAATGAGCACTTTCCAAATAAATAGGACACTCTTTATTTTGCTGTGTTTGGCTTTATTAACCCTTTAGATGCTGGTCAAGACTGGGGTGAAACTTCAAGCAGCAGGTCAAAGGTTAGCAGGTAGTAGCTGATTGCAGCAGAGGCTTGCCATGGGATCTTCCTTTGCCAGAGGGCACCTCAGTATGGGGGGGGGGCAGGCAGGTGAGATTTCCCTGCCTTGTGCTCTTTTCTCTCTGGTTTCTATTGGAGTTCAGAAGAATGAGAGGCGATCTTATGGAAACATATAAGATTGTGAAGGGGCTTGATCGGGTGGATGCGGGGAAGATGTTCCCAATGATGGGTGAAACTAGAACTAGGGGGCATAATCTTAAAATAAGGGGCTGCTCTTTCAAAACTGAGATGAGGAGAAACTTCTTCACTCAGAGGGTGGTAGGTTTGTGGAATTTGCTGCCCCAGAAAGCTGTGGAAGCTACATCATTAAATAAATTTAAAACACAAATAGATAGTTTCCTAGAAGTAAAGGGAATTAAGGGTTACGGGGAGCGGGCAGGAAATTGGACATGAGTCTAGGTTCGGAATGGTCATGGCCCTGTGGGTAGTGGAGTGGGCCCAGGGGCCGTGTAGCCTGGTTCTGCTCCTACTTCTTGTGTTCTAATTCTGTGTTAGATTTCAGGAGATGGTTTTATTCCTGTTCCTGGCTGGGGTGGAGATCGCTTTTACAGAAGGTAAGTACTGTAGAAAATATAGGGACAGAGTGATCTCCTGGAAGAGTTTCGATCACCTAGATGGGTCGGAGAGGAATCTCCCAAATTGGCCATTGGGTTTTTTATCTGGTTTTTCGCCTCTCCCGGGAGATCACATGGGTTCGGGTGGGATGGAGAGTGATAGAAGATTTGAGGTTAGGATCAGATCAGCCATGATCTTATTGAATGGTGGAGCAGGCTCGAGGGACCGATTGGCCTACTCCTGCTCCTATTTCTTATGTTCTTATGGCTGAGGGATATCTGGTGTGGTCAGTGCTGCTCTGACCAGCCGCTGCCCAATGAGGTGGGCGTCATCACCTGGGGTTCAGTGAGTAGCTCGCTCGCCTCGGAGGCAAGAGGTTGTGGGTTCAATTCCCACTCCAGAGCAATAAATCCAGGCTAACACTCCCAGTGCAGTACTGAGGGAGCGCCGCACTGTCGGAGTGTCAGTACTGAGGGAGCGCCGCACTGTGGGAGTGTCAGTACTGAGGGAGCGCCGCACTGTCGGAGGGGCAGTACTGAGGGAGCGCCGCACTGTCGGAGGGGCAGTACTGAGGGAGCGCCGCACTGTCGGAGGGGCAGTACTGAGGGAGCGCCGCACTGTCGGAGGGGCAGTACTGAGGGAGCGGCAGTACTGAGGGAGCGCCGCACTGTCGGAGGGACAGCAGAGGGAGTGCCGCACTGTCGGAGGGTTCTGGTACTGAGGGCGCGCCACTAAACAGATTAGCCATTCGGTTTGTGGGAGCTTGCTGTGCACAGAATAGCTGTTGCATTTGCCGGTGTAGCAAATGCTGACACAACAGAGTAAATAACCGTGTGTAGCACCAGAGAATTTGCAGCCTGGAGTTTGGTGCTTACCTGGGGAATGATGGTGAGTTTTGAGCGGAGATCATGAAGCCCAATATCTGCGATCTTCACCCCATCGATGGTGATCTCGCCTTTCGCTGCCTCTATGATTCTGAAGAGGCAGAGAGTCATCGAGGATTTGCCAGCTCCTGTCCGTCCGACAATACCGACCTACACCAGACAGACACCGTTAGCTGCACAGGTGGGTGTAGAGAGGGTCCAGTTCCATGCTGCCATGTGCAATCTGTTACATTAACCAGTCACACAGCAGATAGTTCCCACACCTTCCTGCCCCATATTCTGCCTCTCACCTCCCCCAGCACTCATCATCGACTCACCACCCCTCAATAAAACCTTCACCTGTCCTGCCCCAGACAGATCCTAAACAGCCGGCTCCTCCCTGGCCCAATGTTTGCTGGTATTAGACATTTCCCCCTCCTTTTGGTCTGGTTCCCAGGTCCTTCATAACTGTTGTGCAGAAACCCTTTCTCAGCCCCTCGATTCTTTCTCTAACCTCTTGCCTTTCAATAGAATCTTACAGCACAGGAGGCCATTCGGCCCATTGTGCGTGTGCCAGCTCTTTGAAAGAACGAGTCCCACTCCCCCGCTCTTTCCTCAGAGCCCTGCTAATTCCCCCTCCCCGCCTCAAGTATTTATCCAATTCCCTTTTGAAAGTTACTATTGAATCTGCTTCCACCGCCCTTTCAGGCAGCGCGTTCCAGATCACAACAACTCGCTACGTAAAAAATTTCCTCATCTCCCCTCTGGTTCTTTTGCCAATTACCTTCAATCTGTCTCCTCTGGTTACCGACCCTCCCGCCCCCACCCCAAACCCACCAGCATTGCTACACCTCTCTCCACCACCCCCCCCCACCCCCATCACCAGGGACTTGGTACATCCCCCGCTTTCCCCCCTCCCTCTTTCCTCCCTCCCTCTTTCCTCCCCCCCTCCTCTTTCCTCCCCCCCTCCCTCCTCCCCCTCCCTCCCTCTTTCCTCCCTCCCCCATCCCACCCTCCCCCATCCCACCTTTTCTCCACCGTGCACACTCAGATGGAGGTCCTTGAGCACTAAGTCCAGCCCCTCCCGGTACCGCACGCTGTATCCATTGAACTCCAGATTCCCAGTCTCCGGCCAGGACTTCGGAGGACGATTACTCTCGATCACCCACGGGGCCTGCAATTAACCAAAGGGTCAGGAGTTATGCACCTATTCGGGCAAACATTCCGCGGCTGCATGTTTCTGTTTAGGCCACGGTTGAGTGGGTGGGGGGGGCGGGGTTGATGTTCTGAGCTACGGAGTATCCGGATTCTGGTCTGCCACTTGTGAGTTCCCCATATGCTATTGGATGGTCTAATTATCACACTTCTCATGAGCACTACAGACACCTCTCGACAGGATTTGCGGGGCTTCCTATGAGGGTCTTTAAGACCGCACTACAGTGCAGTACTGAGGGCTTCAGATCTCACTACAGCCTTTGTCCAAACATAGACACAAGAGCGGAAATTCAGAGGGGAGGTGAGTGACTGCCCTAGTAAAACTGAAGTCAATGGGAATCAGAGAAACCTCTCCACTGGCTGGAGTCATACCTAGCACAAAGGAAGATGGTTGTGGTTGTTGGAAGTCCCAGGATATCACTGCAGGAGTTCCTCATGGCAGTGTCCTAGGCCCAACCATCTTCAGCTGCTTCATCAATGACCTTCCCTCCAACATAACGTCAGACATGGGGATGTTCGCTGATTGCACAGTGATTGTTCAGTGCCATTCACAACTCCTCAGATAATGAAGCAGTCCATGCCCGCATGCAGCAAGACCTGGACGACATTCAGGCTTGGGCTGATAAGTGGCAGGTAACATTCGCACCACACAAGTGCCGGGCAATGACTATCTCCAACAACCGAGAGTCTAACCACCGCCCCTTGCCCTTCAATGGCATTACCATCGCTGAATCCTCCCCATAAACATCCTGGGGGTCACCATTGACCAGAAACTTAACTGGACCAGCCACATAAATACTGTGGCAACAAGAGCAGGCCAGAGGCTGGGTATTCTACAGCGAGTGTCTCACCTCCTGGCTTCCCAAAGCCTTTTCACCATCTACAAGGCACAAGTCAGGAGTGTGATGGAATACTCTCCACTTGCCTAGATGAGTGCAGCTCCAACAACACTCAAGCAGCTTGACACCATCCAGGACAAATCAGCCCACTTGATTGGCACCCCACTGCCGGGTCTCCAAACCCCCCCCCCCCCCCCGCGGGAACTCAGTGGGTCACGTACCTCGGGTTCAGTTTCCGAATACTCTTTTACTCTTTCCACTGCCACGATGTTAGATTCCAGGTCAGAGGTCATCCTCACCATCCAGTTTAAGGACATGGTGACCTGTGAGATCAGAGGAAACGTTCTGTTTGTTAATCCAGGACAAGCCTCCTAACTTGGCTCTCTAGGAGACAAGAACGCTGGCAGAAGACCGCGATTCTCACCCGCTACCTGCAGTTATTGAGCTCAACCTAATTAAATTCCAGCTCACAACTCATTGGAGGAAGGAATACCCCCCATGGTTGAATGGTCAGGTGCGCCGATTGGTGCAGTCATGAGCGCTACAGACTGTGAAGGTGTCAGCTTCGATCTTGGTTCTGGGCGGGGTTCACTGATCTAAGCTGGGACACAGTAAGAGCCATAGGGCAAATCAGCCAGGAGTCCCACTCCTTAACCTAACTATCAGCCATGGCTCAGTGGGCAGCACTCTCTCTTGCCTCGGAGTAGGAGGCTGTGGGTTCAAGTCCCACTCCAGAGACTTGAGCACAAAATCCAGGCTGACTCTCCCAGTGCAGTACTGAGGGAGCGCTGCACTGTCGGAGGTCCCTTCTTTCGGATGAGACATTAAACCGAGGCCCCGTCTGCTCTCTCAGGTGGATGTAAAAGATCCCGTGGCCACTATTTCGAAGAAGAGCAGGGGAGTTCTCCCCGGTGTCCTGGGGCCAATATTTATCCCTCAACCAACATCACTAAAACTGATTATCTGGTCATTATCACATTGCTATTTGTGGGAGCTTGCTGTGTGCAAATTGGCTGCTGCGTTTCCTACATTACAACAGTGACTACACTTCAAAAAGTACTTCACTGGCTGTAAGCGCTCTGGGACATCCTGAGGCTGTGAACGGCGTGGGAGAAATGGGACGACTTGATCGCAAGCAATGTGTTGGGGGCGTTGGGGGTCAGAGGTCCTTACCTGCAGGGCGTAGGATACCGAGAGGCCAACAATCCCTGGGTCGAGGTCATGTCGGCCTATGACCACGAACAGTGCAGCAAAAAGGACGATACAATTGCCGATAAACTCGATCCGGATCCCCAGCCACCTGAAGAGGAACAGGAAGGAGTCAGAGCTGGAGCAGAACCGGAGTTGCTTCCCCTCCCCCGCCCAGCCCAACACTCACCACTGCCGCCGGCCAGCTATTACCATCCCCCCACCCTTCCCAACGCTCACCCCTTCCCAGCCCCTCCCTCTCCGACCCTAGTCCAGGGAACTATAGACAAATCAGGTTAATGTCGGTGGTAGGAAAGATAATGGAATCTTTACTCAAAGATGTAATAGAAAAACATCTAGAAACTGAAAATAAAATAAAGAATAGTCAGCATGGATTCCAAAAAGGTCATGCTTAACTAACCTCATTGAATTCTTTGAGGTAACAGAAAGGGTAGATGAGGGTAATGTAGTAGACACAATATATTTGGATTTTTAAAAGGCCTTCGATAAGGTATCCCATTGTAGATTCATGACTAAGGTCAGAACATGTGGAGTCAGGGGACAAGTAGCAGAATGGATAGCAAGCTGGCTACAAAACAGGAAAGAGAGAGTAGGGGTTAACAGTAGTTGGGAAATGGTGGGAAGTGGTGTTCCACAGGGATCGGTGCAGGGAGCACTGTTGTTCACCATTTACATAAATGATTTGGACTTGGGAATCGGAAGCACAATTCAAAATTTGCAGATGTCACCAAATTGGGGGGTGTAGTTAATACAGAGGACTGTGATCAAATACAGGAAGACATTAATAAACTTGCAGAATAGGCCTGTAATTGGCAAATGAACTTCAATATAGAGAAGTGTGAGGTGGTACATTTTGGTAGGAAGAATAAGGAGGTCACATACTCCATGGAAAATAAGAGTCTAAGAGGAGCAGAGCGATCTGGGATTACAGATACACAAATCACTAAAAGTAGAGACGCAGGTTAATAAGACCATTAAAAAAAGCAAACAAAGCTCTGGGGTTCATTTCTAGAGGGACAGAATTGAAAAAGCAGAGAAGTTATGTTAAACATAGAAGATAGGAGCAGGAGTAGGCCATTCGGCCCCTCGAGCCTGCTCCGCCATTCAATGTGATCATGGCTGATCATCTGATATACCTATCAATTCAGTTCATGAAAAGCGACGAGTTAAGTTAGTAACTATAGGTTTTTATTGGCTAAATAACAGAGCCCACCCTCGTGGGTGATCGGATCCAACAAGGAGGAATACCAGCCAGTCGACCACCTTTATACCTGGGCAAGCAGGCGGAGCCAGCTGTGGTCAGCCCAGGTATAACAGCGTGGCAAGAGGTGACCTTGTGTAGTGATACAACAGTGTAAACAGTGATAACCATAGTGTAACGATAGTGAACGATAAAAGTGGTTTACCACATTCACCCCTTGTTTAAATTTGAGTCCGGCGGGGTGAAGTGTACTACCAGTTCGGGTATGTCAGTCTGTCCGGAGGCCTCGTAAGCCTTTCTGATCGGCGCGGCGGCGGTGGTGCAGTATCCGATGTTAATGCTGGTGTCTGCGTGGTCGGCGAAGGCTCGTGGGGTTCCGGCATGCCGTCTACCTGGGCTGGATTTGGGGGGGTGGTGGGGGGTAACGGTGGTGTCTCGGGGTGCCCGAGGGTGCGAGGTCTCGTAAGGAGACTGTGTCCTCCCGCCCGTCTGGGTATGCCACATAGGCGTACTGGGGGTTGGCGTGCAGGAGGTCCACCCTCTCTACCAGGGGGTCCGTTTTATGGGCCCTCACGTGCTTTCGCAGCAAGACGGGCCCCGGAGAAGTCAGCCATGTTGGTAGCGAGGTTCCCGTAGTCGACTTCCTGGGGAAAACAAACATTCGTTCATGGGGGGTGGCGTTAATGGCCGTGCAAAGCAGTGACCGGATGGAATGCAGCGCTGCCGGGAGGACTTCCTGCCAGCGAGAGGTTGGGAGGCCCTTAGACTTTAAGGCTAAGAGAACGGCCTTCCAGACAGTCGCGTTCTCTCTTTCCACCTGGCCGTTCCCTCGGGGGTTGTAGCTGGTGGTCCTGCTTGCAGCAATACCTCTCGCTAGTAGGAACTGGCGAAGTTCCTCGCTCATGAAGGATGAGCCCCGGTTGCTATGTATATAGTTCGGGAACCCGAACAAGGCGAAGAGGTCGTTCAGGCATTTGATGACCGTGGTACTGGTCATGTCTGGGCAGGGGAAGGCAAAGGGGAAACGGGAGTACTCATCAATAATGTTGAGGAAGTACACATTACGGTCAGAGGACGGGAGGGGCCCCTTAAAATCGATGCTCAAGCGCTCGAAGGGGCGGGTGGCCTTGATCAGGCTTGCTCTGTCCGGCCTAAAGAAATGCATTCGGCACAGGTTTGGTAGTTCCTGGTCATGGTCCTGACCTCCTCGATGGAGTAGGGCAGGTTGCGGGCCTTAATGAAGTGGTAAAGTCTGGTGACCCCGGGGTGGCAGAGGTCGTTGTGGAGGGTCTGCAGTCTATCAATTTGCGCGTTGGCGCATGTACTTCGTGATAGAGCATCTGGGGGTTGGTTCAGTTTACCAGGCCGGTACAAGATATCATAATCGTAGGTGGAGAGCTTGATTCTCCACCTCAAGATCTTGTCGTTCTTGATTTGCCCCTCAGCTTGTTATTAAACATAAAAGCGACCGAGCGCTGGTCGGTGAGGAGGGTAAATCGTTTGCCTGCCAGGTAATGCCTCCAGCGTCGTACTGCCTCCACGATCGCCTGGGCCTCCTTCTCGACCGAAGAGTGTCGGATCTCAGGGCCCTGGAGGGTCCTTGAGAAGAAGGCCACAGGTCTCCCCGCCTGGTTAAGGGTTGCAGCTAGGGCGAAGTCGGATGCATCGCTCTCCACTTGGAAAGGGATAGACTCATCCACCGCGTGCATTGTGGCCTTAGCAATGTCTCCCTTTATGAGGGAGAAGGCTGCGCATGCTTCTGCCGTCAGGGGGAAGGAGGTGGACTTCATGAGGGGTCTGGCTTTGTCCGCATAATTGGGCACCCATTGGGCATAGTAGGCGAAGAGCCCCAGGGTTCTCTTCAGCGCCTTTGGACAGTGGGGGAGGGGAAGCTCCATGAGGGGGCGCATTCTTTCGGGGTCGGGGCCGATGACTCCATTCTCTACTACGCAGCCGAGGATGGCAAGGCGCGAGGTGTTAAACACACATTTCTCCTTATTGTAGGTGAGGTTCAGCCGTTGGGCCGTACGGAGGAATCTCTCCAGATTAACATCATGGTCCTGCCGGTCGCGGCCGCAGATGGTGACGTTATCTAGATAAGGGAACGTGGCATGCAGCCCGTTCTGGTCAACCATCCGGTCCATCTCCCTTTGGAAGACTGAAACCCCGTTGGTGACGCCGAAGGGAACCCTAAGGAAGTGGGAGAGGCGGCCATTCGCCTCGAAGGCGGTATACTGGCGGTCCTCAGGGCGGATAGGGAGTTGGTGATAGGCCGACTTAAGGTCGATGGTAGCGAATACCCGGTACTGTGCAATCTGATTGACCATATCAGATATGCGGGGAAGGGGGTATGCGTCCAGCTGGGTGTACCGGTTTATGGTTTGGCTGTAGTCGATGACCAGGCGGTGTTTATCGCCGGTCTTAACGACTACGACCTGGGCACGCCAGGGGCTGTTGCTTTTCTCGATGATGCCCTCCTTCAGGAGTCGCTGCACCTCGGAGCTAATAAAAGCTCTGTCCCCGGCGCTGTACCGCCTGCTCTTGGTAGCGACGGGTTTACAGTCGCGGGTGAGGTTAGCGAACAGGGAGGGGGGCGGGACCTTGAGGGTGGATAGGCCGCAGCTGGTACGCGGTGGGCGGTTTAAAAGCTGCTGGTTGTAGACTGTGAGTGGGAGGAGGGGTCCACCGTATGCCAAAGTGACACTTTGAAGGTGGGATTGGAAATCCAGCCCTAGTAGGACGGCAGCGCAGAGCTGGGGCAGGACGAGAAGTTTAAAATTTTTATACTCCGTGCCCCTAACCGACAGGGTCACAACACAGTAGCCGCTGATGTCTGTAGAATGGGACCTCGACGCTATCGAGATCCGGTTGCGCGTTGGCCGGACAGTGAGGGAGTAGTGGCTCACCGTGTCTGGATGGATGAAACTCTCCGTGCTTCTGCTGTCGAACAGGCAGGTCGTGGCGTGGCCGTTTATTTTGATGTCCATCATGGACTTGGACAGGTGATGCGGGCGAGCTTGGTCAAGTGTGACGGAGGCTAGTGTATGGCTGAGCGAGCTGCTGTAGTCTGCGGGTGAGGCGGTGGTCAGGTCTGGAGACAAGGTGGCGGTCGAGTCTGAACAAAATGGCGGCGCCCACGACGTTGAATAAAATGGCAGAGAAGATGGCCGCCCCCACAACTCACGAGGCACTGCTGGCGTCGGTGGCCTTGATCAAAGATGGCCGCCCCCACGACTCTCGAGGGGATACTGGCATCTGTGGCCTTGATGAAAGATGGCCGCCCGCACAACTCGCATGAGGCACTGCTGGTGTCTGTGGCTTTCCCCCTGCAGGCCTTCGCGAAGTGGCCTTTCTTGTGGCAGTCGGAGCAGGTCGCGTTTCTTGCAGGGCAGCGCGCCCTCGGGTGTTTCGCCTGGCCACAGAAAAAGCAGCCGGCGGCCCGATTGCGGGGCTCCGATGTCGCAGCCGGTACCGGGGGTGGCGGTCCCGATCGGTTCCGGGACACCGACGCTGTGGTAGGTCCCAGAGGCGGCGGTGCGAGGGGTATTGCGGCCGGGGTCGGGCCCGAGTCCCAGGGTCGCGCAGCACAGTACCTGGAGTACGCCTCGAGGTCCCGATGGGCCACTTCCAAGGAGCGAGCGAGGGTAGCAGTTGTTTTCAGGTCGAGGTCCTTTGATTCCAGCAGTCTTTGCCGTGAGTAGTCTGACCGAAGGCCTTTCACGAAGGCATCTCGGATGTTTCCATCTGTATGTTCTGCAGCTGTTACGGCTTTAAAGTCACAGTCCCTGCCGAGTATTTGCAGCGCCCGTAAGAAATCATCAACCGACTCTCCTGGCTGTTGCGAGCGGGATCTTAGGAGATGCCTGGCGTACATTGAGTTTACAGGGCTCCGATACTGTTCTTTTAGCAGGTTGAGGGCGTCCTCGTATGTGGCAATGTCCTGGATGAGTGCAAATACTTTAGGGCTCACCTGAGCGGTCAGAACTCTTAGTTTGGATGCCGGAGGCACGCCGGATTCTCCCAGGTAGGCTTCGAAGCAGCTCAGCCAGTGTTCGAAGTCGAGGGCTGAATTCGCAGCCTGTGGGTTTAGATCCAGGTACGGCGGCCAGAGGGCTCGTAGCCAGGCCGGCTGCTGGGGCTGTTGTAGATGGCCGTTTGGCTGAGGCTGTACGTCTGACTGGTCGTTTGGCTGCTCCGTTGTAGACATTTCAAAATTTAGCCAATAAAATTGATATACCTATCAATTCAGTTCATGAAAAGCGACGAGTTAAGTTAGTAACTATAGGTTTTTATTGGCTAAATAACAGAGCCCACCCTCGTGGGCGATCGGATCCAACAAGGAGGAATACCAGCCAGTCGACCACCTTTATACCTGGGCAAGCAGGCGGAGCCATGGGCGGAGTCAGCTGTGGTCAGCCCAGGTATAACAGCGTGGCAAGAGGTGACCTTGTGTAGTGATACAACAGTGTAAACAGTGATAACCATAGTGTAACGATATAAACAGTGATAACCATAGTGTAACGATAGTGAACGATAAAAGTGGTTTACCACACCATCCAAATTCAGTACCCGGTCCCTGCTTTCTCCCCATATCCCTTGATCCCTTTAGCCTTAAGAAATATATCCAACTCCTTCTTGAATATATTTAATGAATTGGCCTCTACCGCCTTCTGTGGTAGAGAATTCCACAGGTTCACCACTCTCTGGGTGAAGAAATTCCTCCTCATTTCTGTCCTAAAATGGCCTACCCCTTATCCTTAGATTATGACCCCTGGTTCTGGATTCCCCGACCATCGGGAACATCCTCCCTGCATCTAGTCTGTCCAGTCCTGCCAGAATTTTATAAGTTTCAATGAGATCCCCTCTCCTTCTAAACTCCAGCGAGTACAAGCCCAATCGACCCAATCTCTCCTCATACGTCATTCCTGCCATCCCAGGTATCAGCCTGGTGAATCTTCGCTGAACTCCTTCCATGGCAAGAATATCCTTCCTCAGATAAGGCGACCAAAACTGCACACAATACTCAAGATGTGGTCTCACCAAGGCCCTGTACAACTGCAGCAAGACATCCTTGTTCCTGTACTCGAACCCTCTCGCTATGAAGGCCAACATACCATTTGCCTTCTTAACCGCCTGCTGCACCTGCATGCTTACCTTCAGCGACTGGTGCACAAGGACACCCAGGTCTTATTGCACTTCCTCATCTCCCAATCTATTGCCATTCAGATAATAATCTGCCTTCCTGTTTTTGCCACCAAAGTGGATAACCTCACATTTATCCACGTTATATTGCATCTGCCATGCTTCTGCCCAATCACCCAACCTGTCCAAATCATCCTGTAGTTTCTCGGCATCCTCCTCACCGCACACACGCCCACCCAGCTTTGTGTCGTCTGCAAATTTGGAGATATTACATCTAGTTCCCTCGTCTAGATCATTAATATATATTGTGAATAGCTGGGGTCCAAGGACCGATCCCTGCTTGTATCGAACTTTGGTAAGACCACACTGGGAGCACTGTGAACAGTTCTGGTCTCCATATTATAAAAAGGATATAGAGGCACTGGAGAGGGTGCAAAAAAGATTTACAAGGATGATACCAGAACTGAGCGGTTACACCTATCAGGAAAGACTGTACAGGCTGGGGCTCTTTATTCTCGACAAAAGAGGCTGAGCGGTGACCTGATAGAGGTATTTTAGATTATGAAAGGGTTCGATAGGGTAGACGTAGAGAAGATGTTTCCACTTGTGGGCGAGACCAGAACTAGGGGCCATTAATATAAGATAGTCACTAATAAACCCAATAGGGAATTCAGGAGAAACTTCTTTACCCAGCGAGTGGTGAGAATGTGGAACTCGCTACCACAGGGAGTGGTTGAGGCGAATAGTATAGATGTACTTAAGGGGAGGCTGGATAAACACACGAGGGAGTAAGGAATAGGTTAGGTCAATGGGGTGAGATGAAGAGGGGTGGGAGGAGGCTTGTGTGGAGCATCAACACCAGCACAGACCAGTTGAGCCGAATGGCCTGTTTCTGTGCTGGACATTCTGTTCATTAGGAGTGTCAGGAAGCATTCACAATTTCACGGGGGCCCCGGTCTCACCTGTTCGATACAATGCCTGGGTAATAACTCTTCTGGTTTGCATCCACTTTTGTGTTGTTCATGAGGATGAAGCTTTTCTCCCTCCCGTACGCTCGGATCACACTGGACCCAGTGATGGTCTCGGAGAAGTGGGAGTAGATTGGGGAGCGGCTGACAGACTCCAGGCGTTTCAGCTGCCGCGATGTGGCCACATAGAACCGCTACCAGTCGGGAATAAAAATGAAACAGCGGTTAGAATGAGGACAAGGCTGCGTGTCGCACGTCACCACAAGACGCCGAGCTCACTGGTAGCAGCACAGCTAGACAGTGACAGCAGCACTGGGTCCGAGTCCCGGCTAAAGTGCAAGCTTGTGTGGAGAGGGAGGTCGGGGCGAGGGGCAAGAGTCGCAATCGGGGGCACCTTCAGCAGTCCGCTGTCCAGAATCCCCCACGGGCTATCGGAGCAGCATTGGCAATCGTGCTCCCAGGTACTGCCGACTGTGGGGAATATCAGCCGAGCCCAATCCTATCAGACTCATGCAAGCTACATACACACACTCAAATATACACACAAGCTCACACACATTTCCTGCCAGGAGTCACTGGATGGTGATCAGGAGCAGGGTTCCTGGCCCATTCCTCCCCGCTGTTTCCGGGGTCAAAGGTCAGTCATGGCCAATCTGTGATCAGCAAACGGATGGAGAGCAGGGCTGGGAGTTCCGGGTCCTTACACCAAGCCACAGCCGGAGAGGAGAGGACCATTCCGGCCCAAAGTGTGGCATTATGGAACTGCTAGGGGGTCGGGTGCTCAGCAAGAAATCCTCCTCTAATTTCTTAACTATTAAATATGAGGAATCATTTGTGTTGTTAAATCTGTCAGCAGTGACTGGCGCGAAGGTTTGAATCAGGCGTATTTCAGTCAGTGCAGATGTAGGTTTCCATTAACCCAAAAAATAATCCTGTAACGAGAGTTCCCGGTACTGTGGGGTTTGCCCACTGGGCCAGGGCAGCAGCTGCCTCTGCTTTAACTCACAATTCACAACTGTTTGTCGAAATCTACAACAACTTGCATTTATATAGCGCCCTTAACGTAGGATAACGTCCCAAGGCGCTTCACAGTAGCATAAATTAGACAGACTAGCTGAGTCGAAGAAAGAGACATTAGGACAGGGAAGTGGTAGGTTTTAAGGAGCGTCTTAAAGGAGGAGAGAGAGGTAGAGAGGTTTAGGGAGGGAATTCCAGAGCTCGGGGCCCAGGCAGCTGAAGGCACAGCTGCCAATGGTGGAGTGATTAAAATCAGGGATGTTCAAGAGGCCAGACTTGGAGGAGTGCCGAGATCTCGGGGGGGTTGGAGGAGGTTACAGAGAGAGGGAGGGGCGAGGACATGGAGGGTTTTGAAAACAAGGATGAGAATTTTAAAATTGAGGCGTTGCCGGACTGGGAGCCAGTGTAGGTCAGCAAGCACAGGGGGTGATGGGTGAACGGGACTCGGTGCGAGTTAGGACACGGGCAGCAGAGTTTTGGATGAGCTGAAGTTTACGGAGGGTAGAACGTGGGAGATCAGCCAGGAGAGCGTTGGAATAGTCGGGTCTGGAGATAACAAAGGCATGGACAAGGGTTTCAGCAGCAGATGAGCTGAGGCGGGGCGGAGTCGGGCGATGTTACGGAGACGGAAGTAGGCGGTCTTGGTGATGGAGTGGATATGTGGTTGGAAGGTCATCTCGGGATCAAATACGACACCAAGGTTGCGAAGGGTCTGGTTCAGCCTCAGAGCGTGGCCGGAGGAGGGATGGAGTCGGTGGCTAGGGAACGGAGTTTGTGGTGGGGACCAAAGACTCAATATTTAGCTGGAGGAAACTGCGGTTCATTCAGACAAGCATGTTGACAGCACACAGACAATGAAGGTGTCGAGAGAGGTGACGGAGAGGTCGAGAGAGGTGTGCGCACACACACACACGTATAATTACCTGTCTGCCTGTCGCAGGTTCCAGGTAAATATTAAACGAAAGGTTCTGTGCTCATGGAGAGCCAGGGCTGCTTTTGGAAGCTTAGACAAGAACAAGATTGGGCAGAAGCATGGCAGATGCAATATAACGTGGATAAATGTGAGGTTATCCACTTTGGTGTCAAAAACAGGAAGGCAGATTATCTGAATGGCAATAGATTGGGAGAAGGGGAAGTGCAATAAGACCTGGGTGTCCTTGTGCACCAGTCGCTGAAGGTAAGCATGCAGGTGCAGCAGGCGGTTAAGAAGGCAAATGGTATGTTGGCCTTCGTAGCGAGAGGGTTCGAGTACAGGAACAAGGATGTCTTGTTGCAGTTGTACAGGGCCTTGGTGAGACCACATCTTGAGTATTGTGTGCAGTTTTGGTCGCCTTATCTGAGGAAGTATGTTCTTGCCATGGAAGGAGTGCAGCGAAGATTCACCAGGCTGATACCTGGGATGGCAGGAATGACGTACGAGGAGAGATTGGGTCGATTGGGCTTGTACTCGCTGGAGTTTAGAAGAATGAGAGGGGATCTCATCGAAACTTATAAAATTCTAACAGGACTAGACAGACTAGATGCAGGAAGGATGTTCCCGATGGTCGGGGAGTCCAGAACCAGGGGTCACAGACTAATGATAGGGGTAAGCCATTTAGGACTGAGATGAGGAGGAATTTTTTGACCCAGAGAGTGGTGAACCTGTGGAATTCTCTGCCACAGAGGGCAGTGGAGGCCAATTCATTAAATATATTCAAGAAGGAGTTAGATATATTTCTTAAGGCTAAAGGGATCAAGGGATATGGGGAGAAGGCAGGAACAGGGTACTGAATTTGGATGATCAGCCATGATCTCATTGAATGGCAGAGCAGGCTTGAGGGGCCGAATGGTCGACTCCTGCTCCTTGTTTCTATGTATGTTTTCTAACAGCTAACAGGGGAGCTCAGGAGAAGTGCAGGATAGAGCAGAGCGCGGCTCCCTGGTCAGTCTCTGTAATCACTGGCTCGGTTACACCCCCAATTCACTGCCAATCCCGGCCATTCATTAGGAAATGGCAGATTTGAAACCCCCCCTAGTCAGGGGGTGGGGTCGCTGAATCCGCACATAGGTGACTGGAGGGAGGGACATTCCGCTCAGACTCAGTCACAAGGCCAAGCTGTGTGGGGGTCGGGGGGTAATTCTGGGACTGGAAAGGTGAGAGGGGGGATTGTGCTGGAACCCAGTGACTGCCCTCCTGACCCGCAGCACCACGGGAACAGCAAGATCCCACTCAACCTCACAGTTCACTTAAAAAAAAACTCTGCAGAATTGCCCAAAGTCTCTCGGCGAGATTCCCAAATCCCACCAGCTCGGAGCTCAGTCCTATTTACCTGAACCAGCCAATAGAAGAGCAGCAAGGGGACAGTCACTAGGAGGAAGGCTGGACTCAATACACAACAAATGAGCAGGACTGTGAGTGTGAACCAGAGGCAGCGGATCCATATGTCAATCCCCTCTGGGATGCTGACGTCAATCATAGCCATACCTTTACCAAAGCGATTCAGTATCCTCCCAGTGGGAGTTGACTCGAAGAAGGACAGAGAGCAACAGAGGATTCGCTTAAGCATGTGGAGGTGAATCAACTTGAGGCCCTGAGCATGCAGTATGTCCGGCTCAGACCGCAGGTCATTAGCATGAGGAACCCTGTGCGGGAAGAGGGAGAGCAGTGAAAGGACACAGAGAGAACACACACAAGCTGCAGAAACACAAGCATCAGGGAGACTGAGGCAAAGAGAGAGACAGTCCCTGGTTGGGGGCTGAGCGTTATTGCACGGAATCAGATTAGCACCACCCCCCCCCCCCCCCCCCCACCGGCAACGTTACGGAGACCTGAAAGACCATCCTAGCAACGGGACCCTAACCGTTAAAGAGCCCGGCCTCCGCAATAGCTGGACACTCGCGAAAAGAGAGATCTGGTCCCTCGCCACTAGAACACCTGTCATCAAGCATCTCGGGAAATGTATTACCCTCATGATTAGCAGGTGGATGGTGGCCACGGGATTTTTATTTAAAGGGATTGGGGGAGGGAAGTGAAGAATAACTTGCGAAGTATTGTGCATGTAGGGGTGGGGCAGAGGGGGAAAGAGATGGGGAGAGAGCGAGGGCGGGGGGAAAGAGAGAGACAGAAAGAGAGGGGGAAATAGAGGGAGAGAGCGCGAGAGAGCCAGAAAGAGAGAGCGACAGAGACTTCTGTTCAACCCAGCTCATTGCTCATCATTTGTGCAGCTAATTATCACACCTGGTTTGAGCTGCCGTGACTGCTGGTTTAGTTTCTTTCAGTCTCTGTCCCTCACATTCACCCACACCCAGCCTCGCTGCCCTCATCTGAGGGGAGGTTTACTCACTGTCAGAAGTCTGGGGGGGCGGGGGGAGAACTAACTGGCAACGGGCCCTGGGCCCAGACACCGGCAACGGGCCCTGGGCCCAGACACCGGCAACGGGCCCTGGGCCCAGACACCGGCAACGGGCCCGGGCCCAGACACCGGGCCCTGGGCCCAGACACCGGGCCCTGGGCCCAGACACCGGCAACGGGCACTGGGCCCAGACACCGGCAACGGGCACTGGGCCCAGACACCGGCAACGGGCACTGGGCCCAGACACCGGCAACGGGCCCTGGGCCCAGACACCGGCAACGGGCCCTGGGCCCAGACACCGGCAACGGGCCCTGGGCCCAGACACCGGCAACGGGCCCTGGGCCCAGACACCGGCAACGGGCCCTGGGCCCAGACACCGGCAACGGGCCCTGGGCCCAGACACCGGCAACGGGCCCTGGGCCCAGACACCGGCAACGGGCCCTGGGCCCAGACACCGGCAACGGGCCCTGGGCCCAGACACCGGCAACGGGCCCTGGGCCCAGACACCGGCAACGGGCCCTGGGCCCAGACACCGGCAACGGGCCCTGGGCCCAGACACCGGCAACGGGCACTGGGCCCAGACACCGGCAACGGGCACTGGGCCCAGACACCGGCAACGGGCACTGGGCCCAGACACCGGCAACGGGCACTGGGCCCAGACACCGGCAACGGGCCCTGGGCCCAGACACCGGCAACGGGCCCTGGGCCCAGACACCGGCAACGGGCCCTGGGCCCAGACACCGGCAACGGGCCCTGGGCCCAGACACCGGCAACGGGCCCAGACACCGGCAACGGGCCCTGGGCCCAGACACCGGCAACGGGCCCTGGGCCCAGACACCGGCAACGGGCCCTGGGCCCAGACACCGGCAACGGGCCCTGGGCCCAGACACCGGCAACGGGCCCTGGGCCCAGACACCGGCAACGGGCCCTGGGCCCAGACACCGGCAACGGGCACTGGGCCCAGACACCGGCAACGGGCACTGGGCCCAGACACCGGCAACGGGCACTGGGCCCAGACACCGGCAACGGGCACTGGGCCCAGACACCGGCAACGGGCCAGACACTGGCAACGGGCACTGGACCCAGACACTGGACCAAAGGGCTGAGTTTAACAACAACGTGAAAGAAAAATTAAAATTACTTTTAAAAGGAGCTGCCATGGCAACACCTGTTCAAATTAAACCCTCAGCCTTCATTTTCACTGAGCCTGGGAATTATTCTCTCCTCTGCCTTCTGTTGGGATCCAGTTCTGCGGGCATCGGAGGCCCTCGCATACTTCAATCCCAGCACCCATTCTTCATGCCAGAAGAAAACAGCAAGGATCGGCAGAGTATTCAACCGTGGCTCACCATACCTAACTCAGCACAGGCCGGGGATGGAGCCTGGGCCTTTCCTACATACTGTGTGCTGCAGTTACCGGATTTACTCTTCGGAGAAACCCCGAAACTATTTCTAACGGGGAGGCACCCTCTGCAGGGAGTTTCTCACGCGACACCCCTAATACCTGGAGGGAAAAGTACAGGCAAGCGATTGGAAGAGAAGGCAGGAGACAGAACGGAATGGAGTAAGCCAGCACCAGGAGGGTGGAGAGGACATCAAATAAGTAGAGCAGTAGGTCCTCCACACACGCTGGGATCCGATCGTCAATCGTCTCCATGTCCTGCGAGAAATGGTTCAGGATTCGTCCGACCGGTGTCAGCTCAAAGTACTGCGTAGGACAGCGGAGGGTTTGGTTAAGCAGAAGTGCATGCAGGAGAGGAGAGGCACGGATACAGCACACTGCAAACGGCAGCTGGGACTCGAGGTAGGACAGGACGCCTGTTGGACAAGAACCGGGTGTTACTGCCCTGAGTTACCATCCTAACATAACCCAGCTTACTCTCCTTCCCCCAAGGGTCCCAACTCTCACTTCGATATAGCAGTATAGAGGGAGCTTTACTCTGTATCTAACCCGTGCTGTACCTGCCCTGGGAGTGTTTGATGGGACAGTGTAGAGGGAGCTTTACTCTGTATCTAACCCGTGCTGTACCTGCCCTGGGAGTGTTTGATGGGACAGTGTAGAGGGAGCTTTACTCTGTATCTAACCCATGCTGTACCTGCCCTGGGAGTGTTTGTGACAGTGTAGAGGGAAATTATTTCTTTTAATTGACAGAATCAGAAACTACAGCACAGAAGGAAGTCATTTGGCCCATCGCACCTGCCCCACCGCTAGCTCTTTAACTGTAGCTATCTACTCTAGTCCCATTTCCTTGCACCTTTTTATATTATCATTTACAAATCCTTACCCAGTTGCTTTTTAAATGATGTCCCAGTCTCTGCCTCAGTAGCCCCTTGTGGTAAAGTTCGCTCTGTTCAAATAACCTTGTGTGTGAAAACATTTCTTCTAATTTCCCCCTTCATTCTCCCAGTAATGATAAAATCTTCAGTCTGTGCCCCTTGTTAGCGATTCACCAACACTGAGCCTGATCTTTCACCCTCTCAAAACCTTCCAGAATTTTGAATACCTCCGCATGGTGGGCTATGGGATTGCAGTGGTTCGGTTACAGGATTTGTAATCTAGAGAACGCAAGTTCAAATCCCACCATGAGAGTTAAAAATATTTGAAAATAAAAAGCTGGTCTCAGGAACAGTGAAGCTGTCGGATTGTCGTAAAAACCCAACTGGTTCACGAATGTCCTTTAGGGAAGGAAACCTGCCGTCCTTACCCGGCCTGGATCTACGTGTGACTCCAGACCCACAGTGGTCACTCAGTTTGTGTCAAACCTGCTCACAGTGGTTCAAGGCGGCCCACCACCACCTTCTCAGGGCAACTAGGGATGGGTTATAAATGCCAGCCTTGCCAGCGACGCCCACATCCGGAAAAAAGATTCCCCATTATGGCGTAAATGTTCTAATTTTCTGAGCTTTCCTCCATCACTCTCCATTCTCGTTCTGTGGCTCGAATATTAGAACTTCCATTCTGCGCATTGCGGGTCTGCTGCCCTGTGTCCTTCAGCCAGCCACAGGGACACTGACTGACGTGACGGCCCGCGGGACACTGACCGACGTGACGGCCCGCGGGACACTGACCGACGTGACGGCCCGCTGGACACTGACCGACGTGACGGCCCGCGGGACACTGACCGACGTGACAGTGAGGTCTGATTTTGGGTATTTTTGTCTTGTGCCCTGGTAGGATACGCAAGAACAGGAGGGTCATTCATTTCCTCGAGCCTGTGCCGCCATTCAATCAGATCATGTCTGATCTGTACCTCAACTCCATCTACCCGCCCTTGTTCCAAATTCCTCGATACCCTGACCCAACAAAAATCTATCGATCTCAGTCTTGAAAGTTCCAATTGACCCTCAGCATCCACAGTTTTTGGGGGAGAGAGTTCCAGATTTCCACTAGCCTTTGTGTGAAGAAGTGCTTCCTGACATCACCCCTGAACGGCCTGGCTCTAATTTTAAGGTTCTGCCCCCTTGTTCTGGACTCCCCCCACCAGAGGAAGTGTTTCTCTCTCTCTACCCGATCGAATCCTTTAATCATCTTAAACACCTCGATCAGATCACCCCTTAATCTTCTAAACTCCAGGGAATACAAGCCCAGTCTGTGCAACCTGCCCTCGTAATTTAACCCTTTCAGCCCCGGTGTCATTCTCTTTTCCCGAAGGTGGTCCCGTGGATTTAAATCATCCCCAACCCGCCCACTCCCACCCCACGAGATGAAATCAGTTCATACAATGTCCACTTGTGTAGATAAAGGTTTTAAAATATAGATCCTTACTGCTCTCATCCTGCCAGGAATGCCAGACTGTTAGAGATGTTTCCCAGGTGCAAAGCAGTCTGTGCTAAGAGGGGACTCCGTCTAGCCTAACCTGCTAGACGAGATTGGGGCGACCCGCGTTTCCCGCAGGGTGAGTCTGGGGGTGATTCACCCCATGAGTGTTTGCGATGTGCGTGGCCACATGTGGGAGCCATTCCTTCACCTCCCACTTAAGCGGAAAGGACCAAATGGTCTCCACCATCAATCCAGCCCCTCCTCAGGGAGAAGTGCCCCTTGTACCCGTGCTCCAGCCTCAGGCAGCTCTCTTTGATTTTGGGGAGGGGGTTTTCCTCTCTGATTTTATGCCTCTTCCTCAGGGAATGTGTCCCCCTTGATTTAAAAGCTCTCTGTGTCGCAGCGTTACAAAGTGCTGGAGACATGACAGCTTGTAAACCGAGAAAAATGTCAGCGTCAGACCAAATCCTGTTCAGGTATCTGCGTGCAAAGGAGGTTTGGTATTCGTTCACAGAATAAACCCCATCTAACTCACCGACAGCAAACTTTTTAAGTTCGGACGAGTAATTTTAACATTTACAGATCCAGGGTCGCTAAAATCTTCAAACTTCCCTGGAATTTTTCTTTAGTTCACCGAATGTCGGAATGCCACTAACCACACAGGAGTTAGTGAGGGTCCAGGTTCGAACTCCCCTCGGAGAGAGACTGAGCACAGTTCCCCAGCTGTCAGAACGTAAAGGGTTTGCTGAGGATTGATTTACTTCACAAAACACGTTCCCAACTGAGGTGGTTTTAAACAATCACCCATCCTGGATACCGTCAGCATTGTGTGTGACGAGGGAGAGAGAGAGAGAGAGAGAGAGAGAGAGTGAGTGTGTGTGTGACGAGGGAGAGAGAGAGAGAGAGAGAGAGAGATGGAGCGAGGGAGGGAGGGAGGGAGCGAGCAAGCGAGGGAGCGGGAGCGACAGAGAGAGAGAGTGAGACTGACTGACTGACTGTTCGTGGTCAGGCTAACAGGTTAAAGCAGAATGTGTTTGAAGAATCCCCATCGTATTAGATTAGTTGGTGCCGTTTGTGTCGGTAAATGATCAGTGCATCAGACATGGTGCAGTACCCTGCCCTGCCCAGAGTCCCAAACAGTGCGCTAACAAATCGCGGCAAACGCACCATCCTTCACACTCTCCACTCGCGCCACTCTCTGCAACACGGCCCGGGAGCTGAATGCCGAGGAGTCTTGGTCTAATGATTCCCCCTTCGGCCCCCCAGGCCATGCACGGCCCCCCGCCAAGGCAAGAGGGTGACTGATGCTCAGGCTTTCCATGGAACTGACCAGTGGAGATCGGTGGAGGGGCTGCGGGGCAGCACAGTGTGTGGGCGGGACAAGGGGAACCAACGCGGCCCTCTCACGCAGACAGTCTGCGACTCGCCACATTCTGTCCTCCATGGAGTTAGTGATGGGACTGGGCAGGTACGCGAGGCAACGCCCTCACCCGCACTGACAGTGCCACTGGGTGAATGGGGGTTACCTTGACCCGCCATGTTAATACAGTGCATTAAACAACATAAAATGCAGTGTACAAGTGGCAGCTTCTGGAGCCGGTTTCTGGCCATCAGTGACACACACGGCCATCATCCACTTGTTACAGGGTGGGGGAATTCGACCTGGGGCAGTCAGATCTACATGGCCCCGTTCTATCCCAGACTTACCTCCTAGGATCCGGCATAAAAGGAGTGCGTGGGCAGGGGACAAGCGTCACAGCACTGGCACAAATTCCCCAACCCACACTCGCTCCGAGTGTGACTGAGCCAAACATCACGTGCATTACAGGGCTTGTGCTGTGCCGTTCCTGACATCGGGTGCTGATACACCGAGCACACCTGTCAGACACACAGCAGAGAGTGGGGTTCAGTGTCGGGGTACAGCCAGGCTGAGGGAAGTGTCAGGCTGCCTCTCAATGTGTTACACCGACAGACAAAAGCAACGACAAAAAGTGTGAGACACGCTCATTCCGCGGCCTCGCACTTTCAGCAGAGTTACTTCACAGCTGATGAGTGATGGTCACTCGCAGACCACACCGAGGGCCTTGGGTTGGCAGAGGAGAGTGGAGAGAAGCCGATACACAAACACTGACAGCGAAACACGAGGGAGCCCCAGTGTCAGACAGTCACATCACCGAGGCAGATTTTTAGGAGAAAGGTGATCACAACAGTCGGGTCACTGACTGTATCTCTACTGATGTTAATCCAGCTCCCTCACGCTGTCACTCAGTAACCCCTCTCCCCCAGCGCCCTGCGTTACTGACTGTATCTCTACTGATGTTAATCCAGCTTCCTCACTCCCCAGAATTGGGAGGAGGGTTTGTCATATCAAATTGGAATTTGTGGTCACTTTAAGTGACGTTCTGACAGTGAGGCTCCCTCTACTGAAAGAGTGTGACTGCCCCTTGCCATCATCCTTTGCATCGCAGCATGTCCATGAGAAAGTGGAGGGGGAGATACCTGTACAAAGAAGTACACAAAGAGCAGTGGCACGATCAGCAGAGTGAACCACGGGGTGCTGGCCATTATTACTATCATGGTGGACACGGAGTTGAAAAACGTTGAGAGGAACATCTGGAATGTCAGCGGAATGACTTCATCAATCACGTGAACGTCCTTGCCAAAGCGATTGATGATGCGCCCGATGGGTGTGGTGTCAAAGAATGCCTGTGGTGTGTGTAACTTGTTGTCCAGGAGCCGTGCGTGGAGCTGCCGGGCAGCCCCCAGGCCGCCGAGCGCCAGTGTGAAGGAGGAGATCATAACTACGACCCCTGCGATGGAAACACAATGCAGTTCCAGAATGGAGGTTAGCACACAGACCAGTCCCCCTGCCGCCAGCAACCCCTCCCCGGCAACCCCGTCCCCCTCCCCGGCAACAGACAAACCAGCCCCCACCCCGGCAACCCCGCCCCCACCCCCCGGCAAACCTCACCATGGGGTCAATTTGCCCTTCCTGCAGGTGTTGACGACGTCAGTCAACCAATTAGGTAAGTGAACCTTGAAGGAGTCAATCCCCGGGGGTCACACTCGAGAGGGGGGTCAATCCCCGGGGTTCACACTCGAGAGGGGGTCAATCCCCGGGGGGACACACTCGCTAGGGGGTCAATCCCCGGGGGACACACTCGCTAGGGGGTCAATCCCCGGGGGATCACACTCGAGGGGGGGGGGGGTCAATCCCCGGGGGAATCACACTCGAGAGGGGGGTCAATCCCTGGGGGTCACACTCGAGAGGGGGGTCAATCCCCGGGGGGGTCACACTCGAGAGGGGGGTCAATCCCCAGGGGTCACACTCGAGAGGGGGGTCAATCCTTGGGGGTCACACTCGAGAGGGGGGGTCAATCCCCGGGGGTCACTCCCCGGGGGTCACACTCGAGAGGGGGTCAATCCCTGGGGGGTCACACTCGAGAGGGCTTCAATCCCCGGGGGTCACACTCGAGGGGGTCAATCCCCGGGGGTCACACTCGAGGGGGGGGGTCAATCCCCGGGGTGTCACTCCCTGCAGCTCAGTGACTCACTGACCCCTTGCCTAGAAATCAAGGAAAAATTGCTAAAGAAATCACAATTTATTTAAACACGTTTGGGAACTGGAATAAACATCTGCAGTGGTCAGATTCACAAACGCTGAGGTTCGCAGCATAACGCTCCAGCCCCAAACCTTGCCCCCGCCCCCAGCACGGAGGCCTAGAGATATTCCCAGATCAGTGCGAGGACCTCCCCCCCTTTAATTACTGGATGATTAAATTATTCCTCGACAGCCGCCAATCAGATCAGACGGCAGAGTCCCGATTGGTTCCGACCATCCCAGCCCCGCCTAGGTGACGAGCAGCGATGAGCTTCCTCCCTCCTCCCCCTCCGCGGGGCTGTGTATCGGGCTGCAGGAAGGAGCCTTACCTTGCGTGAAGCCAAGTGCTGCGTACACCCCTACCCGCATGTTCGTCTGATGCTGAGTCCCATTAACGACGGGGTCGTTGGTCCAGGCGCTGAGCCAGAAGTTGGCGCCGATTGCCGCGGCGTTCTGGCAGCAGTAGAGGAAGCAGATCACCACGGAGATGAAGGGGCCGACTGCTTTCAGGTATTGCCAGAACACGGTCAATTTAACCTGCCGTTGAAACACAGGCTCAGTTACCCACCGTTCTTTGGGACAATTCCTCTCGTCTGTGCACAAGCCCCGGTTCCCTCTCCCGCCCCCCCGACAGCACCACCAAGATCAGGCTCTTCCAGAAACCAGTATCCCAACAATCCCCACAGTGCTGTGCCGGAGTGCAGCTCACTCCTTACATTGCTCCATGCTTCCAACCTCCGCTAAGGTTATGCTGATCGAGGGAGATGAAGAGTAGGCTCGTGTGGGCGTCGCTGGCAAGCCCAGCATTTATTGCCCATCCCTAATTGCCCTTGAGAAGGTGGTGGTGAGCTGCCTTCTTGAACCGCTGCAGTCCGTGTGGTGAAGGTGCTCCCACAGTGCTGTTAGGGAGGGAGTTCCAGGATTTTGACCCAGCGATGATGAAGGATCAGCGATACATTTCCAAGTCAGGATGGTGTGTGACTTGGAGGGGAACTTGGAGGTGGTGGTGTTCCCATGCGCCTGCTGCCCTTGTCCTTCTAGGTGGAAGAGGTCATGGGTTCGGGAGGTGCTGCCAAAGAAGCCTTGGCGAGTTGCTGCAGAGCATCTTGTAGATGGTACACACTGCAGCCACGGTGCGCCGGTGGTGGAGGGAGTGAATGTTTAAGGTGGTGGATGGGATGCCAATCAAGCGGGCTGCTTTGTCCTGGATGGTGTCGAGCTTCTTGAGTGTTGTTGGAGCTGCACTCATCCAGGCAAGTGGAGAGTATTCCATCACACTCCTGACTTGTGCCTTGTAGATGGTGGAAAGGCTTTGCAGAGTCAGGAGGTGAGACACTCGCCGCAGAATACCCAGCCTCTGACCTGCTCGTTGCCACAGTATTTATGAGGCTGGTCCAGTTAAGTTTCTGGTCAATGGTGACCCCCAGGATGTTGATGGTGGGGGATTCGGCAATGGTAATGCCATTGAATGTCATGGGGCGATGGTTAGACTCTCGCTTGTTGGAGATGGTCATTGACTGGCGCTTCTGTGGTGCAAATGTTACCTGCCACTTACCAGCCCAAGCCTGAACGTTGTCCAGGTCTTGTTGCATGCAGGCATGGACTGCTTTCATTATCTGAGGAGTTGTGAATGGCACTGAACACTGCAGTCATCAGCGAACATCCCCATTTCTGACCTTATGTTGGAGGGAAGGTCATTGATGAAGCAGCTGAAGATGGTTGGGCCTAGGACACTGCCCTGAGGAACTCCTGCAGCGATGTCCTGGGGCTGTGATGATTGACCTTCAACCACCACAACCATCTTCCTTTGTGCTAGGTTTAACTCCAGCCAGTGGAGAATTTTCCCCCCCGATTCCCATTGACTTCAGTTTTACTAGGGCTCCTTGATGCCAGATTCGGTCAAATGCTGCGCCTTGATGTCAAGGGCAGTCACTCTCACCTCATCTCTGGAATTCAGCTCCTTTGTCCATGTTTGGACCAAGGCTGTAATGAGGTCGGGAGCCGAGTGGTCTTGGCGGAACCCAAACTGGGCATCAGTGAGCAGGTTATTGGTGAGTAAGTGCTGCTTGATAGCACTGTCGATGACACCTTCCATCACTTTGCTGATGATTGAGAGTAGACTGATGGGGCGGTAATTGGCTGGATTGGATTTATTCTGCTTTTTGTGGACAGGACATACCTGGGCAGTTTTCCACATTGTCAGATAGATGCCAGTGTTGTAGCTGTACTGGAACAGCTTAGCTAGAGGCGCAGCTAGTTCTGGAGCACAAGTCTTCAGCACGATAGCCGGGATGTTGTCGGGGCCCATAGCCTTTGCTGTATCCAGTGCACTCAGTCGTTTCTTCATATCACGTGGAGTGAATCGAATTTGCTGAAGACTGGCTTCTGTGAAGGTGGGGACCTCAGGAGGAGGCCGATATGGATCATCCACTCGGCATTTCTGGCCGAAGATGGTTGCAAACGCTTCAGCTTTGTCTTTTGCACTCACGTGCTGGGCTCCACCATCATTAAGGATGGGGATATTCATGGAGCCTCCCCCTCCCGTTAGTTGTTTAATGGTCGCAGGCCGAGACTGGCAATTATGTCCTTCAGGACTCGGCCAGCTCGGTCAGTAGTGGTGCTACGGAGCCACTCTTGGTGATGGACATTGAAGTCCCCCACCCAGAGTACATTCTGTGCCCTCGCTACTCTGCATAGACCAGTTGGGTCGAATGTCCTGTTTCTGTGCTGTACATTCTGTGTCCTGTTGCTGCGCCCAGGATTAATCACCCTCGCTGCCGATACAGTTTGCTCGACTGCTCCTTCGGCAGCACCTCCCAAACCCGAGACCGCTTCCACCTAGAAGGACAAGGGAAGCAGGCGCACGAGAACACCACCACCTCCAAGTTCCCCACCAAGTCACATATCATCCTGACTTGGAAATATATTGGACGATCCTTCATCGTCGCTGGATCAGAGTCCTGGAACTCCCTCCCTAACAGCACTGTGGGAGCACCTTCACCATGCGGACAGCAGCGGTTCAAGAAGGCGGCTCACCACCACCTTCTCGAGGGCAATTAGGGATGGGCAATAAATGCCGGGCCTCGCCAGCGACGCCCACATCCCATGAATGAATAAAACAAATAAAACCTGGCATATGCCCTCAGCTCCTTATTATAAATATCAGGTACAATAGTGTCGTGGTTCTGTTACTGGACAAATAATCCAGAGAACGCGCGTTCAAATCTCAGTGGCAGTTTGAGAATTTGAATTCAGTTGTTAAAAATCTGGAAATAAAAAGCTGGTCTCAGTAAAAGTGACCATGAAGCTGTCGGATTGTCGTACAAACCCAGCTGGTTCCCTCATGTCCTTTAGGGAAGGAAATCTGCCGTCCTTACCCGGTCTGGCCTATATGTGACTCCAGGCCCACAGCAATGTGGTCGACTCTTAACTGCCCTCTGAAATGGCTCAACACGTATCTCAGTTTTATCCAGGGCAACAAGGGGTGGGCAATAAATGCTGGCCTTGCCAGCGACACCCACATCCCAAGAATGAATGTGTGGAGCGTCTCAGAGCCGGTGGGTGGAGGCCAGGCAATTACCCACAGGTAAGGAGGAAGCTCCTGTGGGATGTGCCGAGTGTTCACACCTAGCTGCTAAGCTCCAGGTCCTGCATTGCCGAGGGTGGCAGGTGAACACAGCCGAGAGCGAGAGGAGGCAGGGCGGTCTGCGCGGTGCGTGCTTACCCGCCCGGTTTCTGCTGTCTCGGCCTGGATCAGCCTCTTCGATTCAGGCATCGTTTGCGGATGACTTTTGCCCGCCTTCTTCTTCTCACTCAGACGCTTCCTCGTGGATTTCCATGTGGATGCCTCTCCGTCAGAAGAGATCACACTGATTTGTCTGATAACGGAGGAAGAGCAACGAGGATTAGGAAACAGTCAGTTGCCCAAGAAGAGAACAATTGAATTAATGAGTATGGGGACGGGACAACGGCACAGACCTCAGCGTCCCACGGAAATGGTATTTTGTAGTGTGCCCTGTGCTACCCACTCAGCCGTGGCACACTCACATCAGTCAGAAGATCGCGGGTTCAAGTCCCACTCCAGGAATGAGAGTCCATAATCTAGGCGGATACTCAATGCAGTACTGAGGGAGCGCCGCACTGTCGGAGGGGCAGTACTGAGGGAGCGCCGCACTGTCGGAGGGGCAGTACGGAGGGAGCGCCGCACTGTCGGAGGGGCAGTACGGAGGGAGCGCCGCACTGTCGGAGGGGCAGTACTGAGGGAGCGCCGCACTGTCGGAGGGGCAGTACGGAGGGAGCGCCGCACTGTCGGAGGGGCAGTACGGAGGGAGCGCCGCACTGTCGGAGGGGCAGTACGGAGGGAGCGCCGCACTGTCGGAGGGGCAGTACTGAGGGAGCGCCGCACTGTCGGAGGGGCAGTACGGAGGGAGCGCCGCACTGTCGGAGGGGCAGTACTGAGGGAGCGCCGCACTGTCGGAGGGGCAGTACTGAGGGAGCGCAGCACTGTCGGAGGGGCAGTACTGAGGGAGCGCAGCACTGTCGGAGGGGCAGTACTGAGGGAGCGCCGCACTGTCGGAGGGGCAGTACTGAGGGAGCGCGGCACTGTCGGAGGGGCAGTACTGAGGGAGCGCGGCACTGTCGGAGGGGCAGTACTGAGGGAGCGCCGCACTGTCGGAGGGGCAGTACTGAGGGAGCGCAGCACTGTCGGAGGGGCAGTACTGAGGGAGCGCCGCACTGTCGGAGGGGCAGTACTGAGGGAGCGCAGCACTGTCGGAGGGGCAGTACTGAGGGAGCGCCGCACTGTCGGAGGGGCAGTACTGAGGGAGCGCCGCACTGTCGGAGGGGCAGTACTGAGGGAGCGCCGCACTGTCGGAGGGGCAGTACTGAGGGAGCGCCGCACTGTCGGAGGGGCAGTACTGAGGGAGCGCCGCACTGTCGGAGGGGCAGTACTGAGGGAGCGCCGCACTGTCGGAGGGGCAGTACTGAGGGAGCGCCGCACTGTCGGAGGGGCAGTACTGAGGGAGTGCAGCACTGTCGGAGGGGCAGTACTGAGGGAGCGCCGCACTGTCAGAGGGGCAGTACTGAGGGAGCGCAGCACTGTCGGAGGGGCAGTACTGAGGGAGCGCAGCACTGTCGGAGGGGCAGTACTGAGGGAGCGCAGCACTGTCGGAGGGGCAGTACTGAGGGAGCGCCGCACTGTCGGAGGGGCAGTACTGAGGGAGCGCAGCACTGTCGGAGGGGCAGTACTGAGGGAGCGCAGCACTGTCTGAGGCTATGTTCCCCCTAAGGTACGTGGCCGCTCACCAGCTGCTGCCACTGGGAAATTGTAGCTACCCCTCCTGACTCCCCTACTTGAGTATGGACTAAGGCACAAGTAAGGAATACTCTCCACTTGCCTGGATGAGTGCAGCTCCAACAACACAACACAAGACGCTCGACACCATCCAGGACAAAGCAGCCCGCTTGATCGGCATCCCATCCACCACCTTCAACATCCACTCCCTCCACCACCGGCGCACCGTGGCTGCAGTGTGTACCATCTACAAGATGCACTGCAGCAACTCGCCAAGGCTTCTTCGGCAGCATCTCCCAAACCCGCCACCTCTTCCACCTAGAAGGACAAGGGCAGCAGGTGCATGGGAACACCGCCACCTCCAAGTTCCCCGCCAAGTCACACACCATCCTGACTTAGAAGTATATCGCCGATCCTTCATCGTCGCTGGGTCAAAATCCTGAAACTCCCTCCCTAACAGCACTGTGGGAGCACCTTCACCACACGGACTGCAGCGGTTCAGGAAGGCGGCTCACCACCACCTTCGAGGGCAATTAATGCCGGCCTTGCCAGCGACGCCCACATCCCATGATCGAAAAAAAAAAAAAATCACAGAACAGCATCAAACAGCAAATAACTGGGATCTTCCTGATCTGAGAGACTCAATATCACACCTATCGGCCCATGCATCCACTGAGCCACCAGGGGGTGCTGGTGTGCCAGTTTTAAGAGTCTCCAGACATTTGCGATCTGTGCAGCCGAGAGTCGATCGATGGTGCGGGACTGAGCTGGGACACTCACCTCATGAACAGTTTCCGCGCCTCTGCTGCTGAGGGCTCACTGTCGCTCAAGTCGGCGTGGTTACTGAGGGCATCCTCCCCGAGAAACTCCTCATCTTCATCAAGCACTGTGGAGTGACGAGGAAGGGGGATTAGTCACAAGAGCGGAGAATCAGGCCACATGCCCCTGTGTAAGTGGGTCAACACTCTGAAGACACAGCACAGCCCACCCAGAATCCAGTAACATCGGCCCTGGGGAAACCCACTTGGAGGGTCGCTTTGCTGTTAGCGGACTGGCTGGTTTCCCAGTTGAATTAAGAGCGTGCATTTTATATTTTTCTATGAACAGTTGTGCCACGTGTTGATTTTGAATGGGACGGGACGGTGGGAGAGTCACTAGTCCAGGGGCAGGCTTCGGGTCAGAGGACACTCGCTGGGGAACCCGCTAGTCAGTCCGCCCGTCACTGAAACACAAACCAACAGGAGCGCACTGCAGAGAAGCAAATGCAGAGCCAGCCTGGCCTCCACGTGGCTCGAGAGAGAGAGAGAGAGAGAGAACTCCCCGACTAATGCTTCGTGTTAAGTGACCTCCTTTAAAAGCAACACCCTCATGCAAGGGTTTTACATTTCTAATCCCCCCCCCCCGCCCTGACCTGCCTCGGAACACACGGGCTGTTGCTGAGGTGAGGTTCTCTGACCGCCCGGCCGTTATAGAAACAGCCCAGTTGTAAATTCCTTCGATTCCCCCGCCCCCCCTCCTCCTCCTCACTGATTTACCGCAGCTCAGCATTGTCGAGCAGTCAGCGTTTAGCGAGCGGTTTTCATTGTTGCTACACGACTTGCCCTTTACCCTCTGGCGAAAGGGCTTTAATTTTCCAACTTTGTGCTCTCGGTGGGGAGTCTCACCCAGTGGGAGGAGGCACCATGAACCCAGCCCCGCCCCCACGCCATGTGCTCACCAGGGTTCGTAACCTGGGTCCTGGGTCAGTGAGCCTCTCCGCCGAGGGACACGAGAGTCCGAAAACTACCTCGAAACGCAAGTGTGAAAATAACAGTGTTGGTGTGACAGGAGTCAGGCCTCATGGGTGCCAACGCCAGACTCGTTCAGAGGGCAGGGCCCCGCCCGGCCAGTGTGTGCAGCAACTTGGACCGAAAAATGAATTAGGAAGCAGAGTCACAAACCTTCATTATCCTGAGGCTGGTCTGCAGCATGGGGAGGGGGTGAGAGAGAGAGAGGCGGGGGAAAAGGAGAAGGGCACAAAGTGAATAATGTTATAACCCGGGCGAGAGCAGAAACTTGAAGCCGCCTGCTTCCTGACTGTCTGCTCCCAGCGACAGCATGACAAGGCGGGACTGTCGTAAACAAAATCCTCCGCCTCACTGCCTTCATGTTATCCAGACCAAACCTTCCAGTTGATTTTGGAAGATTCCCCACCCCCAGCTCTTCACTGGAGTCGAGCCCACGCTGTGATTCAGAGTCTGGATCAAGTTCCTTTCTCGACTGCTTTTGATCAGCTGTTGCCCCCGTTTAATCACAGAATCTTACAGCGCAGGAGGAGGCCATTCGGCCCATCGTGCCTGTGCCGATCCTTTGAACGAGCTCTCCAATTAGCCTCACTCCACCCCCCTTGCCCTGCAATTTTCTTCTATTCAACTATTTATCCAATTCCCTTTTGAAAGTTACTATTGAATCTGCTTCCACCGCCCTTTCAGGCAGCGCGTTCCAGATCACAACAACTCGCTGCGTAAAAAACAAACATTCTCCTCATCTCCCCCCTGGTTCTTTTGCCAATGACCTTCAGTCTGTGTCCTCTGGTTACCGACCCTCCTGCCACTGGAAACAGTTTCTCCTTATTTACTCGATCAAAACCCCTCATGATTTTGAACACCTCCATTAAATCTCCCCTTAACCTTCTCTGCTCTAAGGAGAACAATCCCAGCTTCTCTGGTAAATCTCTTCTGCACCCTCTCCAAGGCTTTTACATCCTTCCTAAAGTGCGGTGCCCAGAATTAGCCACAATCCTCCAGCTGAGGCCCAACCAGTGATTTCTAAAGGTTTAGGTTAACTGCCTTGCTTTTGTACTTATGCCTCTATGAATAAAGCCAAGGATCCCGTGTGCTTTTTAACAGCCTTCTCAACTTGTCCCATCACCTTCAATGATGGCGGGACAAGTTAATGCTTTGTTAAAGTGCTGGGCAGTATTAATATGACACACTGAGATCGCGCCCATAGTAACCATACGGCAACCTTCCTGTGGCCTGTGACCCATGCCCCCCGACCTGAAGCCCTCGCACCTGTTGGCTCGTCCTCCTCCACATCGTCTCGCTGCGCATAGTTACGCAGGAACTCCGCGAAGGCTCCATTCTGGGCCTGCAGCTCCTGGTACGAGCCCATCTCGGAGACCTTGCCGTTCACCAGCACCACGATCTGATCCACCTGCGGCAGGAAGCTGATCCCGTGCGTCACCAACACTCGGGTCTGCGAAGCCAAAAGGTCAAAAGGTCAAAGGCCGGAGCCCAGATCTACCACGAATGCTGGGAGCCAAGCAGCTGAAAGGGATGGTCACTCAGCGTTACCCCACCCTCAGGAGGGGGAACTGGACGACAGAGTCACGTGCTGGGGTTGTCACACCATGGTCCAACCTGACACAACTGCACTCTCAACACCCCCTACTTTCAAACTCATTCATTCACTGATTGCTCCCAGAATTCAGCTTCGGAAGACAGCAGTATTATCTCAGATGCCTCAGCACAGAAATGCTCAGAATCACCACACTGAGCCAGGTAAGTCCAACATAGAACAGGAGGCCATTCAGCCCCTCCAGCCTGTTCCACCATTCAATCAGATCATGGCTGATCTGGATCTCAACTCCATATTCCTCGATACCCTTACCCAACATAAAACGATCGATCTCAGTCTTCAAACTTTCAATTGTCCCTCAGCACACAGCTTTTTTTTTTGGGGGGGGGGGGGGGGAAAGAAGGAAATCCAGATTTCCACTGCCCTGTGTGTGAAAAATGCTTCCTGACATCACCCCTGAGCTTTAATTTAATTTTAAATTTAATTTATTAAGGTTCTGCCCCCTTGTTCTGGACTCCCCCCACCAGAGGAAATAGTTTCTCTATCTACCCGATCGAATCCTTATAAACACCTCGATTAGATCACCCCCTCAAATCTTCAAAATTCATGGGAATGCAAGCCAAGTTTACACAAACTGACCTCATAATTTAACCCTTTCAGCCCCGGTATCACTCTGGTGAATCTGCGCTGCTCCCCCTCCGAGGCCAATATATCCTTCCTGAGGGGCGGGGCCCAGGACTGAACACAGTTACTCCAGGTGGGGCCTGACCAAGGCTCTGTACAACTGAAGCATAACTGGGTACACGGGAAGGGTCACTCACTGTAACTGTACAGAGTCACTGTTTATTCAGGGTAAGGGTCACTCACTGTAACTGTACAGAGTCACTGTTTATTCAGGGTAAGGGTCACTCACTGTGTAACTGTACAGAGTCACTGTTTATTCAGGGTAAGGGTCACTCACTGTGTAACTGTACAGAGTCACTGTTTATTCAGGGTAAGGGTCACTCACTGTGTAACTGTACAGAGTCACTGTTTATTCAGGGTAAGGGTCACTCACTGTGTAACTGTACAGAGTCTCTGTTTATTCAGGGTAAGAGTCACTCAATGTAACTGTACAGAGTCTCTGTTTATTCAGGGTAAGGGTCACTCACTGTGTAACTGTACAGAGTCACTGTTTATTCGGGGTAAGTGTCACTCACTGTGTAACTGTACAGAGTCACGGTTTATTCAGGGTAAGGGTCACTCACTGTGTAACTGTACAGAGTCACGGTTTATTCAGGGTAAGGGTCACTCACTGTGTAACTGTACAGAGTCACTGTTTATTCAGGGTAAGGGTCACTCACTGTAACTGTACAGAGTCACTGTTTATTCGGGGTAAGTGTCACTCACTGTAACTGTACAGAGTCACTGTTTATTCAGGGTAAGGGTCACTCACTGTGTAACTGTACAGAGTCACGGTTTATTCAGGGTAAGGGTCACTCACTGTGTAACTGTACAGAGTCACAGGCCTAGAAATTCACTTTGGGGCGGCCAGCTCGCTCGCGCCCAAAAGTTAGCGCTGGGCGGGGAGCCATTAGCGATCGTCAGATATTCAGTGTTTGCGCCCCAATTCAGAACCGGGCGCTATACCAGGGTTTGCCCGCCTCCGCTTGGGGCGCTGGCACTGAATTTCAGCGCTCTTGGCGCCGCTGCGGAGCGGCAGACTGCGGTACTGCAGGCCTCCTCCTTCTCTTAAGGGGGAGCTGCCTGCAACGGGGAGATCGCCGCTGGCGAGTGCCGGCAAATGAGCCCGGCACCACGGAGAAGTGCCGGGTTCGCGGAAAGCAGCCAGCAATGCCGCGGGGGGGGGGGGTGGTGGGGTGTTGGAGGAGGCCGGGGAAGGAGGTGTGGGCAGGCGGCCGCCGAAAAAGCGGCCGGCCGCACCTTCTCCTTTAAAGCGCCCCACTAAGGCTACAGCACGGCCCCGTTTTCTGGTCGCTGTTTGCGGCCGCTTCGGAGGAGGCGGCCGCTACTAAATATGGGAATCGGGCCGGTTTCGGGGCGGAACTGGGGCACTGCGCACACCGATGACGTCATCGGTGCCGGCGCAGCGCTAACGGCTACCGCCGCCAATACCGCTGCACTGAATATCAGCGCAAACTCATTTTTGGCGCAGAAGCCCTCTTTAGGCGGTAACTGGCCGCAAAGCTGGCAGCGGCTTAATGAATTTCTAGGCCACTGTTTATTCAGGGTAAGGGTCACTCACTGTAACTGTACAGAGTCACTGTTTATTCAGGGTAAGGGTCACTCACTGTAACTGTACAGAGTCACTGTTTATTCAGGGTAAGGGTCACTCACTGTAACTGTACAGAGTCACTGTTTATTCAGGGTAAGGGTCACTCACTAACTGTACAGAGTCACTGTTTATTCAGGGTAAGTGTCACTCACTGTAACTGTACAGAGTCACTGTTTATTCAGGGTAAGGGTCACTCACTGTAACTGTACAGAGTCACTGTTTATTCAGGGTAAGGGTCACTCACTGTGTAACTGTACAGAGTCACTGTTTATTCAGGGTAAGGGTCACTCACTAACTGTACAGAGTCACTGTTTATTCAGGGTAAGGGTCACTCACTGTAACTGTACAGAGTCACTGTTTATTCAGGGTAAGGGTCACTCACTGTAACTGTACAGAGTCACTGTTTATTCAGGGTAAGGGTCACTCACTGTAACTGTACAGAGTCACTGTTTATTCAGGGTAAGGGTCACTCACTGTAACTGTACAGAGTCACTGTTTATTCAGGGTAAGGGTCACTCACTGTGTAACTGTACAGAGTCTCTGTTTATTCAGGGTAAGAGTCACTCAATGTAACTGTACAGAGTCTCTGTTTATTCAGGGTAAGGGTCACTCACTGTGTAACTGTACAGAGTCACTGTTTATTCGGGGTAAGTGTCACTCACTGTGTAACTGTACAGAGTCACGGTTTATTCAGGGTAAGGGTCACTCACTGTGTAACTGTACAGAGTCACGGTTTATTCAGGGTAAGGGTCACTCACTGTGTAACTGTACAGAGTCACAGGCCTAGAAATTCACTTTGGGGCGGCCAGCTCGCTCGCGCCCAAAAGTTAGCGCTGGGCGGGGAGCCATTAGCGATCGTCAGATATTCAGTGTTTGCGCCCCAATTCAGAACCGGGCGCTATACCAGGGTTTGCCCGCCTCCGCTTGGGGCGCTGGCACTGAATTTCAGCGCTCTTGGCGCCGCTGCGCCAGCCGCTGCGGAGCGGCAGACTGCGGTACTGCAGGCCTCCTCCTTCTCTTAAGGGGGAGCTGCCTGCAACGGGGAGATCGCCGCTGGCGAGTGCCGGCAAATGAGCCCGGCACCACGGAGAAGTGCCGGGTTCGCGGAAAGCAGCCAGCAATGCCGCGGGGGGGGGGTGGTGGGGTGTTGGAGGAGGCCGGGGAAGGAGGTGTGGGCAGGCGGCCGCCGAAAAAGCGGCCGGCCGCACCTTCTCCTTTAAAGCGCCCCACTAAGGCTACAGCACGGCCCCGTTTTCTGGTCGCTGTTTGCGGCCGCTTCGGAGGAGGCGGCCGCTACTAAATATGGGGATCGGGCCGGTTTCGGGGCGGAACTGGGGCACTGCGCACACCGATGACGTCATCGGTGCCGGCGCAGCGCTAACGGCTACCGCCGCCAATACCGCTGCACTGAATATCAGCGCAAACTCATTTTTGGCGCAGAAGCCCTCTTTAGGCGGTAACTGGCCGCAAAGCTGGCAGCGGCTTAATGAATTTCTAGGCCACTGTTTATTCAGGGTAAGGGTCACTCACTGTAACTGTACAGAGTCACTGTTTATTCAGGGTAAGGGTCACTCACTGTAACTGTACAGAGTCACTGTTTATTCAGGGTAAGGGTCACTCACTGTAACTGTACAGAGTCACTGTTTATTCAGGGTAAGTGTCACTCACTGTAACTGTACAGAGTCACTGTTTATTCAGGGTAAGGGTCACTCACTGTAACTGTACAGAGTCACTGTTTATTCAGGGTAAGGGTCACTCACTGTGTAACTGTACAGAGTCACTGTTTATTCAGGGTAAGGGTCACTCACTGTAACTGTACAGAGTCACTGTTTATTCAGGGTAAGGGTCACTCACTGTAACTGTACAGAGTCACTGTTTATTCAGGGTAAGGGTCACTCACTGTAACTGTACAGAGTCACTGTTTATTCAGGGTAAGGGTCACTCACTGTAACTGTACAGAGTCACTGTTTATTCAGGGTAAGGGTCACTCACTAACTGTACAGAGTCACTGTTTATTCAGGGTAAGGGTCACTCACTGTAACTGTACAGAGTCACTGTTTATTCAGGGTAAGTGTCACTCACTGTAACTGTACAGAGTCACTGTTTATTCAGGGTAAGGGTCACTCACTGTAACTGTACAGAGTCACTGTTTATTCAGGGTAAGGGTCACTCACTGTGTAACTGTACAGAGTCACTGTTTATTCAGGGTAAGGGTCACTCACTAACTGTACAGAGTCACTGTTTATTCAGGGTAAGGGTCACTCACTGTAACTGTACAGAGTCACTGTTTATTCAGGGTAAGGGTCACTCACTAACTGTACAGAGTCACTGTTTATTCAGGGTAAGGGTCACTCACTGTGTAACTGTACAGAGTCACTGTTTATTCAGGGTAAGGGTCACTCGCTGTGTAACTGTACAGAGTCACTGTTTATTCAGGGTAAGGGTTACTCACTGTGTAACTGTACAGAGTCACTGTTTATTCAGGGTAAGGGTCACTCACTGTGTAACTGTACAGAGTCACTGTTTATTCAGGGTAAGGGTCACTCACTAACTGTACAGAGTCACTGTTTATTCAGGGTAAGGGTCACTCACTGTGTAACTGTACAGAGTCACTGTTTATTCAGGGTAAGGGTCACTCACTGTGTAACTGTACAGAGTCACTGTTTATTCAGGGTAAGGGTTACTCACTGTAACTGTACAGAGTCACTGTTTATTCAGGGTAAGGGTCACTCACTGTGTAACTGTACAGAGTCACTGTTTATTCATGGTAAGGGTCACTCACTGTAACTGTACAGAGTCACTGTTTATTCAGGGTAAGGGTCACTCACTGTGTAACTGTACAGAGTCACTGTTTATTCAGGGTAAGGGTCACTCACTGTGTAACTGTACAGAGTCACTGTTTATTCAGGGTAAGGGTCACTCACTGTAACTGTACAGAGTCACTGTTTATTCAGGGTAAGGGTCACTCACTGTGTAACTGTACAGAGTCACTGTTTATTCAGGGTAAGGGTCACTCACTGTAACTGTACAGAGTCACTGTTTATTCAGGGTAAGGGTCACTCACTAACTGTACAGAGTCACTGTTTATTCAGGGTAAGGGTCACTCACTGTGTAACTGTACAGAGTCACTGTTTATTCAGGGTAAGGGTCACTCACTAACTGTACAGAGTCACTGTTTATTCAGGGTAAGGGTCACTCACTGTAACTGTACAGAGCCACTGTTTATTCAGGGTAAGGGTCACTCACTGTGTAACTGTACAGAGTCACTGTTTATTCAGGGTAAGGTCACTCACTGTAACTGTACAGAGTCACTGTTTATTCAGGGTAAGGGTCACTCACTGTAACTGTACAGAGTCACTGTTTATTCAGGGTAAGGGTCACTCACTGTGTAACTGTACAGAGTCACTGTTTATTCAGGGTAAGGGTCACTCACTGTGTAACTGTACAGAGTCACTGTTTATTCAGGGTAAGGGTCACTCACTGTAACTGTACAGAGTCACTGTTTATTCAGGGTAAGGGTCACTCACTGTGTAACTGTACAGAGTCACTGTTTATTCAGGGTAAGGGTCACTCACTGTAACTGTACAGAGTCACTGTTTATTCAGGGTAAGGGTCACTCACTAACTGTACAAGAGTTACTGTTTATTCAGGGTAAGGGTCACTCACTGTCAGTGTACAGAGTCACTGTTTATTCAGGGTAAGGGTCACTCACTGTCAGTGTACAGAGTCACTGTTTATTCAGGGTAAGGGTCACTCACTGTAACTGTACAGAGTCACTGTTTATTCAGGGTAAGGGTCACTCACTGTAACTGTACAGAGTCACTGTTTATTCAGGGTAAGGGTCACTCACTAACTGTACAGAGTCACTGTTTATTCAGGGTAAGGGTCACTCACTGTAACTGTACAGAGTCACTGTTTATTCAGTGTAAGGGTCACTCACTGTAACTGTACAGAGTCACTGTTTATTCAGGGTAAGGGTCACTCACTGTAACTGTACAGAGTCACTGTTTATTCAGGGTAAGGTCACTCACTGTGTAACTGTACAGAGTCACTGTTTATTCAGGGTAAGGGTCACTCACTAACTGTACAAGAGTTACTGTTTATTCAGGGTAAGGGTCACTCACTGTCAGTGTACAGAGTCACTGTTTATTCAGGGTAAGGGTCACTCACTGTAACTGTACAGAGTCACTGTTTATTCAGGGTAAGGGTCACTCACTGTAACTGTACAGAGTCACTGTTTATTCAGGGTAAGGGTCACTCACTGTAACTGTACAGAGTCACTGTTTATTCAGGGTAAGGGTCACTCACTGTAACTGTACAGAGTCACTGTTTATTCAGGGTAAGGGTCACTCACTGTGTAACTGTACAGAGTCACTGTTTATTCAGGGTACGGGTCACTCACTGTAACTGGACGGGATTGCGGAGAGATTCTGGCCTTACCTTTCCCTTCAACGCTCCTTCTGGGCCAATGACTTTATCGAAGATGTGTTTGGCCACATGTGCGTCCACGGCTGAGAGGGGGTCGTCCAGGAGATAGACGTCCATGTCGCTGTACACCGCTCGGGCCAGGCTCACCCGCTGCTTCTGGCCTCCCGACAGGTTTATTCCCTACACAAGGAACGTCGGATGGTTAGTGGGGAAACCTACAGCCAGGTTCAGGAGTGGCAGCGGTGGACGTGAGCAAAGGCATTTACCTTTTCCCCGATCTCAGTCTGGTCCCCGCCGGGCAGGACGCTCAGGTCAGTGATCAGCGCGCAGGCCTCCAGCACCTGTTGGTATCTCTGCTCATCGAGAGACTCCCCAAAGACAATGTTATCCTTCAGTGTGGCGTTCCGAATCCAGGCCTGCTGAGGGACATAGGCCACAGATCCCTGGGAGAAGAGACACTCAAATATCACCGACTGTAGTCCCCACCACTGAAACCTTCCACCGTTAAAACGGGCAAAAACGGGCAGCAGTTTATATCGGCCAAAGAGTGAAAACCAGTATCCATTCGCATTAACGTCAACGTTACTGGTTACCGCCTCTTCAGCGCTCCGTGTATTCCGGGGAGGCAGGAACGACTGTATTTACCCACTGGTTCTCACCTTGTTAACGTGCAATGAATGGAAGAGCAAACGTGAGTAAATAAGAAATAAAGAGAAAATATGCTGGAAATATTCAGCAGGTCAGGTCCAGAAGACTCAACATTGAGTTCAACAATTTCAGATCATAAGCTCTGCTCCCATATTTCATAGAAACATAGAAGATAGGAGCAGGAGTAGGCCATTCGGCCCCTCGAGCCTGCTCCGCCATTCAATGAGATCATGGCTGATCATCCAAACTCAGTACCCTGTCCCTGCTTTCTCCCCATATCCCTTTAGCCTTAAGAAATATATCTAACTCCTGCTTGAATATATTTAATGAATTGGCCTCCACTGCCTTCTGTGGAGGAGAATTCCACAGGTTCACCACTCTCTGGGTGAAGAAATTCCTCCTCATCTCGTTTCAGCCAACAGCTGCTGCTGATTCGCCCATTCCCACCGACACCTCCTCTAAACCCATTCTTTGTTTCTTTACTTGTTCCAATACCCTTTCGCCTCACACCATCATCCCTTTTGTCATTTAATCGCGCCTGCCTTCCACCCGATCAGACTGTCCCTTTTGTTCTTTCCCAGCCCCTGCACTTGCTTAAAGCCTGTTACACCTCTAACATTTTCCCAGTTCTGATGAAAGGTCATCGACCTGAAACGTTAACTCTATTGCTCTCTCTACAGATGCTGCCAGACCTGCTGAGTGTTTCCAGCATTTTGTTTTTATTTCAGATTTCCAGCATCCGCAGTATTTTGCTTTTGTATCAGTAAATATTGCCTTGTTAATGTTCAATGACCTTTTGTGTATTTAAGCCCCTCTCAGTGACATGGGGGTCCAGTTTGCAGTTTGAATAAAGGTGCAGGTCAGAGTGGAGCTAGAAACAACTGGGCAAAAGGACTCTACACAGAAGGAGCATTCTTGTTATATTAGAGTATAACGAGAGGAGAATGGGCCGATACTCTCTGGAGTTTAGAAGAATGAAAGCTGATCTCATTGAAACATACAAGATTCTGAGGGGGCTTGACAGGGTAGATGCAGAGAGGATGTTTCCCCTGGCTGGGGAGTCTAGAACTAGGGGTGGATAGTCTCATAAGGAGTCGGCCATTTAGGACTGAGATGAGGAGGAATTTCTTCACTCAGAGGGTGGTGAATCTTTGGAATTCTCTACCCCAGAGGGTTGTGGAGACTCAGTCGTTGAGTATATTCAAGACAGAGATCGATAGATTTTTGGATATTAAGGGAATCAAGGGATATGGGGATAGTGCAGGAAAGTGGAGATGAGGTTGATGATCAGCCATGATCTCATTGAATGGCGGAGCAGGCTCGAGCGGCCGTATGGCCGACTCCTGCTCCTATTTCTTATGTTCTTAAAACTGTGTCTGCAGGCACAGGCCTGCTGTAAGTGGTGTGGGACTGTATCTCCCGGTTTGAATGTACGGAGTGGTGTGGGACTGTACCTCCCGGTTTGAATGTACGGCACTGTTGGTGGGTGACTCGGTAACACTGTGATTCTGATAAACAAGCTTCAAAATGAGGATTATTAGTGGGCCTCCCTTGGCATTGCTCCCAGCAACTGGCAGATCCTAGGGCTGATTTCTAGCCTGCCCGCTTGGTGGAAATTGAGCGGCGAGACAGTTACAATTGCCCATGGGATTTACCCGCTCCGATCCCGCTGCCTTCCTGCGGGTCCTGATCGTAACTGCTCCTCTGAGCAGGCGAGAGGGACCCCCGCCAGAAGGGAGTGGGGTCTTTAAATAAGTAGACCGGGCACTAATGACGTCATCATAGGAGCAGGAGGAGGCCATTCAGCCCCTCGAGCCTGTTCCGACATTCTATGAGATCGTGGCTGATCTGTATCCGAATTCCATCCACTCACCTTGGCTCCATATCCCTTAATACCTTCAGCTAGAAAATATTTATCGCTTTCTGTGGGAGAGAGTTCCACACTTCCACCACCCTTTGCATGAAGCGTTTCCTAACTTCTCTCCTGAATGGCCCGGCTCTGATTTTAATGTATTGCCCCCTTGTCCTAGACTCCCCCAGCAGTGGAAAGAGTTTCTCTCTATCTACCCAATCAATTCCTTTCAAAATCCCAAAAAACTTTCATTGAAATCATAGAATTTACAGCACAGAAACTGGCCATTCGGTCCAACTGGTCAATACTGGCATTTATACTCCACACGAGCCTCCTCCCTCCCCCCTTCATCTCACCCCATCAACATAACATTCATCAGGGACCACAATTTAAACTGTGTACAGTAATCAGATAGTGGGGTATCCACCCACACGGTACCGCGTACAGTAATCAGATAGTGGGGTCCCCACCCACACGGTACTGCGTACAGTAATCAGATAGTGGGGTCCCCACCCACACGGTACCGCGTACAGTAATCAGATAGTGGGGTCCCCACCCACACGGTACCGCGTACAGTAATCAGATAGTGGGGTATCCACCCACACGGTACCGTGTACAGTAATCAGATAGTGGGGTATCCACCCACACGGTACCGCGTACAGTAATCAGATAGTGGGGTCCCCACCCACACGGTACTGCGTACAGTAATCAGATAGTGGGGTATCCACCCACACGGTACTGCGTACAGTAATCAGATAGTGGGGTACCCACCCACATGGTACCGCGTACAGTAATCAGATAGTGGGGTACCCACCCACACGGTACCGCGTACAGTAATCAGATAGTGGGGTACCCACCCACACGGTACCGCGTACAATAATCAGATAGTGGGGTCCCCACCCACACGGTACTGCGTACAGTAATCAGATAGTGGGGTATCCACCCACACGGTACCGCGTACAGTAATCAGATAGTGGGGTACCCACCCACACGGTACCGCGTACAGTAATCAGATAGTGGGGTACCCACCCACACGGTACCGCGTACAGTAATCAGATAGTGGGGTTACCCACCCACACGGTACTGCGTACAGTAATCAGATAGTGGGGTATCCACCCACACGGTACCGCGTACAGTAATCAGATAGTGGGGTATCCACCCACACGGTACCGCGTACAGTAATCAGATAGTGCGGTACCCACCTCGATCGCCACTCTGCCCTGCAGCTTCTCCATCTCCCCCAGAAGGGCAGAGACGAGCGATGACTTGCCACATCCAACATGGCCGACCACCGCCACCAGGGAGCCTTGCGGCACCGTCAGACTGATCCTGGATTAGAAAAACAGAAAGGACATAAGACCATAAGAAATAGGAGCAGGAGTAGGCCATACGGCCCCTCGGGCCTGCTCCGCCATTCAATAGGATCATGGCTGATTTGAACCTAGACTCACGTCCACTTCCCTGCCCTCTCCCAGTAACCCCTAATTCCCTTATCTGCTAGGACAATGTCTATCTCCATTTTAAATGTATTTAATGTTGCAGCTTCCACAGCTCTCTGGGGTAGCAAATTCCATAGATTTACTACCCTCTGAGTGAAGAAGTTTCTCCTCATCTCAGTTTTGAAAGGGCAGCCCCTTATTCTAAGATTATGCCCCCTAGTTCTAGTCTCATCCATCAGTGGAAACATCCTCACCGCATCCACCCTTTCAAGCCCCCTCACAATCTTATATGTTTCGATAAGATCGCCTCTCATTCTTCTGAACTCCAATGAGTAGAGTCCCAACCTATTCAACCTTTCCTCATACGTCAACCCCCTCATCTCTGGAATCAACCGAGTGAACCTTCTCTGAACCGCCTCGAGAGCAAGTATATCTTTTCTTAAATATGGAAACCAAAACTGCACGCAGTATTCCAGGTGTGGCCTCACCAATACCCTGTATAACTGCAGCAAGACTTCCCTGTTTTTATACTCCATCCCCCTTGCAATAAAAGCCAAGATTCCATTGGCCTTCCTGATCACCTGCTGCACCTGCATACTAACTTTTTGTGTTTCATGCACCAGGACCCCCAGATCCCTTTGTACTGTAGCACTTTGCAGTTTCCCTCTATTTAGATAATAACTTGCTCTTTGATTTTTTCTGCCAAAGTGCATAACCTCACACTTTCCAACATTATATTGCATCTGCCAAATCTCTGCCCACTCACTTAGCCTGTCTATGTCCTTTTGCAGGTTTTTTATGTCCTCCTCACTCACTGCTTTCCCTCCCATCTTTGTATCGTCGGCAAACTTGGATACGTTGCACTCAGTCCCTTCCTCCAAATCGTTAATATAGATTGTAAAGAGTTGGGGTCCCAGCACTGATCCCTGCGGGACACCACTAGTTACTGATTGCCAGCCCGAGAACGAACCATTTATCCTAACTCTTTGTTTTCTGTTAGATAGCCAATCTTCCACCCATGCCAGTATATTACCCCCAATCCCGTGATTTTTTATCTTGATCAGTAATCTTGTGTGTGGAACCTTGTCAAATGCCTTTTGGAAGTCCAAATACACTACATCCACTGGTTCCCCTTTATCCACCCTGTATGTTACATCCTCAAAGAATTCGAGCAAATTTGTCAAACATGACTTCCCCTTCGTAAAACCATGCTGACTCTGTCCTATTAAATTATGTTTATCCAAATGCTCTGTTACTGTCTCCTTAATAATGGACTCCAACATTTTGCCAACCACAGATGTTAGGCTAACTGGTCTATAGTTTCCAGCTTTTTGTCTACTTCCCTTCTTAAATAAGGGTGTTACATTAGCAGTTTTCCAATCTGCCGGGACCTTTCCTGAGTCCAGGGAGTTCTGGAAAATGATCACCAGTGCATCCACAATCCCTACCGCCACTTCTCTCAAGACCCTAGAATGTAGGCCATCAGGTCCGGGGGATTTATCCGCCTTAAGTCCCATTATTTTACTGAGTACCATCTCCTTAGTGATTTTAATCGTGTTTAGCTCCTCCCCCCCCTATAGCCCCCTGTTTGTCTAGTGTTCGGATATTTTTAGTGTCCTCTACTGTAAAGACTGATACAAAATATTTGTTCAGCGTCTTTGCCATCTCCATGTTCCCCACCACTAGTTTCCCGGTCCCATCCTCTAAGGGACCAACGTTCACTTTAGCCACCCTTTTTCTTTTTATATAGCTGTAGAAACTCTTGCTATCTGTTTTTATATATTTTGCAAGTTTACTTTCATAATCTATCTTCCCTTTCTTAATTAATCTTTTAGTTATTGTTTGCTGGCTTTTAAATGCTTCCCAATCTTCTAACCTCCCACTAGATTTGGCTAATTTATATGCCCTTGTTTTCAGTCGAATACTATCCTTTATTACTTTACTAAGCCACGGATGGCTGTCTTTTCTTTTACTCCCCTTTTTCCTCAGTGGAATATATTTATCTTGAAAGATGTGAAATATCTCCTTGAATGTAGACCACAGCTCTTGTACCGTCTTACACTTTAATCTGTTTTCCCAGTCCACTTTAGTCAATTCTACTCTCATACCTTCATAGTCTCCTTTATTTAAGCTTAGTACACTGGTTTGAGATCCAACTCTCTCACCCTCAAACTGAATTTGGAATTCAACCATATTATGGTCACTCATTCCAAGGGGATCCTTTACTAGGACATTTTTTATTAATCCTGTCTCATTACACAGGACCAGATCTAAGATTGCCTGCCCCCTGGTTGGTTCAGTTACATACTGCTCAAGGAACCCATCCCTAATACACTCTATGAACTCGTCCTCAATGCTGCCATGCCCAATTTGATTAGTCCAGTCAATATGAAAGTTAAAATCCCCCATGATTATAGCTGTTCCCTTATTACAAGCCCCAACTATTTCCTGATTTATACTCCGACCAACAGAGTTGCAACTGTTAGGAGGCCTAGAGACTACGCCCACTAGTGACTTTTTCCCCCTTATTATTCCTTATCTCCACCCAAACTGTTTCACTGTCCTGATCCTTTGACCCAATATCATTTCTGACTATTGCAGTGATTCCATCCTTGATTAACATAGCAACCCCACCTCCCTTTCCTTCCTGTCTGTCCTTCCTAATTGTCAAATACCCTTGTATGTTTAGTTCCCAGTCATGATTATCTTGCAGCAATGTTTCCGTAATGGCCACCAGGTCATACCCATGTGTAGTTATTTGCACCGTCAACTCGTCAATTTTGTTACGAATGCTGCGTGCATTCAGATAAAGAACTTTCAAATATGTTTTCTGACAATTTATTCCTGCTTTTACCCCTTTTACTACTTTACCTTTATCATTATACATTCTGTCCCTTCCGGACATGCTCTGGTTTTTAATTCCCCCACTGCTACCTTGCACTATTGCCTTCTCCGCTGTCATTTTTATTTTTCGCTCTCTTAAAACCTCCCCCCCACTAATTAGTTTAAAGCCCTCTCTACAGCCCTAGTTATTCGATTCGCCAGGATTCTAGTCCCAGCACTGGCCAAGTGAAGTCCATCCCAACGGAACAGCTCTCTCCTGTCCCAGTACTGATGCCAGTGTCCCAGGAAGCAAAACCCATTTCTCCCACACCAGTCTTTGAGCCACGCATTTAACTCTCTAATTTTATTTACCCTAGCCAAATGTCACAGGTGTCAGCTTTCATAATTGGACACTTGGAGGAAGGGCCGAGGCCCAGGGAGCAGGACTCCACCATGCTCATAATAAGTGAAGTGAAACTGAGCTCAGTGTTTCAATCAGAGAACTGAGGGAGGCGCGGAGATACACGACTGGTCCTGGGAAAGAAAAAGAGTCAGTCGAGTTGGTTCAGTGGGTAGCACTCTCGCCTCCGAGTCACAAGGTCGTGGGCTTCAAGTCCCACTCCAGAGACTTGAGCACAAAATCCAGGCTGACAGTCCCAGTGCAGTGCTGAGGGAGCGCCGCACTGTCGGAGGGGCAGTGCTGAGGGAGCGCCGCACTGTCGGAGGGGCAGTGCTGAGGGAGCGCCGCACTGTCGGAGGGGCAGTGCTGAGGGAGCGCCGCACTGTCGGAGGGGCAGTGCTGAGGGAGCGCCGCACTGTCGGAGGGGCAGTGCTGAGGGAGCGCCGCACTGTCGGAGGGGCAGTGCTGAGGGAGCGCCGCACTGTCGGAGGGGCAGTGCTGAGGGAGCGCCGCACTGTCGGAGGGGCAGTGCTGAGGGAGCGCCGCACTGTCGGAGGGGCAGTGCTGAGGGAGCGCCGCACTGTCGGAGGGGCAGTGCTGAGGGAGCGCCGCACTGTCGGAGGGGCAGTGCTGAGGGAGCGCCGCACTGTCGGAGGGGCCGTCTTTCGGATGAGATGTTAAACCGAGGCCCCATCTGCCCTCTCAGGTGGATGTAAAAGATCCCAGGGCACTATTGGAACAGCAGGGGAGTTCTCCCCGGTGTCCTGGGCCAATATTTATCCCTCAACCAACATCACTAACAGATGCTAATAATTTTTCACTACTGCTTGTGGGATCTTGCATTACCATTACCAGTCGTGTTTGCCTAAAGAACAGTGACTGCACTGCAAAAGGAATCCTTTGGCTGTGAATCGCTCTGGGGCGCCCCAATGATGTGAAAAAGCTTCTTTCCCTTCTCTCCATGATCCAGAACAACTCCATTATCATTGTATCGCATGACTACCAGGGCCGTGATCTTTTATTGTCTAGCGATTCCTCAGTTCCTTCTTACTGAAGGGGACAAGTCTTGATGCAGGGGGTGGGGAGAAAAGAGTGTGTACGATGGGATATTTAGAGAAACATTTAGAGGACCATGGTGAAATAGGAAGGAAGAGAGGCCAGAGGTGAGAGGGACTTCCCCCTGGTCAAACATCACCCTTATCTTGTATCCTGTCCAAGAGTGATGGAATTCAAATCAGAAAAGGGATCAGCACCCAGGCCAGTCCGTCATATCCACACCCAACATACCTACACTGGCAATTCAAACCAGTCTGGTGGCATTAGTGACATTTCACAGTAGAAACAGACAGTGCACAGAAGGGCAGATGGTGGGTCTGCCCCACCGGCAGGACAAACCCACCAGGGGTGGCGGCACAAGGTATACAGTCGGGAGGGAGTGGCCCTGGGAGTCCTCAACATTGACTCGGGACCCCATGAAGTCTCATGGCTTCAGGTCAAGCACGGGCAAGGAAACCTCCTGCTGATTACCAGCTCCCGCCCTCCCTCAGCTGGTGAATCAGTACTCCTCCATGAAGGGCAGTAGTGGCATCAATCACCAGTGTCTCCAGCTGCCAGAGCTCTCAGAGAGCAGCTCATTCAAGAGCGTTTCATGTGAACCATCCCTCCTGTCCTCAATGTCAACAGTCCCACAATCCTCATCACCTGTAATTGCCTTCCTTCAGTCCAGCCTTATGGGTCTGGTCTTCACTTCAACTATAAACACCAACTCCAGACAATTCATCCAACAACTCAATTCCATCTGTATTGAATAGTGAACAGAAATAATTACAAAACACCCTTGAGCAAGCCTTTAGTGCTTGTCCTTTGTGTTTATTTACTTAGCCTAGCGCTCCGCAGCTTGGGAGGTGAAAGGCAGCTGAGCTTCCATTGATGGCCGTGGCGAGCAGCTTTGGGCCATGAGTGACCGGCTGCAGCATCTCAGTGTGGGCCAGGGCAGTCTGGCCCAGCTGGCTGTGTTGCACTAACAAGGCACCGGCAGAGCATGCGGCGGGGTAACAGGCATACTATCCTCCTGAGGGAGGACAGCGGGTATTTCTCACGGAGCCAAGATCACTCTCATGGGACTGTGCCTCAGCACTCCTGAGGCTCTGCGTGAGAAGATAGTGCTGAAGAGATATGATGCTCTGGCCCACAAAGATATAACAACAGGCATCTGAGCTCCCACGGCAGCGGTGTTGGCTGCCATGGAAGCTGTCAGGACAGCCAGCAGAGGCTGCATCACGGTGGGCGCTACTGGCGTGTTCATGGAGATGACCGCTTGGTTCACCTTGGACAGAATGACCTATCCTATGCGCAGGCTCGCTGGCAGGCTGCCCCATACACCTTGCATTTCCTAGTGTATGCCCATCAGCTGTCTTTGGTGAGCCAGCACTGGTGGCATCCTATTCCCCCTACCCTAGTTCTGCCAGTGATTCGGAGGTGTGCGCAGAGAGTAAAAGAGCAGTAATTTTACCTCGACAACTCTGGTGAAGTCATTGAACTTCTTGTGGAATTGCAGACATGTCCTGGAGTAAGCTCCTGGCATTGACCTTACTCTGCAACCTCTTCCTAGCAGCATTGTAGGCGTTGCCTGGAGGGCTTTCTGCTCCCTGGGAAGAACAGGATCTCCCTCCTCCTGTCCGCCGCCTTCACCGGGCCTCCAATGCGGCATCGGAGAACCTGGGTACCCTGTCTGGACCTCCTCCAGTTCTCCTCGGTTTAACGTCTTATCCGAAAGACGGCTCCTCCGACAGTGCAGCACTCCCTCAGTACTGCACTGGAGTGTCAGCCTAGATTTTTGTGCTCAAGTCCCTGGAGTGGGACTTGAACCCCCAACCTTCTGACTCAGAGGCGAGGGTGCTGCCCACTGAGCTCCAATGATCAGTGCTGGGACCACTGTTGTTCACGATTTAGACTTTGGAATCAAAACCATAACTTCTAAATTTGCGGATGACACCAAATTGGGGGGGAAAAGTCAATACTGAGGAGGACTGCAACAAATTAGAGGAGGACATTAATAAACTTGCAGAATAGGCATATAATTGGTAAATGAATTTCAACACAGATAAATGTGAGGTATTACATTTTGGTAAGAATAATAGGGAGGTCACGTATTACTTGGAAAATACAAATCTAAATGGGGTAGAGGAGCAAAGGGATCTCGGAGTACTAATACACAAATCACTGAAAGTAGCGACACAGGTTAACAAGGCCACAAAAAAGCAAACCAAGCACTAGGGTTTATTTCTAGAGGGATAGAATTGAAAAGTAGCATAACTTCACAAAACTTGTATCGAACCTTGGTTAGATCACACCTGGAGCACTGTGAACAGTTCTGGTCGCCATATTATAAAAAGGATATAGAGGCACTGGAGAGGGCAGAGAGAAGATTTACTAGAATTATACAAGAAATGCGAGGGTCTACATATCAGGAAAGGATGAACAGGCTGGGTCTCTTTCTCTTGTAAAGAGAAGGCCGAGGGGTGACCTAATAGAGGTCTTTAAAATCATGAAAGGTTTTGATAGAGTGGATACAGAGAGAATGTTTCCACTTGTGGGGAAGAGCAAAACTGGAGCCCATCAATATAAGATAGTCACCAAGAAATCTAATAGGGAATTCAGAAGAAACTTCTTTACCCAGAGAGTGGTGAGAATGTGGAACTCGCTACCACAGGGAGTGGTTGAAGCGAATAGTATCGATGCATTTAAGGGGAGGCTAGACAAGCATGTGAGGGAGAAGGGAATAGAGGGTTATGCTGATAGATTTAGATGAGGAAAGACGGGAGGAGGCTCGAGTGGAGCATAAACGCCGGCATGGACTGGTTGGGCTGAATGGCCTGTTTCTGTGCTGTATATCCGAAGTAATCCTGTGTAAGCACCACTTGGAAGAAGCACTGAGAGTAGCGAGGGCACAGAATGTACTCTGGGTGGGGGACTTCAATGTCCATCACCAAGAGTGGCTCGGTAGTACCACTACTGACTGAACTGGCCGACTCCTGAAGGACATAGCTGCCAGTCTGGGCCTGCGACAGGTGGTGAGAGAACCAACACGAGGGGAAAAACCTACTTGACCTCGTCCTCACCAATCTACCTGTCGCAGATGCATCTGTCCATGACAGTATTAGTAGCAGTGACCACCGCACAGTCATTGTGGAGACAAAGTCCCGTCTTCACACTGAGGACACTCTTCTTGTTGTGTGGCACTACCACCGTGCTAAAATGGGATAGATTCAGAACAGATCTAGCAGCTCAAAACTGGGCATCCATGAGGCGCTGTGGGCCATCAGCAGCAGCAGAATTGTATTCCACCACAATCTGTAACCTCAAGGCCCGGCATATCCCTCACTCTACCATTACCAGCAAGCCAGGGGACCAACCCTGGTTCAATGAGGAGTGCAGAAGAGCATGCCAGGAGCAGCACCAGGCGTACCTAAAAATGCGGTGCCCACCTGGGGAAGCTGCAACACAGGACTACATGCATGCTAAACAGTGGAAGCAGCATGCTATAGACAGAGCTAAGCGATCCCACAATCAACAGATCAGATCAAAGCTCTGCAGTCCTACCACATCCAGTAGTGAATGGTGGTGGACCATTAAACAACTAACGGGAGGAGGAGGCTCCATAAATATCCCCATCCTCAATGATGGTGGAGCCCAGCAAGTGAGTGCAAAAGACAAGGCTGAAGCGTTTGCAACCACCTTCAGCCAGAAGTGCCGAGTGGATCCATATTGGCCTCCTCCCAAGGTCCCCATCATCACAGAAGCCAGTCTTCTGCCAATTCAATTTGCTGCACAGGATATCAAGAAACGGCTGAGCGCACTGGATACAGCAAAGGCTGTGGGCCCCGACAACATCCCGGCTGTCGTGCTGAAGACTTGTGCTCCAGAACTAGCCGCGCCTCTAGCCAAGCTGTTCTAGTACAGCTATAACTGGCATCTATCCGACAATGTGGAAAACTGCCCAGGTATGTCCTGCCCACAATAAGCAGGACAAATCCAATCCGGTCAATTACCGCCCCATCAGTCTACTCTCAATCATCAGCAAAGTGATGGAAGGTGTCGTCAACAGTGCTATCAAGCAGCACTTACCAATAACCTGCTCACTGATACCCAGTTTGGGTTCCGCCAAGACCACTCGGCTCCCGACCGCATTACAGCTTTGGTCCAAACATGAACAAAGGAGCTGAATTCCAGAGGTGAGGTGAGAGTGACTGCCCTTGACATCAAGGCAGCATTTGACCGAGTGAGGCATCAAGGAGCCCTAGTAAAACTGAAGCCAATGGGAATCGGGGAAAACACTTATTGTGCAATGTGAAAGGGTTAATTAATAACCCTGTAGTAAAGGGGCCTTTAGGGAAGAGTGACCATAATATGTTAGAATTTTATATCGAGTTTGCAAGTGATTTAGTTAAATCCGAAACTAGGGTCTTAAATCTAAACAAAGCAAACTACATAGGTATGAGGGGAGAGTTGGCTAAGGCAGATTGGGAAATTACATTAAAAGGTACGACGGTAGAAAAGCAATGGCTAGCATTTAAAGAATTAATATATCATTTACAACAAATATACATTCCTTTAAAAGGCACAAAAAACCCGACAGGAAAAGTTGTCCAACCGTGGCTAACAATAGAAGTTAAAGATAATGGCCCAGAAATTCGGCTCTCTCCGGGTGAGTACGCACGGGGTACTCACCCATAGGCCGAATGGAATTGCCGGTTTCCTACATGCGCGGGAAACTGGCACTTCCGATCCTCTGAACGAAGAGGTTCAGAGGTCAAACGCACGCGCAGGGGAGGCTGTGCGTGCGCTTTGAACTTATTATTATTTTTTATTTTTTTTTATACAGGTTTTCCTGGGAGGGTAAGCCTGCAGGATTTACACATTTAAAAAGCAGGCGTAAGGCCTGCTTTTTGCAAGGTAAGTGGTCAATTAATTAAAATTAAAACATTTTTTCCACAGGTTTATTATTTTTAAATACTTTAAAGCAAGGTAAGTTTATTTTTAGCCCCGTTAGAATATAAAATTATTTTTTTCAAAAATTTAAATTATTGTTTAAAAGTTATTTAATGTAATTTATAGTTTATTTAAAAAGTGTGATTTGAAAAAAAAATTATTTGAAGGTTTACTGCTATTTTGGGCCCGTAGTATTTATAAGTTTTGACAGGTCTACCTGTCAATCTTATGAATGGGCTTTTCCCTCCTCCGATTGGCTGCCCATGGCTCACGTGATCCCAGGGGAACGCATCGCACTAACTACGCCCCTGGGACACGCAAGCACAGCGCGCCGGCAGCTGGGCCAGGCCCCGGAGCAGAATGCCACAGGGCCCTACAGCTCAACTGCCGGCGCGCAAGGTAAGTGCAGGTCGGGGGCTTACACCCGCGGGAAGCCCCCGACCCGAATTTCTGGGCCAGTATTAGATCAAAGGAAGAGGCTTATAATGTTGCCAAAAAGAGTAGTAAGCCTGAGGATTGGGAAGATTTTAGAATTCAGCAAAGGAGGACCAAGAAATTGATAAAGGGAAAATAGAATGAGAGTAAACTAGCAAGAGACATAAAAACAGACTGTAAAAGCTTCTATAGGTATGTAAAAAGGAAAAGATTAGCAAAAGTAAATGTGGGTCCCTTACAGGCTGAGATAGGAGAAATTATAATGGGGAATAAGAAAATGGCAGAGAAATTGAACAAATTCTGTGTGTCTGTCTTCACAGAAGAAAACGCAAAAAACTTCCCGGAAATAGCGGAGAACCAAAGCTCCAGCGAGAATGAGGAACTGAAAGAAATCAGTACTTTTTTTAATTTTTTTAAACTAATACTAGAGAAAATTATGGGACTGAAAGCTGATAAATCCCCTGGACCTGATGGCCTACATCCTTGGGTTTTGAAAGAGGTGGCTATAGAGATAGTGGATGCATTGGTTGTCATTTTCCAAAATTCCATAGATTCCAGAACGGTTCCTGTGGATTGGAAGGTAGCAAATGTAACCCCACTATTTAAGAAAGTGGGGAGAGAGAAAACGGGGAACTACAGACCAGTTAGCCTGACACCAGCAGTAGGGAAAATGTTAGAATCTATTATTAAGGACGTGGTAACAGGGCACTTAGAAAATAATAATAGGATTGGGCAGGGTCAACACGGATTTATGGAAGGGAAATCGTGTTTGACAAATCTGTTAGAGTTTTTTGAGGTTGTAACTAGCAAAATAGATAAGGGGGAACCAGTGGATGTGGTGTATTTAGATTTTCAGAAGGCATTCGATAAGGTGTCACACAAGAGGTTATTAAACAAAATTAGGGCTCATGAGATTGGGGGTAATATACTGGCATGGATTGAGGATTGGTTAATGGACAGAAAACAGAGAGTGGGAATAAACGGGTCATTTTCGGGTTGGCAGGCTGTAACTAGTGGGGTATCGCAAGGATCAGTGCTTGGGCCTCAGCTATTCATAATCTACATCAATGATTTGGATGAGCGGACCAAATGTAATATATCCAAGTTTGCTGATGATACAAAGCTAGGTGGTAATATAAGTTGTGAGGAGGATGCAAGGAGGCTTCAAGGGGATATAGACAGGCTAAGTGAGTGGGCAAGAACATGGCAAATGGAATATAATGTGGAGAAATGTGAAGTTATCCACTTTGGTAGGAAAAATAGAAAAGCAGAATGTTTTTTAAATGGAGAGAGATTGGGAAATGTTGGTGTTCAGAGGGACCTGGGTGTCCTTGTACACAAATCACTGAAAGTTAACATGCAGGTACAGCAAGCAATTAGGAAAGCAAATGGTATGTTGGCCTTTATTACAAGAGGATGTGAGTATAAGAGTAAAGACGTCTTACTGCAATTATATAGGGCCCTGGTGAGACCACACCTGGAGTATTGTGTACAGTTCTGGTCTCCTTATACAAGGAAGGATATACTTGCCATAGAGGGAGTGCAACGAAGGTTCACCAGACTGGTTCCTGGGATGGGGGGATTGTCCTATGAGGAGAGATTGAGTAGACTAGGCCTGAATTCTCTAGAGTTTAGAAGAATGAGAGGTGGTCTCATTGAAACATACAAAATTCTTACAGGGCTTGACAGGGTAGATGCTGGGAAGATGTTTCCCCTGGCTGGGGAGTCTAGAACCAGGGGGTCACAGTCTCAGAATAAGGGGTCGGCCATTTAGGACTGAGATGAGGAGAAATTTCTTCACTCAGAGGGTGGTGAATCTTTGGAATTCTCTACCCCAGAGGGCTGTGGAGGCTCAGTCATTGAGTATATTCAAGACAGAGATCGATAGATTTTTGAATATTAAGGGAATCAAGGGATATGGGGATAGTGCAGGAAAGTGGAGATGAAGTAGAAGATCAGCCTGATCTTATTGAATGGTGGAGCAGGCTTGAAGGGCCAAATGGCCTACTCCTGCTCCTATTTCTCATGTTTTTACAATCTTATGTTCTCCACTGGCTGGAGTCATACCTAGCACAAAGGAAGATGGTTGTGGTGATTGAAGGTCAATCACAGCCCCAGGACATTGCTGCAGGAGTTCCTCAGGGCAGTGTCCTAGGCCCCACCATCTTCAGCTGCTTCATCGATGACCTTCCCTCCATCATAAGGTCAGAACTGGGGATGTTTGCTGATGATTGCTCAGTGTTCAATTCCATTCACAACTCCTCAGATAATGAAGCAGTCCGTGCCCGCATGCAGCAAGACCTGGACGACATTCAGGCTTGGGCTGATAAGTGGCAAGTAATATTTGCGCCACACAAGTGCCGTGCAATGACTATCTCCAACAAGCGAGAGTCTAACCACCGCCCAATGACATTACCATTAGTGAATCCCCCACCATCAACATTCTGGGGGATCACCACTGACCAGAAACTTAATTGGACCAGCCACATATATACTGTTGCTACAAGAGCAGGTCAGAGGCTCACCTCCCAACTCCCCAAAGCCTTTCCACCATCTACAAGGCACAAGTCAGGAGTGTGATGGAATGCTCTCCACTTGCCTGGATGAGTGCAGCAACACTCGAAGCTCTACACCATCCAGGACATGGCAGCCTGCTTGATTGGCACCCCATCCACCTTAAACATTCAGTCGCTCCACCACCGGCGCACCGTGTCTGCAGTGTGTACCATCTACAAGATGCAATGCATCAACTAGCCAAGGCTTCTTCGGCAGCACTTCCCAAACCCGCAACCTCTTCCACCTAGGACAAGGGCAGCAGGCACATGGGAACACCGACACCTCCAAGTTCTCCTCCGAGTCACACACCATCCTGACATGGAAGTATATCGCCGTTCCTTCATCGTCGCTGGGTCAAAATCCTGGAACTCCCTCCCTGACAGCAGTGTGGGAGCACCTTCACCACACGGACTGCAGCGGTTCAGGAAGGCAGCTCACCACCACCTTCGAGGGCAATTAGGGATGGGCAATAAATGCTGGCCTTGCCAGCGACGCCCACATCCCAGGAATGAATAAACATAACTCAATCTTGACAGGCAGCCACTGGGAATGTTTCCTGCTCCCACTAGCTCAGGACAAGGTCAAATATTGCACTGATTTAATTCGCCTCCCACTGGCACACGGTGCCTTGGCTGCGTGGAGGGAACTGTGGGCTGGAGATTAGTCTCGGCCCGTTTCATGGCCCGATACGGTCAGCAGTGCGGGCCAGAAGCTGGAGGCCTGAAATTGGGCTCCAGACCTCACCAGCATAATCCCAGCAAGCTGTGGTGTCCAAAGGCACCCTGCCGCTGACCTCTGCACCCACTTGGGCCAGTTTCAGCATTGGTCAGGTGGGTCTGGGGTTGTGGCAGCAGCAGTGCTGTTCCCCCGGGAACTTAAAACGGAAGAGCTTATCCTATTGTTGACAGCCCTGAGTCCCTGAATCCCATCCCCAATCATGTCCCCCAGCCCCTCACCCCGAGTCCCGTCCCATCCCCTGACCCCCGCCTCATGTCTCTGACCCCCACGCCCCTGCCCGAATGGAACTTGGCTTCCACCTTATTGCAGTGCAATTCCCTTGGGATTTTACTCTCAAACCTTTGGTGCATAAACTCACACAGCAGCAGCAATATAATCAAACCTTACCCGTCCAGAACAACTGGGTCTGACTTCCCCCAACTGAAGGTCCCGTTCAGCACAGTGATAGAGTGTCCTGCAAAACACAAGAGCCTTTAGAGATGGGAAACCGGAGCGAGAGAGATGACGTCAGAGAGGAAGAGAGAGAATGAGCAAAAAGGGAAAGGGAGAGAGAAAAGCAGCAGGGAGGGGGAGAGAGAGAAACTGCAAGACTTTCATGCTGTAAAGAACACCGTCCTTATTATAAGTTGGGAGTAAATTCAATGCAGGGAAACAGGCTGGAGGATGGGGTGAGGGCAGGGTGTTTATAAGTTGCGAGAGGGTGAGGTGGGTTTTTATGGGGTGGGGCGGGATGTTTATACAATGGGAGGGGGCGAAGTGGGTTTTTATGGGGTGGGGTGGGGCGGGATGTTTATACAAAGGGAGGGGGGAGAGGTGGGTTTTTATGGGGTGGGGCGGGGTGTTTATAGGACGGAGGGGGCGAGGTGAGTTTTTATGGGGTGGGGGCAGGGTGTTTATAGGATGGAGGGAGCGAGGTGGGTTTTTATGGGGTGGGGGCAGGGTGTTTATAGGATGGAGGGGGCGAGGTGGGTTTTTATGGGGTGGGGCGGGATGTTTATACAATGGGAGGGGGCGAGGTGGGTTTTTATGGGGTGGGGCGGGGTGTTTATAGGATGGAGGGGGCGAGGTGGGTTTTTATGGGGTGGGGCGGGATGTTTATACAATGGGAGGGGGCGAGGTGGGTTTTTATGGGGTGGGGCGGGGTGTTTATAGGATGGAGGGGGCGAGGTGGGTTTTTATGGGGTGGGGCGGGATGTTTATACAATGGGAGGGGGCGAGGTGGGTTTTTATGGGGTGGGGCGGGATGTTTATACAATGGGAGGGGGCGAGGTGGGTTTTTATGGGGTGGGGCGGGATGTTTATAGGATGGGAAGCTACAGGAACCCCTACACCCTTCCCCCGAGCACAGAGGCCGGGTCTGGGTCTCGTGTAGGGTTGCAAAGGGGTGGAAAGTTTCCGGTAAATTTCCAGAAATTTTCCACGGGAAGTTTAGCTTGGGAATTTTGCCCAAAAAAGCACATGCTAGCATAATATTGTTTTTTTTGTATTTCTTTATTTTTTTTCCACAGGTCCTCTCTTAAAATTACTAACAGAGATGGAATCTTAATTATTAAGGAATTTCTTAATCAATATATGTTTATCTTCTTACTTGGCTTGTTTTAATAATTACAAGTTTTGTGTGTGACTGTGAACAAATGTGTCCTGATTGGTTGGATGAGTGGATGAGCGATTAGCTCCCTCTATTTGTAATATTTGCATATCGAATTGTGATTGGCCTGCAGGCATCTGTAAGACTGCTATAGTTTTTTTAAGATCCAGGTTAGGGGTCCTGAGGGAAGTCATTTTGTTTTCTGCTGATGTTGTGATGATGCAGTAAGTAAATCAGACTTTATACCAAATAAACCAGTTACTTGTTGAACTCTGTTGTCCTTCAATTTAAAATATACAAAATAATACACTATTGGTGATGTAGCGTCGTGTGTGTACAGGTCATGCTTCCATCACATGGAGCATCAGCAAAAATGTACTCACCCTGTTGCAATCGTGCTGATCGACCGCAGTTCGACACAGAGATGAATGCCCTTTATTTCTCTGCATAGAACAATGCCACGTTTACCGTCGGATGTGTGGAAGCATTTTACCCCAGGCATTAAAGATGGAAAGGCTGTGTACATGTGCAAACACTGTAGAAAGCCATATGTAAAGAATGCCACAAAGATGCGGCAGCATTTATCCAAATGCAACAACTTCACTCAAAGCTCACAGCAGTCAGCCCAGAGTTCCTCTGCTTCCATTCAAGAAGATACCGGTTCTCATTCAGCATCAGGCTCCTTATCATCAGCAACTCCTGGCCCACTTGGAAGGTTCTTTGATACAATGGATAACCATAGCCAGAAGAATGCAGATGAGTGCCTTGCTCGAGCTGTATATGCAACAGGCTCACCCCTCATGCTCACAGCCAATGTGTACTGGAAGAGATTTTTCAATGTTATTCGCCCTGCATACTGTCCTCTCACCAGACATGCTTTGTCTACTTATTTGCTGGAGGCTGAGTATAACAGAGTCCAAGGAAAGCTCAAAGAAACGATAGTGATGGCAGACTGTGTTGCAGTTATCTCAGATGGGTGGTCAAATGTACGAGGGGAGGGCATCATAAACTACGTCGTCTCCACTCCTCTCCCAGTGTTCTTCAAGAGCACAGACACGAAGGACAACAGACACACAGGCACATACATTGCTGATGAGCTGAAAGCGGTCATCAACGATCTTGGATCACAAAAGGTCTTTGCAGTAGTTACTGACAATGCTGCGAATATGAAGGCTGCTTGGGCTCAAGTGGAGGAGGCCTACCCTCATATTACGTCTATTGGGTGCGCAGCTCATGGGCTTAACCTGCTCCTCAAGGACATCATGGGTTTGAGAACCACGGAAGCACTGTACAAGAGAGCCAAGCAAGTTGTTAAGTATGTCAGGGGAAAACAGGAAGTTGCAGCAACCTACAACTCCAAGCAAATGACAAAGAACAAGAACACCACACTGAAGCTGCCCAACAACACTAGATGGGGTGGTGTTGTCATAATGTACAACAGCCTTCTGGAGGGTAAGGAGTCGCTGCAAGAAATGGCAATATCCTAGTCTGGGGATATGGAAACCACCATCAAGAAAATACTGCTGGATGATGTGTTTTGGGAGAGAGTGGTTAGCAGCCTTAAACTACTCTCACCAGTAGCATCTGCAATTGCTCAGATTGAAGGAGATGACGCTGTCTTGTCAGATGTTCTCAGGCTTTTTACTGATTTAAAAGAACAAATCAGCATTGCCCTACCCACATCCCTGCTGCTCAAAGCAGAGGAGAAGGCAATTGTTCAATTCATACAGACGCGTCAAGAATTTTGTGTCAAGCCGATTCATGCTGCAGCATACATGCTGGACCCAAAGCATGTTGGGAGACCAATACTTTCTGGAGAACAGATCGACAGCGCTTACAGTGTGATTTCTACCCTCTCACACCATCTCAATCTGGATGTGGGCAAAGTTCTGGGAAGTCTGGCAAAGTTCTCTACCAAGCAAGGTCTTTGGAATGGGGATGGGATATGGGAATCATGCAAGCATATCAGTGCACATACCTGGTGGAAGGGACTTTGTGCATCTGAGGCCCTGTCACCTATTGCATCGGTGATACTCCAAATCCCACCTTCATCAGCGGCCTCTGAACGAAACTGGTCACTTTTTGGGAATACGCATACAAAGGTGCGCAACAGGCTGACTAACAAGAGAGTGGAGAAACTGGTGGCTATCCGGGCGAACCTACAACTTATTGAGCCAGATACAGAAGTGTCCACCACACAGCTAGACACTGACACAGAGGAGGAAATGGACACGTCAGAGCCAGAGTCAGAGAATCAGGAGGAGCAATGAGGAGTAGAAGACTCATGAGTAGAAGACTCAAAGGGACAAAATAAGGACAAATTACAGGCTAAATAAGCGGACGCTCTTTTTATTTTATTTTAGATGGGTCTTTTTTGTGGGGGTTCAATAAAGTTCAAAATTATAACCTAAATAAAGTTTTGAAAGCCTGTTTTTATTTGTATGGAACAGTATGTCTATTTTGACGACAAAGATAATATAAGGGTCAGAGACAAAAACCATCAGTGTGCAAAAAAACTCAAAATTCCCATAAATTCCCCAAAATTCCCATGGAAAGTTTCCTCTTTTAAAAATTCCCAGAATTTTGCAACCCTACCTGTGCCACTCCCTCATCACCACCTCTTCCTCCTCCAGCAATGAAATTATAAAGAGGGGGATTCCCCATGGGGAAAACCTTTTCGCCACATCCCTTTCAATGTGGAAAAACTCCCCAAATTACAAGCTAGTTAACAGGGAGATTTCCAAATACAGCCTGGGGCCTCGAAAAGAAAGAGCAAAGTAAGCTTTGACAAAGGATCACGCCAAGTAAATCTACGAGCCGCTTATGGCACAATGAAGCACAGCCATTTATCTGGAAGGTGCCAGCACTGGCCTCCCTCAGCTGATGTTCCAAGTGCCCGGCTTATTGGGGCATTCCATAGGTCAATGGATCCTAGGATGGAATTGTTGAATTTCGGACGGACCCAGCTCCTGTAGGTGGAGCAGGAATACCTCAACCATGTGAATCCACAGCTAGTTCCTTCCGGCCGGGACCCTCATTGGTGTCCAGGGTGGGTTTGGAGTGATATCACTCCTGGTAGGTTCATCACCGAAGGCAGGGAAGGATTTTTGAGGTCTGGTGCAGTCTTTAAAGGGCTGCCGCCGGTTCAAGGGCAGGGTCACTATTCGGCAAGAATGTCTGAAGCAACAACCGCGAGGGTCTGGGCAGCTGGACTGGGTTCCCAGATTCTCAGACTTATCCCTGGAGGCTATTCAGGACCAGAGGAACAAGACTGTTAGCAGGAAGGTCCATGGGAGAGCAGTGCCTGGAGGGAGTTGGCGGGGCAGTCCAGGTAACCTCCACCACCCCAACAACTGCCACACAGGGCAGAGAGAAAGAGGTTCAATGACCTCACAAGGACAGCCAAGGCAAGTCAAGGATCTGGTGTCAATACAGACCCTCTGCCACTCACATCTCCTTTTTCTCATCCTTTTACCTCTCATACTCTTTCTCCCTCACTCAAGGAAACACTCGAGGACCATCTGAAATAACAGATGGTTGACTGTGGTTGAGTGGGTAGGAGCATGTAGAGAAAAGACGCTTTCTGTATTGCCTAACTTCTAGAGCTTCCAGTCTAGCCTTTTCCATGTCCTCATCCTGCTCCTCTTCATAGCACAAGAATGGAGGAATTCCCATTGGGAAACCCACATCGCCTGGGCAAAGCAGGACTCTGAGCAGGGCCGAGTGAAACTAGCAGAAGTCCTGACTGAATCTCTAAGGGCCTAAAGAGATCATTAGACAGCCAGTCATCAGTAACAGCACATAAACTGGCCTCCTGTCGTATCTGCCCCAGGGCGCTTCCTCCAGCCTCTGCCTCCAGTTATATAGTAGGGTCATTATTTGGGGTGGAGGTTGGGGAAAATAGATCAGAGGTGTCAGCCATGCTCCTTGTCCCCATTTATACGAGGTGGGTCAGGCTTAAGAACATAGAACATAATAAATAGGAGCAGGAGTAGGCCATTTAGCTCTGGTTTAATTTCCCTGCCAGTTCCTTATTCACCATTATAATTTCTCCTGTCTCAGCCTGTAAGGGACCCACATCTACTTTCGCTAATCTTTTCCTTTTTACATACCTATAGAAGCTTTGTGTCTGTTTTTAAGTCTCTCACTAGTTTACTCTCATTCTTTTTTCCCCTTTCTTTATCAATTTATTGGTCCTCCTTTGCTGAATTCTAAAATCCTCCCAATCCTCAGGCTTACTACTCTTTTGGGCAACATTATAAGCTTCTTCCTTTGATCTAATACTATCTTTAACCTCTTTTGTTAGCCATGGTTGGACCACGTTTCCTGTGGGGTTTTTGTGCCCTAAAGGAATGCATATTTGTTGTAAATTATGTATTAATTCTTTAAATGCAAGCCATTGCTTCTCTACTGTCAAACCTTTTAATGTATTTTTCCAATCTACCTTAACCAATTTGCCCCTCATACCTATGTAGTTTGCTTTGTTTAGATTTAAGACCCTAGTTTCGGACTTAACTAAATCACTTTCAAACTCAATATAAAATTCTAACATATTATGGTCACTCTTCCCTAAAGGCCCCTTTACTACAAGATTACTAATTAACCCTCTCATTGCACAATACTAGATCTAAAATAGCCTATCCCCAAGTTGGTTTCTCAACATACTGATCTAGAAAACTATCTTGTATACATTCCATGAATTCATTGTGGTAAACCACTGTTTGTATTCCTGTTTGTATTCCACTGTGTACATGCCTCGGCTGACTCCTCCCACAGGTCCTAGTATAAAGGTGACTGCTCCCCAGCCCTTGTATCCTGGACCGGTCGACCACTCGAGGCAGACCTCCATTCTGTTGTTAATAAAAGCCTTTGGTTACTCTTCTAACTCTCAGTCTTTTATGAGTAATTGATAGCGCATCATTCATCCTCCACACTATTACTGCAAATTTGGTTTGCCCAGTCTATATGTCGATTAAAGTCCCCCATGATTACTGTATTACTCTTGTTACATGTGCCTCTAACTTCCTGATTTATACTCTGCCCTACATTACAACTACTGTGGGGAGAAGGCAGGGACGGGGTACTGTACTGAATTTCGATGATCAGCCACGAGCTCATTAAATGGCGGAGTGGGCTTGAGGGGCTGAATGGCCTACTCCTGCTCCTATCTTCTATGTTTGGGGGCCTATAAACAACTCCCACCAATGTTTTCCGCCCTTTGCTGTTTGTTAGCTCCACCCAAACTGATTCTACTTCTTGAGTTTTGGAGCCAAGATCCTTTCTCTCTACTGTCTTTATCCCATCCTTTATCAGGGCTACCCCTCCTCCTTTTCCATTTTGCCGATCTCTTCAAGTTAAGTACCCTGGAATATTTAGTTCCCAACCTTGGCCACTTAGCAACCATGTCTTCGTTATGGCTATTCGATCAAACCTGTTAATTTCTATCTGCGCTATTAATTCATCTATTTTGTTGCGAATGCTTCGTGCATTCAGATATCGTGCCTTTAGCTTTGACTTATTTCTATTTTTCCTTTTGTCACCTTAATCACTGATACCTTATTACCTGTTACTCTCCCTGTCCCACTCTGCTTATTTTTACCCAAAACGCTGCTCTGCTCTGGAGCCTTGACTTTTCTCTCGCTGCTTTTAAATTTACTCTTTCCCGAATCCTCCCGCCCCCCCCTTCATTAGTTTAAAGCTCCGTCTACTGCCCTAGTTATTCGGTTCGCCAGGACACTGGTCCCAGCCCAGTTTAAGTGGAGCCCGTCCTAACGGAACAGCTTCCTCTTTCCCCAGTACTGGTGCCAGTGCCCATGAACTGAAACCCCTTCCTGCCACACTAATCTTTGAGCCACGCATTTAAACCTCTAATGTTTGTCCCAATGCCAATTTGCGTGTGGCTCAGGTAACAATCCAGAGATTATTACCTTTGAGGTTCTGCTTTTTAATTTGGATCCTAGCTCCTCAAACTCCCTCAGCAGAACCTCATTCCTAGTTCTACTTATGTTGTTGGTTCCTACGTGGACCACGACAACTGGATCCTCCCCCTCCCAGTCCAGCCACGAGGAGACATCTTTAACCCTGACACCGGGCAGGCAACACAACCTTCAGAACTCTCAGTTGCGCCTGCAGAGAACAGTATCTATCCCCCCTGATTATACTGTCCCCTACCACAACTACATTCCTTTTCACTCCCCCCACTTGAATGGCCTCCATGGTGCCATGATCAGCTTGCTCATCCACACAGGCAGCAAGAACCTCATACCTGTTGGATAAGGGCAAAGGCTGAGGCTCCTCCAGCACTGCACCTGGGGTCTCCTTACCTGCCTGAGTTGCAGTCACACCCTCCTGTCCCTGACCACTAACCAGACCTGTACCACTACCTAACCTAAGGGGTGTGACTGCCTCCTGGATCAAAGTGTCCAGGTAACTCTCCCCATCACTGATGGCAGATGCAGTATAATGTGGATAAATGCGAGGTTATCCACTTTGTTGGCAAAAACAGGAAAGCAGACTATCTGAATGGAAATACATTGGGAGAAGGGGAAGTGCAATGAGACCTGGGTGCCCTTGTGCACCAGTCGCTGAAGGTAAGCATGCAGGTGCAGCAGGCGGTTAAGAAGGCAAATGGTATGTTGGCCGTCATAGCGAGGATTCGAGTACAGGAGCAAGGATGTCTTGCTGCAGTTGTACAGGGTCTTGGTGAGACCACACCTTGAGTATTGTGTGCAGTTTTGGTCGCCTTATCTGAGAAAGGATGTTCTTGCCATGGAGGGAGTGCAGCAAAGATTCACCAGGCTGATACCTGGGATGGCAGGAATGACGTATGAAGAGAGATTGAGTCGATTAGGCTTATATTCACTTGAGTTTAGAAGAATGAGAGGGGATCTCATTGAAACTTATAACATTCTAACAGGACTAGACAGACTAGATGCAGGAAGGATGTTCCCGATGGCCGGGGAGTCCAGAACCAGGGGTCACAGTCTAAGGATAAGGGGTAAGCCATTTAGGACAGAGATGAGGAGGAATTTCTTCACCCAGAGAGTGGTGAACCTGTGGAATTCTCTACCACAAAGGGCAGTTGAGGCCAATTCATTAAATATATTCAAGAAGGAGTTGGATATATTTCTTAAGGCTAAAGGGATCAAGGGATATGGGGAGAAAGCAGGGACAGGGTACTGAATTTGGATGATCAGCCATGATCTCATTAAATGGTGGAGCGGGCTCGAGGGGCCGAAGGGCCTACTCCTGCTCCTATCTTCTATGTTTCTATGTCCTGCATTGTCTGCACTTCAGACTCCAGCTCAACAACTCTGAGCTGAAGTTCCTCAAGATGCAGGCACTTACTGCAAACGTGGTTGTCCGGGATCACAATGCTCTCCACAAACTCCCACATGCTGCAGTTGCGGCACCGCCTGCACTGCCATCCCCATATGACCTTGTTTTATTTAATTTAATTTAATTTGTAATTACTTAACTTAGTTTACAGTGTAGTTTCTTGACTACTTACTTGATCTAGCTTAAGTTAAGGATACTGAAATTAAACATCTACCTGGAACACAAAGCACTATAAGTAGTGTCGGCAAAAAGCAGCAACTCCTTCCCCCTCTTCTACGAATTCCTATTCTTTCCAAATTCCCAAATAAAACACTCGGTTCAAGTCCACGCTGCTTAATCCCGCTCTGTGCAGACCGCTTCCAGTGGGACAGATATTTTAAGGCGGATTTGAGGAGGCAGCCTATAGAAACCCATTTTACTACACTTATTGTTCCAAATGGGGCAGTAATTCAGAGAGAGGGAGAAATAAAGGGAGAGAGAGTGAGATGGAGAGAGAGAAATGGTTGGAGAGAGAGAGAGGAGAGAGAGAGAGAGAGAGATAAATAGAAGGAAAGAGAGTGAGAGGGAAAGTGAAAGAGAAATGGAAGGAAAGAAATACTGTAGGAGAACTTGGGATAAATAGAGGGAGAGAGAGGGAAGGAGGGAGGGAGGGAGATCACGAGAAACACAGTGCTCAAAGGACTGCAGTATGTAAAGACGGAGAGTTTAATGCAAACAGTCAGACGAGTTCAGACAGGACGCAGGATTACCTGTCCCAGTCTTCTGTCTCTCAACACTTGTGGGGTCCAGCTCATCATGACTAAGGAAGTTCTGTAATCGCTTCAGTGAAACAGTGGCCTGAAAAAGAAAGATTACAATGAATCCAAACCCCAATCAGAGCAGGCCTCATCAGAGAGTATATGGACAGGGGAGGTTTATATGTGTAATACCCACTGGAAATGTTATGTACGCTAAGTATGGTTATCAATCTTTAACTTAGACACTGTATTATCATTGTTATAAATCCCTGGGTTAAAGTTGCCCATGTGAAGGTACGGCAAGAACTTTTAAGGACACAATGTGACTAAGAGCAGACTTTCCATAATTCTGCACCAGTATCAACTGTTGCAGACAGTGAGGCTGCGCAGTCTCCAGGCAGAAACCCCAGGAGGAAGGGGTGGAGTCGGGTTTTTCGAGCGGGAAACGGGAGTGACTGGAAGAAAAGAGGGCAGGAGCTCTGAAAAGAGGGCTCAGGAGGCAAATGGCTGCCGCATCCCGTCCCGGGCTTCCAAACTCGGCCGCCGCCCTTCGTATTAGTAGCTCTGCATCCAGAACTCAAAGTGGGATTCAGTGATCGTGAAGCGAATTCAACGAAGGGGTTCGGAGTCGTAAGTCTTGCAGACATTATACATACCATGAGCTCCAACTTAAGCGCGCCAACGAAAGAGTGCACTCGAATTTGGACACAGGGACAGATTCTCCTTTGAATCCATGTAAATGGAGAATGTATGTTTATTATGTCTAGATTCATTCTAATGTATGCAAATGTCTAATTTAGTTCATTGACCTGTAATAATCTTATACTGTCTGACGTTAAAACTATAAAGTAAGATAATTAGAATTAAGCCATTGTAGTAGTGATCTCCTTACTGGACTATAGAATACTGTCTACAACAGAGACCACATCTCACATATACCTAGATAACCGTGAACGGGTTACATATGATATGCTTAAACAAAGAAATAAGTTGAATATCAGGAAGTATTTTTTTTCCAGAGAGACATTGCGCTGTGAACAAAGTGACGAATTATGAATTCGCTGCCAGCCTTCAGTGGGAAGTGGTGGTTAGAGGGGGAGGGTGTTTGTAGTTGTTGAGGTTACGTTGTGTGGTAGCTCGGGTTAAGCGTCAGGCGTGGCTCAGTGGGTCGCACTCTCGCCTGAGTCAGAAGGTTGTGGGTTCAAGTCCCACTCCAGACAGAGCACAAAAATCAAGGCTAGCACTCCAGTGCAGCACTGAGGGAGCGGCGCACTGTCGGAGGGGCAGTGCTGAGGGAGCGCCGCACTGTCGGAGGGTCAATACTGAGGGAGCGCCGCACTGTCGGAGGGGCAGTGCTGAGGGAGCGCTGCACTGTCGGAGGGTCAATACTGAGGGAGCGCCGCACTGTCGGAGGGGCAGTGCTGAGGGAGCGCTGCACTGTCGGAGGGACAGTGCTGAGGGAGCGCTGCACTGTCGGAGGGGCAGTGCTGAGGGTGCGACGCACTGTCGGAGGGGCAGTGCTGAGGGAGTGCTGCACTGTCGGAGGGGCAGTGCTGAGGGAGTGCTGCACTGTCGGAGGGGCAGTGCTGAGGGAGTGCTGCACTGTCGGAGGGGCAGTGCTGAGGGAGTGCTGCACTGTCGGAGGGGCAGTGCTGAGGGAGTGCTGCACTGTCGGAGGTACCCTCTTTCGGATGAGACGTTAAGCCGAGGCCCCGTCTGCTCTCTCAGGTGATCGTAAAAGATCCCATGGCACTATTTTGAAGAGCAGGGGATCGCTCCCCGATGTCCTGGCCAATATTTATTCTTCAATCAACATCACTAAAATAGATTCGCTGACCAGTATCACATCGCTGTTTGTGGAAGCTTGCTGTGCGCAAATTGGCTGCCACGTTACAACAGTGACTACACTTTAAAAAAAAAGTACTTCATTGGCTGTAAAGCGCTTTGGGACGTCCAGTGGTCGTGAAAGGCGCTATATAAATGCAAGTCTTTCTTTCTTTACAGGTTCCTGCAGTTTTCTGATGCTTTTGCACAATTGCTTTAGAGAATCAGAGAGGAGTTTCCCCAGAGATCTTCCTGAATTGGCCTCAGCTTCTTTCCCATTTGCCTTGGGGGGTCAGGGATGGAGTACAAGTTTGGACCATGTCTGGATGGAGTGGGATTGATGGACCAGACAGTCTTTCCCTGTCCTTCCCTCTGTGTGTTCATACGTTGAATAAATTCAACATCTCTTCCTTGCTTTGTATAAACTTTTATATTTAATGTCCCTATGAATAAAACTCAAACTGCTCTTGCATTTTCACTAAATTCAGATGGTTTTGGATACCTCGGTCAGAATTACCACAAGGTAGGAGCTTGATGTCTACAGCCCATCAGCGTCCCTCTCTCGCTGTATCTGTTCACTGGTGTTCTGTCACAGATCCCCCTCTCCCGTGGGATTTCACTCTCGTCCGAGGCCATCACTTTATTCCGTTTAGAGATTTTGTCTCTGCGCTCACGGTCAGTTCATTTGGGCGAGATCGGGCACATCCGTAATTTTTTTTAAAAAAAAACAAATTCTTGAGGCAGAGCTCAGCTGCACGTTGGCCATCAGCCAATTGGCTTCCAGCCCAGATCCAGCAAAAGGCACCAGAAAAAAGCCAGAGAGGAAATAACGCTCAACAAAACATGAACTTTTCAAAACCTTTCTAACATGTTTTTTTTATTTTTTATAATTAGTTTATGGGATGTGGGCGTCGTTGGCAAGGCCAGTATTTATTGCCCATCACTAGTTGCCCTGGAGAAGGTGGTGGTGAGCTGCCTTCTAGTCGGTGTGGTGAAGGTGCTCCCACAGGGCTCCCAGAGGGAGTGCCAGGACTCGGATCCGGTGACGGTCAAGGTTGTGGTTATTGCCAGCTGTGGCTCAGTGAGTTGCACTCTCACCTGGTGCGAGGCCCACTCCGGAGACTCGAGCTCATAATCCAGGCTGACACTCCCAGTGCAGTACTGAGGGAGCGCTGCACTGTCGGATGGGCAGTACCGAGGGAGAGCCGCACTGTCGGAGGGGCAGTACTGAGGGAGCGCCGCACTGTCGGAGGGGCAGTACTGAGGGAGCGCCGCACTGTCGGAGGGGCAGTACTGAGGGAGAGCCGCACTGTCGGAGGGGCAGTACCGAGGGAGAGCCGCACTGTCGGAGGGGCAGTACCGAGGGAGAGCCGCACCGTCGGAGGGGCAGTACCGAGGGAGAGCCGCACTGTCGGAGGGGCAGTACTGAGGGAGCGCTGCACTGTCGGAGGGGCAGTACTGAGGGAGCGCTGCACTGTCGGAGGGGCAGTACTGAGGGAGAGCCGCACTGTCGGAGAGGCAGTACGGAGGGAGCGCCGCACTGTTGGAGGGGCAGTACCGAGGGAGCGCTGCACTGTCGGAGGGGCAGTACTGAGGGAGTGCTGCACTGTCGGAGGGGCAGTACTGAGGGAGCGCTGCACTGTCGGAGGGGCAGTACTGAGGGAGCGCTGCACTGTCGGAGGTGCTGTTTTTCAGATGAGAAGCTAAACCGAGGCCACGACTGTCCTCTAAGGTGGATGTAAAAGATCCCACGGCACTCTTTTGAAGAGGAGCAGGGGAGTTCTCCCCGCTGTCCTGGGCAATATTTATTCCTCAATCAACATCACAAACAAATTATCTGGTCATTATCACATTGCTGTTTGTGGGAGCTTGCTGTGCATAAATTGGCTACCGAGTTTCCTACATTACAACAGTGACTACACTTCAAAAAGTCCTTCATTGGCTGTAAAGCGCTTTGGGATGTCCAGTGGTCGTGAATGGTGCTGTATAAATTCAAGTCTTTTTTTTCCATTTAGTGCAAAGCAGTCTGCGACGACCCACTCCAACCCGAAGCAACTTCTCATCTCCCTGGACAGAACCACATCACATCTGCACACTCTGGCTATGTTAACTCCACAATCAGAAAGGGAGGCGTTACCTCCCTGCTACCCGCCATGGGCCCTTTCTACGGGTCAAGTGGGCTCTCGTTCTCAGGACAGCGATGGCCTCACCTGAACAACACTGCTGATGACCTGAGGCAGCATGTTGAGCGGAAACCGCAGGATATTGAAGAGGGACAGAGAGACAAAGGCTTTCTGTGCATCCAACACATTATTCTCATCCACGGTCACGTACACCGCGAAGGTCGTCAAGGCAACCTGAATTAGAACGAAAGAGCCATGGCAACCATTAACGTTGAATCCTTGGTGGAATTGAGTACTCACCAATGAGAGAACACCAATCAAACGCTCCCAGAGCAGGTACAGCACGGGTTAGATACAGAGTAAAGCTCCCTCTACACTGTCCCCATCAAACACTCCCAGAGCAGGTACAGTACGGGTTAGATACAGAGTAAAGCTCCCTCTACACTGTCCCATCAAACACTCCCAGAGCAGGTACAGTACGGGTTAGATACAGAGTAAAGCTCCCTCTACACTGTCCCATCAAACACTCCCAGGGCAGGTACAGCATGGGTTAGATACAGAGTAAAGCTCCCTCTACACTGCCCCATCAAACACTCCCAGGGCAGGTACAGCACGGGTTAGATACAGAGTAAAGCTCCCTCTACACTGTCCCATCAAACACTCCCAGGGCAGGTACAGCACGGGTTAGATACAGAGTAAAGCTCCCTCTACACTGTCCCATCAAACATTCCCAGGGCAGGTACAGCACGGGTTAGATACAGAGTAAAACTCCCTCTACACTGTCCCATCAAACATTCCCAGGGCAGGTACAGCACGGGGTTAGATACAGAGTAAAGCTCCCTCTACACTGTCCCATCAAACACTCCCAGGGCAGGTACAGCACATGGTTAGATACAGAGTAAAGCTCCCTCTACACTGTCCCATCAAACACTCCCGGGGCAGGTACAGCACGGGTTAGATACAGAGTAAAGCTCTCTCTACACTGTCCCATCAAACACTCCCAGGGCAGGTACAGCACGGGTTAGATACAGAGTAAAGCTCCCTCTACACTGTCCCATCAAACACTCCCAGGGCAGGTACAGCACGGGTTAGATACAGAGTAAAGCTCCCTCTACCACTGTCCCATCAAACACTCCCAGGGCAGGTACAGCACGGGTTAGATACAGAGTAAAGCTCCCTCTACACTGTCCCATCAAACACTCCCAGGGCAGGTACAGCACGGGTTAGATACAGAGTAAAGCTCCCTCTACACTGTCCCATCAAACACTCCCAGGGCAGGTACAGCACGGGTTAGATACAGGGTAAAGCTCCCTCCACACTGTCCCATCAAACACTCCCAGGGCAGGTACAGCACGGGTTAGATACAGAGTAAAGCTCCCTCTACACTGTCCCATCAAACACTCCCAGGGCAGGTACAGCACGGGTTAGATATAGGGTAAAGCTCCCTCTACACTGTCCCATCAAACACTCCCAGGGCACGTACAGCACGGGTTAGATACAGAGTAATGCTCCCTCTACACTGTCCCATCAAACACTCCCAGAGCAGGTACAGCACGGGTTAGATATAGAGTAAATCTCCCTCTACACTGTCCCATCAAACACTCCCAGGGCAGGTACAGCACGGGTTAGATACAGAGTAAAGCTCCCTCTACACTGTCCCATCAAACACTCCCAGGGCAGGTACAGCACGGGTTAGATACAGAGTAAATCTGGGTACATTTAGTGACCATCCCTCGTTGGCTGAGATCAGCTGTCACTGCACAGACTGGGATTAACCTGGGTCCTTTCTGGTCACCATATTCCAGTCCCACAGTGGGTGGTGCATCTTGCCACATCGCACCTTCGGGGAGTGTGAGTTTGTGACGAGGTCCAGAGCAACAAGCTCCTGGACAGATCGACGGCCCAGGGTTAATGTGCCGGGACGTCCCCAGGATACAGTCCAATCAATCCCAGCTTCACATCCAGATAACAACATAGAAATACATCGGATATACAGCACAGAAACAGGCCATCCGGCCCAACCAGTCCATGATGGGGTTTATGCTCCACTCGAGTCTCCTTCCATCCTTCCTCATCGAACTCCATCAGCATAACCCTCTATTCCCTTCTCCCTCATATGCTTATCTAGCTTCCCCTTATAACAGATGGGTCAATTCATCCAAATTCAAGTAAATTCCCTACCCAGGGAGGCGCTGAACCGTCAGACAAAGAGGTGCTCGGTTTGATCCCCGCTCGGGACTGAGCTTGCTGGGGCAGCAGTGTGTCCTACAATTGGTCTCAGTACCCCTGGATTGGTTGCTGGACAATCAGCCAGGGATCCTGCTCCTGATCACTGTCCAGTGACCCCGAACGACAAGGAGGGGCGCTCAGATGCCCAGTGAAGCCAGGACTGGGATCAGCACCCACGTTTCTTCACAGTTGAATATCCCCCTGGGGTGAGGTAGAGGGCAGAGTACACCTATGGAACCAGTTCCCCATCGAGAGTCAGTGCCTTCGTAATGGGGTAACGCCTCCATTTCAAAAATCTCATCCTTGTTTTCAAATCCCTCCATGGCCTCGCCCCTCCCTATCTCTAACCTCCTCCAGCCCTACAACCCCCCCCCCAGCCTCCACCCCGAGATCTCTGCGCTCCTCTAATTCTGGCCTCCTGCACATCCCCGATTTTCATCGCTCCACCATTGGCGGTCGTGCCTTCAGCTGCCTGGGCCCCAAGCTCTGGAATTCCCTCCCTAAACCTCTCCGCCTCTCTCTCCTCCTTTAAGACACTCCTTAAAACCGACCTCATGACCATTTGGTCACCTGTCCTAATATCTCACATGGCTCGGTGTTTAATTATGCCCGATGATGCTCCTGTGAAGCGCCTTGGGACATTTTACTACGTTAAAGGCGCCGTATAAATACAAGTTGTTGGGGGGGGAAACCTGAATAAAAGTTGTAACACAGCAGCAGTTACTCACGATAAAGGGGGCAGTTGTCCAGGTGAAAGTGGAGAGGGCGCCGAGGTAGGCGGCTTTCTTCAGGATGTTGAGCTCCTTCTGACGAATGGCCAGGACCTTCTGTTCGAAGGATGGTTCCCAAGCGTACAGCTTCAGCACCTTCATACCATTCAGGATCTCGTTCATCAGCTTGATCCGAGCGTCTTTGTGCAGCATCTGTTGCACCTGCAGTGCACGAGGGGGAGCGGTCACGTCACGCCGTGCGCCGGGGGGCCGCGGTCACGTCATGCGCCGGGGGGCCGCAGTCACGTCATGCGCCGCGCGCCGGGGGGCCGCGGTCACGCCGTGCGCCGGGGGGCCGCTGTCACGTCACGCCGCGCGCCGGGGGGCCGCGGTCACGTCACGCCGCACGCCGGGGGGCCGCGGTCACGTCATGCGCCGGGGGGCCGCGGTCACATCGTGCTCCGGGGGGCCGCGGTCACGCCGTGCGCCGGGGGGCCGCGGTCACGTCACGCCGCGCGCCCGCGGTCACGTCACGCCGCACGCCGGGGGGCCGCGGTCACGTCATGCGCCGGGGGGCCGCGGTCACGTCATGCGCCGCGCGCCGGGGGGCCGCGGTCACGTCGCGTGCCAGGGGGCCGCGGTCACGTCACGCCGTGCGCCGGGGAGGCCGCGATCACGTCACGCACCGGGGGGGGGGGGGCGCCGCGGTCACATCACGCCGTGCGCTGGGGGGGCCGCGGTCACGTCACGCCGTGCGCCGGGGGGGGGGGGCGCCGCGGTCACATCACGCCGTGCGCCGGGGGGGGGGGGGGGCCGCGGTCACGTCACGCCGTGCGCCGGGGGGGCGCGGTCACGTCACGCCGTGCGCCAGGGGGCGCGGTCACGTCACGCCACGCCCCAAAAATCAGCCCCACCCACATTTAATTTTTTTAAATTCATTCTCGGGATATGGGCGTCACTGGCAAGGCTTCTTCTGGAACCACTGCAGTCAGTTTGCTATAACAGTGTCTCGCTGGGCCAGTTCAGAGGGCGGTTAAGAGTTAACCCCATTGGTGTGGGACTGGAGTCACATATAGACCAGAGCAGGTAAAGACAGCAGGTTTCCTTCCCTAAAGGACATTCGTGAACCAGTTGGGTTTTTAACCACAATCCACTTTTACTGAGACCAGCACTTTTTCCCCCAATGTTTTTTTACACTAAATTCAAGTTCTCAAACTGCCCTGCTGGGTTTTGATCACATGTTCTCTGGAATATTAGCTCAGTGTCTGGATTATCTGCCCAGTAACAATCAATAAACGAGCGTACCCTACTGAGATGGTGCCGGTTCTGGTACCACTTTTGAGTGCAGGGAAACAATAAAAGGGTCAGGAATAGAGGGAGGGACAGAGAGGGCGGTGGAAGGAAGCAAGCAGGAAGTGAAGGAAAGAGTGAGGAAGTAAATGAAACAGTGAAGGGAGAACGAGTGGGAATGAGGGAGAAACAGAAGCAGGTAGTGAGACAGTAAATGGGTGAGTGCGAGGCTGATGGGCAATGGATGGGGGATGTATTGCGAGTCCAGGAACGAAGAAGGGAGGTAGATGACGAGAGGAGTGAGGAAGGATCTTTCTTCGGACATACCTGAAAGCTTCGGCTTTTCATGGCGATCACTGCATTGAATGGGATCAGCAGAATCATCACTGCAACACCAGCCAGCACGGAAGGACCCAGGTACTGGGAGAGGAGACAGAGACCGAGTTAGTGCTTACACCTCTCCAATTATCAAACACACACTTCAACTCTTGGCTGTGCCACTGTCCAGTTCAAGGCCACAGCATTTTTGTCATTTCAGTACGAGAATGGGGAGAGGAGGTACCTGCCACAGGAAGTAGAGGGCCAGACAGATCTGGAGTGGGGCCGACCACAGCATGTTCAGGAAGCTGGTGAGATCCATGAACCTCTGGGCATCCACAGACATCAAGTTCACAATCTCCCCAACAGTGGAGGAACGTTTGGCTGAGTTGGTGATGGCCAGAGACTGGAAAATAAAACTCAAATAATCTCACATTTAACGAGAGTTCATGTTTAGCACCACACTCTAATCTCACATCCCCCTCTCCTGAGGACACTGACTCTCACTGGGGTACAGTTCCACAGGCACCGACTCTCACTGGGGGACAGTTCCACAGGCACCGACTCTCACTGGGGTACGGGTTCCACAGAAACGGACTCTCACTGGGGTACATTTCCACAGACACTGACTCTCACTGGGGTACAGTTCCACACACACTGACTCTCACTGGGGTACATTTCCACAGACACTGACTCTCACTGGGGTACAGTTCCGCAGACACTGACTCTCACTGGGGTACAGTTCCACAGGCACCGACTCTCACTGGGGTACAGTTCCACAGGCACCGACTCTCACTGGGGGACAGTTCCACAGGCACCGACTCTCACTGGGGTACAGTTCCACAGACACTGACTCTCACTGGGGTACAGTTCCACAGACACTGACTCTCACTGGGGTACATTTCCACAGACACTGACTCTCACTGGGGTACAGTTCCGCAGACACTGACTCTCACTGGGGTACAGTTCCACACACACTGACTCTCACTGGGGTACAGTTCCACAGACACTGACTCTCACTGCGGTACAGTTCCACAGACACTGACTCTCACTGGGGTACAGTTCCACAGACACTGACTCTCACTGGGGTACAGTTCCACACACACTGACTCTCACTGGGGTACAGTTCCAGACACTGACTCTCACTGGGGTACAGTTCCACAGACACTGACTCTCACTGGGGGACGGGTTCCACAGACACTGACTCTCACTGGGGTACAGTTCCACAGACACTGACTCTCACTGGGGTACAGTTCCACAGACACTGACTCTCACTGGGGTACAGTTCCACAGACACTGACTCTCACTGGGGTACAGTTCCACACACACTGACTCTCACTGGGGTACATTTCCACAGACACTGACTCTCACTGGGGTACAGTTCCACAGACACTGACTCTCACTGGGGTACAGTTCCGCAGACACTGACTCTCACTGGGGTACAGTTCCACAGGCACCGACTCTCACTGGGGTACAGTTCCACACACACTGACTCTCACTGGGGTACATTTCCACAGACACTGACTCTCACTGGGGTACAGTTCCACAGACACTGACTCTCACTGGGGGACGGGTTCCACAGACACTGACTCTCACTGGGGTACAGTTCCACAGAAACGGACTCTCACTGGGGTACAGTTCCACACACACTGACTCTCACTGGGGTACAGTTCCACAGACACTGACTCTCACTGGGGTACAGTTCCACAGACACTGACTCTCACTGGGGTACAGTTCCACAGACACTGACTCTCACTGGGGTACAGTTCCACAGACACTGACTCTCACTGGGGTACAGTTCCACAGACACTGACTCTCACTGGGGTACATTTCCACAGACACTGACTCTCACTGGGGTACAGTTCCACAGACACTGACTCTCACTGGGGTACAGTTCCACAGACACTGACTCTCACTGGGGAACAGTTCCACACACACTGACTCTCACTGGGGTACAGTTCCACAGACACTGACTCTCACTGGGGAACAGTTCCACACACACTGACTCTCACTGGGGTACAGTTCCACAGACACTGACTCTCACTGGGGTACATTTCCACAGACACTGACTCTCACTGGGGTACAGTTCCACACACACTGACTCTCACTGGGGTACAGTTCCACAGACACTGACTCTCACTGGGGTACAGTTCCACACACACTGACTCTCACTGGGGTACAGTTCCACAGACACTGACACTCACTGGGGAACAGTTCCACAGACACTGACTCTCACTGGGGTACAGTTCCACACACACTGACTCTCACTGGGGTACATTTCCACAGACACTGACTCTCACTGGGGTACAGTTCCACACACACTGACTCTCACTGGGGAACAGTTCCACAGACACTGACTCTCACTGGGGTACAGTTCCACAGACACTGACTCTCACTGGGGTACAGTTCCACACACACTGACTCTCACTGGGGTACGGGTTCCACAGACACTGACTCTCACTGGGGTACGGGTTCCACAGACACTGACTCTCACTGGGGTACAGTTCCACACACACTGACTCTCACTGGGGTACAGTTCCACACACACTGACTCTCACTGGGGTACAGTTCCACAGGCACTGACTCTCACTGGGGGACAGTTCCACAGACACTGACTCTCACTGGGGTACAGTTCCACAGACACTGACTCTCACTGGGGTACTGTTCCACACACACTGACTCTCACTGGGGTACATTTCCACAGACACTGACTCTCACTGGGGTACAGTTCCACACACACTGACTCTCACTGGGGTACAGTTCCACACACACTGACTCTCACTGGGGTACAGTTCCACACACACTGACTCTCACTGGGGTACAGTTCCACAGACATTGACTCTCACTGGGGGACGGGTTCCACAGGCACTGACACTCACTGCGGTACAGTTCCACAGACACTGACTCTCACTGGGATAGAGTTCCACAGACACTGACTCTCACTGGGATAGAGTTCCACACACACTGACTCTCACTGGGGTACAGTTCCATAGACACTGACTCTCACTGGGGGACGGGTTCCACAGGCACTGACACTCACTGCGGTACAGTTCCACAGACACTGACTCTCACTGGGGTACAGTTCCACACACACTGACTCTCACTGGGGTACAGTTCCACAGACACTGACTCTCACTGGGGGACGGGTTCCACAGACACTGACTCTCACTGGGGTACAGTTCCACAGACACTGACTCTCACTGGGGTACAGTTCCACAGACACTGACTCTCACTGGGGTACAGTTCCACAGGCACTGACACTCACTGCGGTACAGTTCCACAGACACTGACTCTCACTGGGGTACAGTTCCACAGACACTGACTCTCACTGGGGAACAGTTCCACAGACACTGACTCTCACTGGGGTACAGTTCCACAGACACTGACTCTCACTGGGATACAGTTCCACAGACACTGACTCTCACTGGGATAGAGTTCCACAGACACTGACTCTCACTGGGGTACAGTTCCACAGACACTGACTCTCACTGGGATAGAGTTCCACACACACTGACTCTCACTGGGGTACAGTTCCACAGACAGTAACTCTCACTGGGGTACAGTTCCACAGACACTGACTCTCACTGGGATAGAGTTCCACAGACACTGACTCTCACTGGGGTACAGTTCCACAGACACTGACTCTCACTGGGGTACAGTTCCACACACACTGACTCTCACTGGGGTACATTTCCACAGACACTGACTCTCACTGGGGTACAGTTCCACAGACACTGACTCTCACTGGGATAGAGTTCCACATACACTGACTCTAACTGGGGTACTGTTCCACAGACACTGACTCTCACTGGGGTACAGTTCCACAGACACTGACTCTCACTGGGGTACAGTTCCACAGACACTGACTCTCACTGGGGTACAGTTCCACAGACACTGACTCTCACTGGGATAGAGTTCCACATACACTGACTCTAACTGGGGTACAGTTCCACAGACACTGACTCTCACTGGGGTACAGTTCCACAGGCACTGACTCTCACTGGGGTACTGTTCCACAGACACTGACTCTCACTGGGGTACAGTTCCACACACACTGACTCTCACTGGGGTACATTTCCACAGACACTGACTCTCACTGGGGTACAGTTCCACACACACTGACTCTCACTGGGGTACAGTTCCACAGACACTGACTCTCACTGGGGTACAGTTCCACAGACACTGACTCTCACTGGGGTACAGTTCCACACACACTGACTCTCACTGGGGTACAGTTCCACAGACACTGACTCTCACTGGGATAGAGTACCACAGACAGTAACTCTCACTGGGGGACGGGTTCCACAGGCACTGACACTCACTGCGGTACAGTTCCACAGACACTGACTCTCACTGGGGTACAGTTCCACAGACACTGACTCTCACTGGGATAGAGTTCCACATACACTGACTCTCACTGGGGTACAGTTCCACAGACACTGACTCTCACTGGGATAGAGTTCCACATACACTGACTCTCACTGGGGTACAGTTCCACAGACACTGACTCTCACTGGGATAGAGTTCCACATACACTGACTCTCACTGGGATAGAGTTCCACATACACTGACTCTCACTGGGGTACAGTTCCACAGACAGTAACTCTCACTGGGGGACGGGTTCCACAGACAGTAACTCTCACTGGGGTACAGTTCCACAGACAGTAACTCTCACTGGGGTACAGTTCCACAGGCACTGACTCTCACTGGGGTACAGTTCCACAGACACTGACTCTCACTGGGATAGAGTTCCACAGACACTGACTCTAACTGGGGTACAGTTCCACAGACACTGACTCTCACTGGGGTACAGTTCCACAGACACTGACTCTCACTGGGATAGAGTTCCACAGACAGTAACTCTCACTGGGGGACGGGTTCCATGGACACTGGGTGCCTTCTGGTGATCCACCCAATGGGACAATCTTCACATGACCCTAGACTGGGAGTGTCAGCAGGATATGGAGAACTGGAGCGGAGCCTGGTCTTGGTCCTGGTCCTGTCCGCACCCAGTGCATCTTAGGCGGAGTTGAGTTGAAGTCGCTAAAGGACATTCGTGAACCCGTTGGGTTTTTCCGACAATCCCACAGCTTCACGGTCACTTTTACTGACTCCTGCTTCTTATTTCCTGAACCGAATTTAAATGTTCCAACTTGCCAGGGTGAGATTTGAACTATGTTCTCTAGATTATTAGTCCAGTAACAGAACCACTGCACCCCCTAGGTGGTGGTGAAAGGAGCAGATTTCTCACCTTGCGGTATATGGCTCCAACAATGGCCGTCCGCAGCCGCATGCCAGTTACAAAGCAGTACTGGAAGTGCTGGTGGAGGATGAGTGTCTGCAAGGCGGCAGAGAGGAACATCAAGAAGGAGATGCTGTACCCCCACCAGGTCCTGGCCTCTGGGTTTTTGATGAAGGAAATCAACATGCTGGGTGTAAAAGAACAGGATCGTGAGTCAGGGGCTGAAACCGAGCCAGCAACTCCAGAACAGGTCAGGAGCAAGCAGCGCCTCTTCCCTTTACACTTCTTTCAAATCAAAGGGGCTGAATTCCATTACCGGTTTAACCCCCCCCCCCACCACAAGCAGGAGTGATCTGGCAGAGTCAAAAACCACAATCCAGACCTCAGTCTGGAATTCCCGTCCGCCTTTTGTGCAGAGAGATATGGGTCTGGGAATGCCCCACCCTAGGGGGTAATTGTAATTTACCCCGCCCAACGGGAAACTGAGGGGGTGGGTTCAGACACCCGTTTTATACTCCAGGGGAGACGACGGTCGGGGCTGGGGTGTAAACTGGGCTAACCCGAACTCCACAATTTCCCACCGGGCAGAGCAGGATAAAATGACACCCTGTATTTCAGGCAGGGCCTGGGGAGAAACCTGGGCTGCAAGAATTTACAACGCGAGGAACATTTAATAACTTCCCTTCGGTACATAAACTTCGTACTTGAGAAGCTGGGGATTGACAAAGGACAGCAGGTCCTGGCACAGCTTCAGTGCCGAGCCCATGAGGAAGTACGGAGTGAAGGTCTTGCATAGGGCTAGGAATAACGAAGGCTTCTCCTGGTCTGCCTTGTTGGGAAACAGGACCTGGGCTTCGTGAGGCTCCCCCTCCGTGGAGTTCAACGTGGGCGGGCATTTGGCGTTGAAAAGCACCTCCTGCTTCCTGGTGAAAGGCAGAAAATGTGGAATTAATCACCGATCAGCAGCCCGCCATCTAATCACACATCAACCATACTGACCCCTTGATTAGATTCCAGCCAGTAACTTACTCCCGGGGATCTGTTATTCTATATATAAACCCCCCCGAACCCCTCGATTAGATTCCAGCCAGTAACTCACTCCCGGGTATCTGTTATTCTATATATAAACCCCCCGAACCCCTCGATTAGATTCCAGCCTGTAACTCACTCCCGGGGATCTGTTAATTCTATATATAAGCCCCCCGAACCCCCTCGATTAGATTCCAGCCAGTAACTCACTCCCGGGGATCTGTTAATTCTATATATAAGCCCCCCGATTAGATTCCAGCCTGTAACTCACTCCCAGGGATCTGTTAATTCTAAATATAAACCCCCCCTGAGCCCCTCGATTAGATTCCAGCCTGTAACTCACTCCCGGGGATCGGTTATTCTATATATAAACCCCCCGAACCCCTCGATTAGATTCCAGCCTGTAACTCACTCCCGGGTATCCGTTATTCTATATATAAACCCCCCGAACCCCTCGATTAGATTCCAGCCTGTAACTCACTCCCAGGGATCTGTTATTCTATATATAAACCATCTGAAGGAGTCACCATCACTGAGAGGAAGGGGTGGAGTCACCGTTACCTCTGGGCTTTCAGCTTCTGTTTCTCCCACTCTTTGAGTAGTTTTGGCACAATGACATCCGATCTGTCGTCTTTGTTCAGTGACCAGAGATCTTTGTCCTCCAGGGGTTGCTTGTAACCCTGTATTGCCATACTGTGGAGAGAAAAGAGAGGGGGAGAGGGAAAAGAGGGGGGGGGAGAGGAGGAGAGAGAGGGGGGGGGAGGAGAGAGGGGGGGAGGAGAGAGAGGGGGGGGAGGAGAGAGGAGGGGGGGAGGAGAGAGAGGGGGGGAGGAGAGAGAGGGGGGGAGGAGAGAGGGGGGGGAGGAGAGGGAGGGGGAGGAGAGAGAGGGGGGGGAGGAGAGAGAGGGGGGGGAGGAGAGAGAGGGGGGGAGGAGAGAGAGGGGGGGAGGAGAGAGGGGGGAGGAGAGAGAGGGGGGAGGAGAGAGAGGGGGGAGGAGAGAGAGGGGGGGAGGGAGAGAGAGGGGGGAGGAGAGAGAGGGGGGAGGAGAGAGGGGGGGGAGGAGGAGAGAGGGGGGGGAGGGAGGAGAGAGGGGGGGGAGGAGAGAGGGGGGGGAGGAGAGAGAGGGGGGGAGGAGAGAGAGGGGGGGGAGGAGAGAGAGGGGGGGAGGAGAGAGAGGGGGGAGGAGAGAGAGGGGGGAGGAGAGAGAGGGGGGAGGAGAGAGAGGGGGGGAGGAGAGAGAGGGGGGAGGAGAGAGAGGGGGGGAGGAGAGAGAGGGGGGGAGAGAGAGAGGGGGGGGAGAGAGAGAGGGGGGGAGAGAGAGAGGGGGGGGAGGAGAGAGAGAGGGGGAGGAGAGGAGGGGGGAGGAGAGAGAGGGGGAGGAGGAGAGAGGGGGGAGGAGAGAGAGGGGGGGAGGAGAGAGAGAGGGGGGGGAAGGAGAGAGAGGGGGGGGAAGGAGAGAGAGGGGGGGGAAGGAGAGAGAGGGGGGGGAGGAGAGAGAGGGGGGGAAGGAGAGAGAGGGGGGGAAGGAGAGAGAGGGGGGAGGAGAGAGAGGGGGGGAGGAGAGAGGGGGGGGAGGAGAGAGAGGGGGGGAGGAGAGAGAGGGGGGAGGAGAGAGAGGGGGGGAGGAGAGAGAGGGGGGGAGGAGGAGAGAGAGAGAGGGGGGGAGGAGAGAGAGGGGGGGAGGAGAGAGGAGAGAGAAAAGAGAGCGAGACTGACTGTCAGCTGAAACTTGTGCTAGCACTGTATTCAAATATTCCCACTTTAAATTCAGTTTACCAAGCAGTCGCCCTTATATGAGAAATAACCTCCTTGCAGAGAGGGAGCAATCACTGGAACTGATCAGCGGGTAACCCTTCCCTAAACCACATCAGTGTAACTGAAGCAATGCCCGCCCCTGGCACAGCAACCTCCTTCAGTCACATCTGACAGACAGATCAGCGACTCGCCAAGTGTAGAGCACGGGCTGGAGCTTGGGCTGCTACACACAGGTTCCTGATCTCCAGTGCACCGGACACGAGGGGAGACGGGCCACAGTAGTGCCCAAGGGAAACAAGATGCCAGCTGGCAACTTGTCCTGGACAGCCCGTGCCCGCCTCCTAGTGACGGGTTTGATAGGGCATCGTTGGCAGTGGCCTGTTGACTGATCAGCCCAACGAGTGGTTTGTACAGCACCTTTAACATAGTAAAATATCCCAAGGAGCTTCACAGCAGCGTTACCAAACAAAATTTGACACCGAGCCACATAAGTACATATTAGGGCAAATGAGGTCGGTTTTAAGGAATGTTTTAGAGAGAGAGGCGGAGAGATTTAGGGAGGGAATTCCAGACCTTAGCACCTCAAAAGCTGAAGGCACGGCCTCCAATGGTGCGGCGATGAAAATCAGGGATATGCAAGAGGCCAGAATTAGAGGAGTGCAGAGATCTCGGAGGGTTGTGGGGCTGGAGGAGATTACAGAGATAGGGAGGGGTGAGGCCATGGAGGGATTTGAAAACAAGGATGAGAGTTTTAAAATTGAGGTGTTGCCGGACCGGGAGCCAATGTAGGTCAGCGAGCACAGGGCGAGGGTGCTGGGTGAACGGGACTCGGTGAGAGTTAGGACACGGGCAGCCGAGTTTTGGATGAGCTGAAGTTTACGGAGGGTAGAATGTGGGAGGTCAGCCAGGAGTGCGTTGGAATAGTCGAGTCTGGAGATAACAAAGGCATGGATGAGGGTTTCAGCAGCAGATGAGCGGAGGCGGGGGAAATGTCAGGCGATGTTCCGGAGCTGGAAATAGGCGGTTTTAGTTGTGGTGTGGATATGTGGTCGGAAGGTCATCTCGGGGTCCAATATGACAGCAAGGTTGCGAACAGTGTGGTTCAGCCTCAGACAGTTGCCAGGGAGAGGGATGGAGTCGGTGGCGAGGGAACAGAGTTTGTGACGGGGACCGATGACAATGGCTTTGGTCTGCCCAATACTTAGTTGGAGGAAGTTTCTGCTCATCCAGTACTGGATGTCTGACAAGCAGTCTGACAATTTAGAGACCGTGGAGGGGTCGAGAGAGGTGGTGGTGAGGCAGAGCTGGGTGTCATCAGCGTACATGTGGAACCTGACGCTGTGTTTTCGGATGATGTCACCGAGGGGCAGCATGCAGATGAGAAGTAGGCGGGGCCAAGGATAGACCCTTGGGGAACACCAGAGGTAACGATGCGGGAGCGGGAAGAGAAGCCGTTGCAGGAGATTCTCTGGCTACGACTGGATAGATAACAATGGAACGTGGCAAGGGTCGTCGCACCCAGCTGGACGATAGAGAGGTGGTACCACACAGCCGGGGGGACTAGTCTCCGCAGGTGATCCAGGAGTCTGATGTCAGTCACTGTACAGGAACTAATAATAATAATAATAATAATAATTCAACTTTTATTGTCATTGTACAATGCACAAGTACATGAACAACGAAATGTGATCTTGCAAGCTCCCATGAGTCCAGTACAAATAACATTAACATTAAACGTAAATAGCACCGTCCTGGGAGAAGCAAAGCCGCTGCGTCTGTGCGCGCCACCATTCCATTTCCACCATTCCTCCTGTCCGACAATCTTCAGCCCAACGCCCAGGCCTGCTCACCAGCCGCCCCTCCTCGGGGCTCCTTCCGTGACCTACTGCACCTGGTCTTCCCTAATGGTCACCCCTCCAGGTACTAACCAGGCCTGGCTCTGCTTAGCTTCCAAGCCTTGCCAGTGACCCTGTCCCTAGTCCCAGGAACAGGGCTGGAGGGGGAATAAATACACCTTTTTATGAGGACAGTTTGACTGCTCAAGAAATAAGGAGGAAACGACTCACCTAGTAAACCACCAGAATGTCAACTTCGAGAGGAATCCAGCACTCGCTTCAGGGCAGGGGTTCTGTGGTAAATAACAGCAAGGTTGGTCAATCCTTCAATCACTCGGTTTCACCATCTCTAGGTTAGAATCATACAGCACAGGAGGCCATTCAGCCCATCGTGCCCGTGCCGGCTCTTTGAAAGAGCTCTCCAATTAGTCCCACTCCCCCGCTCTTTCCCCAGAGCCCTGCTAATTTCCCCCCTTCATGTATTTATCCAATTCCCTCTCGAAAGTTATTATTGAATCTGCTTCACCAGCCCTTCAGGCAGTGAATTCCAGATCCACAATAACTCGCTGTGTAAAAAAAAGTCTACATCTCCCCTCTGGTTCTGTTGCCAATGACCTTCAATCTGTGTCCTCTGGTTACCGACCCTCCTGCCACTGGAAACAGTTTCTCTTTATTTACTCCATCGAAACCCTTTTTCCAGTTCTGACGAAGGGTCATCGACCTGAAACGTTAACTCTGTTTCTCTCTCCACAGATGCTGCCTGGCCTGCTGAGCGTTTCCAGTTTTAGATCTAATTTGGATTTGTAAATCTAAAATGTCTGAGCAAGCTGTAAAACTCCCGTTTCAATTTTATTTGTGAATCAAATTGAATGGGGGAAACAGGCTCGAGGGGCTGAATGGCCTCCTCGTGTTCCTTCCGAATAAGGAGAGATGGGAAGCAAAGCCTTTACTGCCTGGGTCAACACACCACAGGGTCCATCTGTGAAACAGGTGGCAGCGAGTCGGCAGCCCGCTTCACATCGCTCCCCATTGATGTTTTACACCTCAGTCAGTCAGGATCCACCCCCGCATTCTGTCGCACACCACCGTTTCAATTCTGAGTGATTCCTTCAAATAACTTGCATGGATATAGCGCCTTTCCCGACCTCAGGACCTCCCAAAGCACTTCACAGCCAGTAGTGCTTTTGAGTTGTAGTCACTGCCACAGTGTAGGAAACGCACAGCAAGATCCCACAAACCACGAGACAAATGGCCAATCGAACGGTTTTAGTGCTGTTGGTCGAGGGATAATTATTGGCCAGGACACCTGGGAGAACTCCCCTGCTCGTGTCCATCCGAGGGAGCAGACGGGGCCTCGGGAGAACTCCCCTGCTCGTGTCCATCCGAGGGAGCAGACGGGGCCTCGGGAGAACTCCCCTGCTCGTGTCCATCCGAGGGAGCAGACACCTGGGAGAACTCCCCTGCTCGTGTCCATCCGAGAGAGCAGATGGGGCCTCGGGAGAACTCCCCTGCTCGTGTCCATCCGAGGGAGCAGACGGGGCCTCGGGAGAACTCCCCTGCTCGTGTCCATCCGAGGGAGCAGACACCTGGGAGAACTCCCCTGCTCGTGTCCATCCGAGGGAGCAGACACCTGGGAGAACTCCCCTGCTCGTGTCCATCCGAGGGAGCAGACGGGGCCTCGGGAGAATTCCCCTGCTCGTGTCCATCCGAGGGAGCAGACGGGGCCTCGGGAGAACTCCCCTGCTCGTGTCCATCCGAGGGAGCAGACGGGGCCTCGGGAGAACTCCCCTGCTCGTGTCCATCCGAGAGAGCAGACGGGGCCTCGGGAGAACTCCCCTGCTCGTGTCCATCCGAGGGAGCAGACGGGGCCTCGGGAGAACTCCCCTGCTCGTGTCCATCCGAGGGAGCAGACGGGGCCTCGGGAGAACATCTCTCTCTCAGCGCTGCACTGCAAGTGTCGGCCTGGATTACGTGCTCAAGTCTCTGGAGTGGGACTTGAACCCACCACCTGCTGACTCACTACTCACGGCCGACACCTTTCACATGGTTCGTGAATTTCCTGATGTCCTACAGTAACTGGAGTCTCCAAGACCGCGAGGGTCGGAGATGTGAAGATGCTGCAGACTTTGGCACCGCAGGGCTGGCAGCAGCTGCACTCACCGCATCGGGTGATATCCTGCAGAAGTACGGAGGAGGCTCACTGCAGCAGCAGAGAAAGAATTGAATCAGAACTAAGGCAAAGTAAATGTAGAACGTGGTGAATCGGAAGACATCAGATACTCCACCCTGGGGAAAAAAGAGGAGAAATCGGTCAACAATTCATTCACACCTCAAGACAGGGCCGCTTGTCTGTCTCTCTCTGAAACCCATCATCATTGCTCAAAGTCTTCAAACCAAGCTACACATATAATCGCACACAGGTACAGGCTTGCACAATAAGGACTTCACACTCTCTCCCTTCAGGGGCACTCCCCACTAACCCAAGCCCACAGATCTTGGCCACAGGTTGGGAACAGTCAGGTCGAAAGACCCCCTCCTCCTTCCCTCAAGTCCACACATGATACTGAGGTTTAAGCGGCTAAAACCAGGTACCAGCTACATGGTTTCCCACTGCTTGTTCAGCCAAGGCAGGACCACCCTACACATTACAGCACTGGCCTGTAGGGCTATCAGGAGTCAAGTGGGAGAATCTCAGGCCCCAGTGACAAGCCTATCATTAGGAACCATCACTCCAAAGAGAGCCTGTCCATTGGAGCTCGAACATGAGAGAGCATATGAGATAGGTCACTCGGCCCATCAGCCCCACTCTCCCCCAGCCCACCTGCACTCTCCCCTATCACGGGCTCTACCCACCCATTTAATCATCTCCCACAGCCCATGTACACTCTCCCCCATCATGGACTCTACCCATCCATTTAATCTCCTGTGGGAAAGTTTCATATAAATACTCACTGATCTTCAAAGGGAATTGAGAAAAATTCCAGAATATCCATTGTCGGCACTGTTTACCCCATCCCGAGTCAACACCCTCAGTGCTATATGGAGTGCACTGACTTAATGTTTGCCTAATACAGCCGTTATCCCATTTAAAGTACATGGGGACGTATCAAAGAACAAATACTTGTGCTGCCCCTCACCCCTCTCCTGCTTACCTCACTGAGTGCCAGCAGGATCTTCGACCTGAAAGGTATCACAGCGCAAAGCAACGAGATCAGCCAGAAGAAGAACAGCATCCCAGAGGACTGGATCCCCCGCAGCCTCTCGTATTGGATCAGAAACGTTGCGAGTAACTGAAGTCACAACGAAGAAGTGTTAGAAATGGGCAGGCTCCACCCCCCCGGATATCATCACGCTCGGCAACAGAACCTCGCAGAGGTGTCCATCTCACAGACTCACCACCTGTACAGCTCAGGCATTAAAAATACTCGCTTCTCTCCCGAGGGCACCGGCTCTCCCGGGGGTACGGGTCCCACAGTGTTGACTCTCCCGGGGGTCCGGGTCCCAGTGTTCGACTCTCCCAGGGGTACGGGTCCCACAGTGTTCGACTCTCCCAGGGGTACAGGTCCCACAGTGTTCGACTCTCCCAGGGGTACGGGTCCCAGTGTTGGCTCTCCCGGGGGTCCGGGTCCCACAGTGTTGGCTCTCCCGGGGGTCCGGGTCCCACAGTGTTGGCTCTCCCGGGGGTCCGGGTCCCACAGTGTTGGGTCTCCCGGGGGTCCGGGTCCCACAGTGTTGGCTCTCCCGGGGGTCCAGGTCCCACAGTGTTGGCTCTCCCGGGGGTACAGGTCCCACAGTGTTCGACTCTCCCGGGGGTCCGGGTCCCACAGTGTTGGCTCTCCCGGGGGTCCGGGTCCCACAGTGTTGGCTCTCCCGGGGGTCCGGGTCCCACAGTGTTGGCTCTCCCGGGGGTCCGGGTCCCACAGTGTTGGCTCTCCCGGGGGTCCGGGTCCCACAGTGTTGGCTCTCCCGGGGGTCCGGGTCCCACAGTGTGGGCTCTCCCGGGGGTCCGGGTCCCACAGTGTTGGCTCTCCCGGGGGTCCGGGTCCCACAGTGTTGGGTCTCCTGGGGGGTCCGGGTCCCAGTGTTGACTCTCCCGGGGGTCCGGGTCCCACAGTGTTGGGTCTCCTGGGGGTCCGGGTCCCACAGTGTGGGCTCTCCCGGGGGTCCGGGTCCCACAGTGTTGGCTCTCCCAGGGGTCCGGGTCCCACAGTGTTGGGTCTCCCGGGGGTCCGGGTCCCAGTGTTGACTCTCCCGGGGGTCCGGGTCCCAGTGTTGGGTCTCCCGGGGGTCCGGGTCCCACAGTGTTGGCTCTCCCGGGGGCACGGGTCCCACAGTGTTGGCTCTCCCGGGGGTCCGGGTCCCACAGTGTTGGGTCTCCCGGGGGTCCCACAGTGTTGGGTCTCCCGGGGGTCCGGGTCCCACAGTGTTGGCTCTCCTGGGGGTCCGGGTCCCACAGTGTTGGGTCTCCCAGGGGTCCGGGTCCCACAGTGTTGGCTCTCCCAGGGGTCCGGGTCCCACAGTGTTGGTTGCCCATGTGCCTCACCCATTCTTCAGGGGTGATCTGATCGAGGTGTTTAAGATGATTAAAGGATTTGATCGGGTAGAGAGAGAGAAATTATTCCTCTGGTGGGTGGAGTCCAGAACTATGGGACATAACCTTAAAATTAGAGTTGGGCCGTTCAGGGGTGATGCCAGGAAGCACTTCTTCACACAAAGGCTAGTGGAAATCTGGGACTCTCTCCCCCAAAATGCTGGGGGTCAATTGGAGCTTTCAAGGCTGAGACTGATAGATTTTTGTTGGGTAAGGGTATCGAGAGATATGGAGGAAAGGCGGGTAAATGGAGTTGAGGTACAGATCAGCCGTAATTGAACTGAATGGTGGAGTAGGCTCAAGGGGATGAATGACCTCTTCCTGTTCCTCTGAGTGTCAATGGGCTATTCAGCTGTGGGGGGCTTATCTTCGGCAAAGCTACCAGCAGCAGTCATGGGAAGGCGATTAGGAGGAGGGACCCCGACTTGACACGTTCCCTTTTGTAGCCGAGGGATGTTGCTAAGGATTGTAGCATCCTTCACCACCCTGGATTAGATCAACTAACTGTGCACAGACCAGGGGTGGAACCAGAGCCCTCCTTAGGCTGTGCTCGGTACCACACGGAGTGTTGGGGTGAGCTCAGATCATCGTGCGTTAACAGGATAACGGCTGCTCTCAGCAATTAAAGAAGACGACAATAAGTGAAATTCACCCCAGCTGTGTCAGTGTGTCACCGACCTATCCAGACCGGCTAGCTGCAATCCCTATCCCACTCCACGTGGAGTTACCTTGTCCCACCTAGGATTTTATTTTTATATTCATTCTCGGGGTCTGGGCGTCACTGGCAAGACCAGCATTTATTGCTCATCCCTAGCTGCCCTGAGAAGGTGGTGGGCCTTCATCCTGAACCACTGGCAGCGGTTTGATACAAACGGAGTGTCTCGCTGGGCCACTTCAGAGGGCAGTTCAGAGTCAACACGTTGGTGCAGGACTGGAGTCGCATATAAACCAGACTGGGCAAGGACATTAGAGGGGTGCGTGTGTGTAGGTGAGGGAGTAAATAAATCGACCCAACATGGGTATCAAGCTGTGCTGGATTTCAGGAGCCCAATCACCGCTGGTCAGAGGGGCACTGGCCGCTGGTCAGAGGGGCACTGGCCGCTGGTCAGAGGGGCACTGGCCAGAACGGATGAGCGGAGGGAACAAACAAAGTGAAGGCAGGGCAAACTGCTGACACCCCCGTCACCCCCCACATTGAAAGCGAGGGGTCATTTCTTCCTGCTCTTAAGGACTCTCTCTCTCACCACTGTCACTCCGCAGCTCATCTGGTCACAGTTGGTCAGGACACTCTGACATGCCAGAGTGACCGCTGCCCCGGCTCGAGATGCTCCCCCAGCAGTCCAGGCAAGCGTACGAGCTCTCGGTGCAGAGCTGCAGATGCGATCCGGGTTTACAATATCATAATTACTGGTGCAGCAAGATCCCTAACCTCTGCCGTGCCACTGAGGAGTGTGGTGTGGCCCGGGCAGGGGGGGGCGGTGCGTGGGCCGGAGAATCAGGCTGGACCTGGGGGAGAACAGCGACCGGAGGTGAGGCTTAAAAGCGGCGGCAGCAGCGAGGCCCGACCAACTCAGCAGCGGGGAGAGAGGTAAAAATTAATCAGAGTGTGACGTCACCAGGGAGCAGGTAAGTGATTGGTTGGTGAGTATTTCTCTAGTTGTTAAACTTTAACTCTGTGGTTTATAGTTGCTAAGGTCTTTCTGGTGTAGCGGGGACTGTTGGTAATCCATATAAGCGCCCGAGAGTAGATCTTTAACTGGTGGTATTGAATTAATTTAAATTAAAGGGGTAAGTCATGCCAGGAGAGCCCAGCCCCGTGTTATGCTCCTCTTGCTCTATGTGGGAATGCAGGGACGCTGCCAGTGTCCCCGACGACCACGTGTGCCAGAAATGCATCCAGCTGCAGCTACTAGCAGACCGCATGGAGGCGCTGGAGCTGCGGATGGATAGGCTTTGGAGCATACACAATGCTGAGCGGGTCGTGGATTACACGTTTGATGAGTTGGTCACGCCGCAGGGTAGGGCTGCACAGGCAGAAGGGAAATGGGTGACCATCAGGCAGAGCAATAGAGGCAGGCAGGTAGTGCAGTGGACCCCTGTGGCCATCCCCCTTCCAAACAGGTATACCAATTTGGATACTGTTGAGGGGGATGACTTACTAGAGGAAGGCAGCAGCAGCCAACTTCCTGGCACCAGGGGTGCTTCTGCTGCTCAGGAAGGGAGAAAAAAGAGTGGGAGAGCAATAGTGGTAGGGGATTCTATCGTAAGGGGAACAGATAGGCGTTTCTGTGGCCGTAGACGTGACTCCAGGATGGTTTGTTGCCTCCCTGGTGCCAGGGTCAAGGATGTCACTGAACGGCTGCAGGGCATTCTGAAGGGGGAGGGTGAACAGGCAGAGGTCGTGGTTCACATTGGGACCAACGACATAGGTAGGAAGAGGGATGAGGTCCTGCAGCAAGAATTTAGGGAGCTAGGTAGCAGATTAAAGAGCAGGACCTCAAAGGTTGTAATCTCTGGATTACTCCCGGTGCCACGTGCTAATGAGTATAGGAATAGGAGGATAGAGCAGATGAATGCGTGGCTAAAGAGTTGGTGCAGGAGGGAGGGCTTTAGTTTCCTGGATCACTGGGCCTGCTTCTGGGGAAGGTGGGACTTGTACAAGTCGGGCGGGTTGCACCTGAACCAGAGCGGGACAAATATCCTTGCGGGGAGGTTGCTCGGGGGGGGGGGTTTAAAACTAAAATGGCAGGGGGTTGGGAACCTGAGCAGGGAGACAGAGGAAAGGAAAACAGGGATAAAAGCAAAAGATAGGAAGGAGAAAAACAAAAGTGGCAGTCAGAGAAATCAACAGTTTAAATCAAACGTCGCCACAGTAAATAATAATTCTAATAGGTCTAAGAGCGTTAAAAAAACAAGCCTGAAGGCTTTGTGTCTTAATGCGAGGAGCATTTGTAATAAAGTGGATGAATTGGCTGCGCAAATAGAGGTAAACGAATATGATTTGGTTGGGATTACGGAAATGTGGCTCAAGGATGGCCAAGACTGGGAACTCAACATCCAGGGGTATTCGATATTCAGGAAAGATAGGCAAAAAGGAAAGGGAGGTGGGGTAGCATTACTGGTTAAAGAAGGGATTAACACAATTGTAATGAAGGATATTAGCCCTGATGATGTGGAATCTGTATGGGTATAATTGAGAAATACTAAGGGGAAAAAAACATTAGTGGGAGTGGTATATAGACCTCCAAACAGTAAGGCAGAGGCTGGGGATGGCATTAAAAGGGAAATTAAAGAAGCGTGCAATAAGGACACTGCAGTCATCATGGGTGACTTTAATCTACATATAGATTGGGCCAACCAAATTAGTAACAATACTGTGGAGGAGGAATTCCTGGAGTGTTTACGGGATGGTTTCCTGGACCAATATGTCGAGGAACCAACCAGAGATCAGGCCATCTTAGACTGGGTATTATGTAACGAGAAAGGATTATTAGCAATCTCGTTGTACGAGGCCCCTTGGGTCGGAGTGATCATAATATGATCGAATTCTTCATTAAGATGGAGAATGAAGTAGTTGACTCAGAGACAAGAGTCCTCAATTTAAATAAAGGAAACTACGATGGTCTGAGGAGCGAGTTGGGTAGGATTGATTGGGGAATGTCACTCAAAGGGTTGATAGTGGATAGGCAATGGCAAACATTCAAAGACCGAATGGATGAGCTACAGAATTTGTTCATCCCAGTTTGACATAAAAATAAAACAAAAAAGGTGACCCAGCCGTGGCTAACAAGGGAAATTAGGGATAGCATAAGATCCAAGGAGAGAACATATAAATTGGCTAGAAAAAGCAATATTCTTGAGGATTGGGAGCAGTTTAGGAGTCAACAAAGGAGGACAAAGGGATTAATTAAGAAAGGGAAAATAGAATATGAGAGTAAGCTAGCAGGAACATAAAAACTGACTGTAAAAGCTTTTATAGATATGTGAAGAGAAAAAGATTGGTGAAGTCAAGCGTAGGTCCCTTACAGTCAGAATCAGGGGAATTTATAATGGGAAACAAGGAAATGGCAGACCAACTAAATACATACTTTGGTTCTGTCTTCACAAAGGAGGACACAAATAACCTCCCAGAGATGCCGGGGAACATAGGGTCTGATGAAAGGGAGGAACTGAAATAAATCAGTATTTGTAGGGAAATGGTGTTAGGAAAATTGATGGGACTGAAGGCCGATAAATCCCCAGGGCCTGATGGTCTACATCCCAGGGTACTTAAGGAAGTGGCCCTAGAGATAGTAGATGCATTGCTGGTCATCTTCCAGAACTCGATAAGACTCTGGAATGGTACCCATGGATTGGAGGGTAGCTAATGTTACCCCACTATTCAAAAAAGGTGGTAGAGAAAAAGCAGGGAATTACAGACCGGTAAGCCTGACATCGGTAGTGGGGAAAATGCTAGAGTCTAGTATAAAAGATGTAATAGTAGAGCACTTGGAAAGCAGTGACAGGATTGGACAAAGTCAACATGGATTTACAAAAGGTAAATCATGCTTGACTAATCTACTGGAATTTTTTGAGGACGTAACTGGTAAAATAGATAAGGGAGAAGCAGTGGATGTGGTGTATTTGGACTTTCAGAAGGCTTTCGATAAGGTCCCACATAAGAGATTAGCGTGCAAAATTAAGGCACATGGGATTGGGGGCAAGGTATTAACTTGGATAGAGAACTGGTTGGCGGACAGAAAGCAAAGAGTTGGAATAAACGGGTCGTTTTCCGAGTGGCAGGCAGTGACTAGTGGGGTACCGCAAGGATCGGTCCTAGGACCCCAGCTGTTCACAATATATATTAATGATCTGGACGAGGGAATTGGATGTAATATCTCCAAATTTGCAGACGACACAAAGCTGGGGGGGAGGGTATGCTGTGAGGAGGATGTCGTGAAACTCCAGTACGATTTGGACAGGTTGGGTGATTGGGCAGAAACATGGCAAATGCACTATAATGTGGATAAATGTGAGGTTATCCACTTTGGTGGCAAAAACAGGAAGGCAGATTATTATTTGAATGGCAATAGATTGAGAGAAGGGGAAGTGCAAAGAGACCTGGGTGTTATTGTGCACCAGTCGCTGAAGGTAAGCATGCAGGTGCAGCAGGCGGTTAAGAAGGCAAATGGTATGTTGGCCTTCGTAGCAAGAGGGTTTGAGTACAAGAACAAGGATGTCTTGCTGCAGTTGTACAGGGCCTTGGTGAGACCACACCTTGAATATTGTGTGCAGTTTTGGTCGCCTTCCCTGAGGAAGGATGTTCTTGCCATGGAAGGAGTTCAGCGAAGATTCACCAGGCTGATACCTGGGATGGCAGGAATGACGTATGAGGAGAGATTGTGTCGATTGGGCTTATACTCACTGGAGTTTAGAAGATTGAGAGGGGATCTCATCGAAACCTATAAAATTCTGGCAGGTCTGGACAGACTAGATGCAGGAAGGATGTTTCGGATGGCCGGGGAGTCCAGAACCAGGGGTCATAGTCTAAGGATAAGGGGTAAGCCATTTAGGACTGAGATGAGGTGGAATTTCTTCACCCAGAGAGTGGTGAACCTGTGGAATTCTCTGCCACAGAGGGCGGTGGAGGCCAGTTCATTAAATATATTCAAGAAAGAGTTGGATATATTTCTTGAGGCTAAAGGGATGAAGGGATATGGGGAGAAGGCAGGGACAGGGTACTGAATTTGGATGATCAGCCATGATCTCATTGAATGGCGGAGCAGGCTCGAGGGGCCGAATGGCCGACTCCTGCTCCTATCTTCTATGAATCTATAAATCTATATGCCTGTGTAGCTATTTTCAAAAAGTATTTAGCGCTGTGAATTCCAACCGTCCGGCCATGTAGCAGCGTGCAGTCTGTTAATGAAGTCACTCTGCAATGCTCTGCTCACCATGGTGACTCCCAGTAGCAAAGGGCTGATGAAATACGCTAGAGCCAGTGCTTTTTGATTCACCATTTCATCCAAGGAATAGAAGAGGTCCGACCAGCAGACAATCCACAGCAGCACCCCCAGAGCCTGCAGGAGAGAGAACCGGGACACGGGACAGTTAGTCAGACAACGGGGGACGCAGACAGGCCACGCCGATAATACAAAGATGTGTTTCTAAGTGACTGAGTGTCTGACACACGTCAGGTTTAAGAGGCTCCAACAGAAGCTACTGGGAAATCCACACAGACAGTTCCTGTCTTCCCAACGCTGTCTCCCTGAAGGACAGCCCACTGAGCCAAGGCACAGGAGGATACAGGCCAGGGGTTGGGAATTGGGCAAAAGGTAGTTATGGATGGATTTGGATCAGTTTGTGGAGACTGGTCACCAGTGGTGTCCCACGGGCATCAGTATTGGGACCGTTGCTCTTTATTATTTTTATTAATGAACTGGATGTAGGTGTTGGGGGCACGATCTGCAAATTACAGAAGATCTGTGTGAGTATTAGGACTGTAGATGATGCTCGTCTGCTTCAGGAAGATTGGGCTCCTGACTGACAAATGATGTTTAATTTGGATAAGTTCAGAGCTACACATGTGGGCGGGGCGACTGCTCAACATTCAAACACCCTTCAGGGAAAAGCATTAAAGAAGGTGGAGATGGAGATAGAAAGAGATCTGGGCATTCTAGTGCATACATCTCTAAAGGTACATGAGCAATGCCGTGAAGCAATAGCTAGAGCGAATAGGGTGTTGGGGTGCATCCATAGGACAGTGGAGTATAAGACAAGGCACAGTATTTTGTCCTTGTACAAGACCTTGGTCAGGCCTCACTTGGAATACTGTGTCCAGTTTTTGGTCTCCTCACATGGTGGGTGATATTGAGCCTTTGGAAATGGTGCAGAGGAGGAGCCACTGGACTAATTCTCAGTTTAAAGCCTCTTAGTTATCAAGATAGGCTAAAAGAGTTGGGACTCTACACTTGAGAAGCGCAGAGTTAGGGGTGATCTGATTGAGGTTTATAAGATAATGAAGGGAATAGATTGTGTTTCAGTTGAGTTTGTTTCAATTAAATAGGTTAGGGGGGACCAGGGGGTCACAAATTTAAGTAGTACAGGGAACTCTCTTTTAACCGACACCTAAATATCTGGAAATCTCTCTTAACCGGCAAAATTCAGGAGTAGGTAACCGGGGCTCCCGCACCCGCGGCCGCGCCACCGGGGCTCCCGCACCCGCGGCCGCGCCACCGGGGCTCCCGCACCCGCGGCCGTGTATGGGGCTCTCGTACCTTGGTAAGTATACCTCTGTAATCCGGACTTTTTGTTCAACCGGCACCACGCCGGTCCCGTCGGTGCCGGATAAAAGAGAGTTTCCTGTATAAGGCCAGATCGAGGTTAGATGTCAGGAGGTGGTTCTTTTCCCAGAGGATAGTGGAGCTCTGGAACAGGCTGCCGAGTCACTGAATTCCTTCAAGCGAGAGCTGGATTTGTTTCTGGCTGGGGCGGAGATCACCTCTTACAGAAGGGAAGGTACTGCAGGGAATTCAGGGCCAGAGTGATCTCCTGGGCTAGTTTCCATCGCCTAGATGGGTCGGAGAGGAATTTCCCAGATATTTTCCCCCAAATTGGCCTGGGTTTTTCTCTTTTCCCAGGAGGTCCCATGGTTTGGGGGGAGATGGACAGTATATGTTGTGATACACAAGGTATCCCCATCGTGTGGGACAGGGTGGATGGACCAGAGGGTCTTTACCTGTCTGTCATTGTTCGTACATCCTAAGCCTGCGCTGGGATAACTGCTGCCATTCAACTGGCTAAAGCCACAGCTTAGCAGCACAGAGCCCTGGGAAGTAACCTGCACTGACCGTACTCACTAGGCCACCGGGTGGAATTGTTATCTGGAGTGAGTCAGAGGTACCCAAGCTCCCAGTGCTGGTTCCATGTCCCATTCACGGGTCAGGCTGCCTGGTCAATCATTACCACTGCTCTGGAGTAGCTGCCAGCTTAGGTATCAGATTACAGAGTCGACCACAGAGGGTTGATAGCAAAATACTGTGGATGTTGGAAATCCGAAATAACAACAGAAAATGCTGGAAAAACTCAGCAGGCCAGTCAACATCCGTGGAGAGAAAATAGAGTCAACGTTTCGAGTCAAACCCTTTGTCAAGACAACAGAGGGTTGACTTTACCCCAACCTTCTGTACCAAACGTCCCAACTTGGAGCCATCTGTACCCCAAAGAGACCCACATCTCTCACCCAAGGAGGGCAGTTATGAGGGGCACGGTGAGCGGCAAAACACACCATAAGATGTGCGAGTGCATTACCACCATCCCTGCACCCATAGCTTGGACACACCCCATACCCCACTAATGGGCAGAGATTCAGCAGCCAGCACTGACCCTAGAATATATGAGCACGAGTTCCAGCTCGTTGCACCTGCTGGGAGAAGCAATTTGATTGGAAGAAGCCTTGAGGAACATCCTCAGAAGGCACTAGGCTCTGGTGTAACTGGAGTTACTGAGTATTCCTCACTGAGGACACTGGGGGAATTACCAGGGTTTGGAAATACAGAGTGTGGTAGAAATAGTGATGAGCTTAATGTAAACAGATCACAATGAGGTTCCCATAGTTGGAACCTTACTACAGTGCATTGTTGAGGCAAGTCCCGTTCACCCATCACCCCCTGTGCTCGCTGACCTACACTGGCTCCCGGTCCAGAAACGTCTCACTTAAAATTCTCATCCTAGTCTTCAAATCCCTCCGTGGCCTCGCCCCTCCATATCTGTGTAACCTCCTCCAGGCCTACAACCCTCCGAGATCTCTGCGCTCCTCCAATTCCGGCCTCTTGCTCATCCCCAATTTTCATCGCTCCTTGGAATTCCCTCCCTTAACCTCACTGCCTCTCTACCTTTCTTTCCTCCTTTAAGATGCTCCTTAAAACCTACCTCATCTGTCCTAATATGTCCCGATATGGCTCGGCAGCAAATTTTGCCCGATAACGCTTGTGTGAAGCACTTTGTGACCGTTTACTATGTTAAAGGCACTATATAAGTGCAAGTTGCTGCTGTTGTACAATATGGGCCATTGGCTCATTTGTGAGAGTCACAGAACCAGATTACGGTCAATAACGTAAGGATGTCCTTTTGTTCCTGTGGAGTAGTAACCAGGGAAGGAACGCACACAAACAACACAACGGGCAGCACGGTGGCATAGTGGTTAGCACTGTTGCCTCACAGCGCCAGGGACCCAGGTTCGAATCCGGCCTCGGGTGACTGTCTGTGTGGAGTTTGCACATTCTCCCGTGTTTGCGTGGGTTTCCTCCGGGTGCTCCGGTTTCCTCCCACAGTCCAAAGATGTGCGGGTTAGGTTGATTGGCTATGATAAATTGACCCTTAGTGTTCGGGGGATTAAATACGTGGGGTTACGGGGATAGGGTGGGATATGCGTTGGTGTAGGGGTTACGGGGATCAGGTGGGATATGTGTCGGTGCAGGCTCGATGGGCCGAAATGGCCTCTATCTGCACTGTGTAACACTGGCGGCACACTATGTTACAGCTTGCCATGAACAGAGGGACAACCAGTAAACTAAGACAAGAGTATATATAAACAAGGCGAAAATATATTTATAAACTCAGGGATATACCTGTTTATACACTGTATGAATGGAACCGCGTTTATGTGTTCAACCATAAATGTATTTTGATGCTTTGGCAACATAAGATGTACCTTATCATGCCAATAAAGCGATTTGTATTGTATTGTGTTTCTGTGATTCTGTGAACACTAGAGGTGTCAACATGACAGGGAACCAATTATTAATAAATCAATACGAGTATAATAGATTGGCACTCCCAGATACAAGGCAGTCACAGTCTGGTTAATCAGGTATCTCCGTGCCTGTTCTCTGACTGCAGAGTTTTTTGGTACTTTCCTTTCTTTGATTGCCGTGTGTAATTTCCAGTAAAACTATTTATTTTGACTTTTCCAAGTTCCCCCAGCTTTACTTTCACGCATTAAATCTATCCGACCTTAACCGAGAGAAGTTATTGTTGGCTTGAAAGACAGAATTACAGGAGGCCTCAGACCGCACCAAATAAAGCGTCAAAGATGAAAACTTTCTGGGTGCAATTCCGCAAGAAAATAAATCTCTCACCTCCTGTCATTTCTATCTTCACCAATGCTGCAGATTGCCCTCTGATGGACTTTCCCTTTACAATAAAAGTGATTGACTGTTGCATGTAGCTGCATCGTAAATTATCGCCATCACCTGGCCCGGCCCCACTTAACTCAGTTTCTCTCTCCACGATGCCACCTGACCTGCTGAGTGTTTCCAGCATTTTCTGTTGTTGTTTCAGAGTTCCAGCACCCGCAGTATTTTGCTATTGTAATTATTCAAGGAGATGGGACTAAAAGAACTTATTCAAACTAAAAGGTCGACTGATTGACATCAAATTATCCCGAGGGAAGGAAGCATGAAGGTTCAGACTAAAATTCTGTGGAAGAGTCGTGCCCGAGTCAGAGTATTGCAGAGTGCGAAATGTGTCGCCTCTCTCCAACAAAGGGGATGGGGATAGGCCGGGAAATTATAGACCAGTTAGTCTCACCTCAGTTGCTGGCAAATGATAATAAAGGTACAACATTACTAAACATCTAGAGAATTGGAAGATAACCCAAAGTTCCTCACAGCCAATTAATTATTTTTTTAAGCAGCTTTGGAGGGAAACGCGGCAGACAATGTGAGCTCAGCGAGGTCCCACAAACAGCAATGAATAAATGACCAGTTAAGTTGTTTTGGTTGAGGGAGGAATCTTGGCCAGGACACCAGGAGAACTCCCTGCTCTTCAAATGTTATAGATAATCATCATTTACATCCACAGTCCAGGCAGAGGGTATCACAGTTTAATGTCTCGTCTGAAAAGTGGCAGCTCCGACAGTGCAGCGGAACTCAGTACTGCACTGGGGAGTGTTGGCCTGGATTACGGGCTCAAATTCCAGAGTGGCACTTGAACCCAGGACCTTCTGATTCAGAGGCGAGAGTGCCACCCACTGAGCCACAGCTGATACGTGAAACAATGGAGAGGAGACAGGCCGGAACAGCAGAAGTAGATTCAGACAAAGGCTGTGACCGAGTTTCACTGGTCACGAGACATAAACAGCACTGTAGTTCAAACAGAAAGAGCAACAGCTCCCAGAAAACTCAAACCAAATGCTACATCTTGGCACGAAAGCTCATTCATACTCTGCAAATCCATTAATGATTCACTCGCCTCCTCATAAAAGCAGACTGGGCCCTCGGGAATATAATCAGTAATTTTTATCAGGGCTGCTCCCGAACGGCAGAGTGAGCAGGCTGATAGTTACCGTGATAACATGCACTGCCGGCATCACAAATACAACTACCGTCTTACTTCATTTACTATTTCTTTTCCTTTAAACTTGTCCCCTTCGTCCTCTCCCGCAAGCACCGTTACCCCGCCCCCCACCATTGCCCCGCCCCCTCCCCCACTCGCCCCCCCCCTCCCCCACCCCACTTACCGCCCCTCCCTCCACCATCACCTCCCCCTCCCCCACCCCACCCCTCCCTCACCTCGCCCCCTCCCCCCACTCACCGCCCCTCCCCCACCGCTCGCCACTCCCCCTCCACTCGCCGCCCCCTCCCCCCCATTCGCCGCCCCGCCCCTCCCCCCCACTCGCCGCCCCGCCCCTCCCCCCTCGCCTCCCCCACCCTACTCACTGCCCCTCCCCCACCCCTCCCCACCGCCCCTCCCTCCACCATCGCCTCCCCCTCACCGCCCCCCTACTCACCGCCCCGCCCCTCCCCACCCCTCGCCGCCCCCTCCCCCCACTCACCGCCCCTCGCCTCCCCCCACTCACCGCCCCGCCCCTCCCCCCCAACTCACCGCCCCGCCCCTCCCCCACGGCACCAGCCTCTGGCCAGGTGATTGCAGTCTTCAATTTAGCACAAAGAGAATGCAGTCACTTTAAACACACCCACATACATAACTGAAGCGCAAGGGTTTGCATAGTTAGACACGGCCCTGAACAGAGGGCAGCTCTGAACCATCACAGCTGGGTCAAGCTCCAAGATCAGAAATGTCTGGATAATGAGTCACGGAGAATGAATCAACCAGTCATTTCCTCAGGATTGCGTCAATGTTACACTGCAGGGCTTTAGAGCCTAGACTGAACCTTTCTTTTTTAAATTTATTCACAGGATGTGGGCGTTGCTGGCAAGGTCACCATTTATTGCCCATCCCTAACTTGCAGAGGTGGTGGTGGTGTTCCCCTGCGCGTGCTGCCCTTGTCCTTCTAGGTGGAAGAGGTCGCGGGTTTGGGAGGTGCTGCCGAAGAAGCCTTGGCGAGTTGCTGCAGTGCATCTTGTAGATGGTACACACTGCAGCCACGGTACGCTGGTGGTGGAGGGAGTGAATGTTTAAGGTGGTGGATGAGGTGCCAATCAAGCGGGCTGCTTTGTCCTGGATGGTGTCGAGCTTCTTGAGTGTTGTTGGAGCTGCACTCATCCAGGCAAGTGGAGAGTATTCCATCACACTCCTGACTTGTGCCTTGTAGATGGTGGAAAGGCTTTGGGGAGTCAGGAGGCGAGATACTCACCGCAGAATACCCAGCCTCTGGCCTGCTCTTGTTGCCACAGTATTTGTGACTGGTCCAGTTAAGTTCCTGGTCAATGGTGACACCCAGGATGTTGATAGTGGGGGATTCGGCGATGGTAATGCCGTTGAATGTCAAGGGGCGGTGGTTAGACTCTCGCTTGTTGGAGATAGTCATTGCCTGGCACTTGTGTGGCAAGAATGTTACCTGCCACTTATCAGCCCAAGTCTGAACATCATCCAGGTCTTGTTGCATGCGGGCATGGACGGCTTCATTATCTGAGGAGTTGCAAATGGCACTGAACACTGCAGTCATCAGCGAACATCCCCACTTCTGACTTTATGATAGAGGGAAGGTCATTGATGAAGCAGCTGAAGATGGTTGGGCCTAGGACACTGCCCTGAGGAACTCCTGCAGCGATGTCCTGGGGCTGTGATGATTGACCTCCAACGACCACAACCAGTGGAGCGTTTTCCCCGATTCCCATCGACTTTAGTTTTACGAGGGCTCCTTGATGCCACACTCGGTGAAATGCTGCCTTGATGTCACGGGAAGTCACTCTCACCTCACCTCTGGAAATCAGCTCTTTTGTCCATGTTTGGATCAAGGCTGTAATGAGGTCTGGAGCCGAGTGGTCTTGGCGGAACCCAAACTGGGCATCAGTGAGCAAGTTATTGGTGAGTGCCGCTTGATAGCACTGTCAATGACACCTTCCATCACTGCTGATGATTGAGAGTAGACTGATGGGGCAGTAATTGGCTGGATTGGATTTGTCCTGCTTTTTGTGGAGAGGACATACCTGGGCAGTTTTCCACATTGTCGGATAGATGCCAGTGTTGTAGATGTACTGGAACAGCTTAGCTAGAGGCGCGGCTAGTTCTGGAGCACAAGTCTTCAGCACGATAGCCGGGATGTTGTCGGGGCCCATAGACTTTGCTGTATCCAGTGCGCTCAGCCGTTTCCTGATATCACGTGGAGTGAATCGAATTGGCTGAATGGCTGTTGTGATGGTGGTGACCTCGGGAGTAGGCCGATATGGATCATCCACTCAGCACTTCTGGCTGAAGATGGTTGCAAATGCTTCAGCCTTGTCTTTTGCACTCATGTGCTGGGCTCCACCATCATTGAGGATGGGGAGATTGAGCCTCCCTCTCCAGTTAGTTGTTTAATGGTCCACCACCATTCACGACTGGATGTGGCAGGACTGCAGAGCTTTGATTTGATCCGTTGATTGTGGGATCGTTTAGCCCTGTCTATAGCATGCTGCTTCCGCTGTTTAGCATGCATGTAGTCCTGTGTTGCAGCTTCCCCAGGTTGGCACCTCATTTTACGACAATCCGGTAGTTTCATGGTCACCATTACTGATACTAGCTTTTAATTCCAGATTTATTTAATTGAATTGAAGCCCCCCAGCTGTCATGGTGAGATCTGAACTCATGTCTCCGGATTACTAGTCCAGTAACATGACCACTATGCAACCTTTCCCAATGTCTAGTCATACACTCCCAGGACAGGTACAACACTGGTTAGATACAGAGTAAAGCTCCCTCTACACTGTCCCATCAAACACTCCCAGGACAGGTACAACACTGGTTAGATACAGAGTAAAGCTCCCTCTACACTGTCCCATCAAACACTCCCAGGGCAGACAGCACGGGTTAGATACAGAGTAAAGCTCCCTCTACACTGTCCCATCAAACACTCCCAGGGCAGACAGCACGGGTTAGATACAGAGTAAAGCTCCCTCTACACTGTCCCATCAAACACTCCCAGGACAGATACAACACTGGTTAGATACAGAGTAAAGCTCCCTCTACACTGTCCCATCAAACACTCCCAGGACAGATACAACACTGGTTAGATACAGAGTAAAGCTCCCTCTACACTGTCCCATCAAACACTCCCAGGACAGGTACAGCACGGGTTAGATACAGAGTAAAGCTCCCTCTACACTGTCCCATCAAACACTCCCAGGACAGATACAACACTGGTTAGATACAGAGTAAAGCTCCCTCTACACTGTCCCATCAAACACTCCCAGGGCAGGTACAGCATGGGTTAGATACAGAGTAAAGCTCCCTCTACACTGTCCCATCAAACACTCCCAGGGCAGGTACAGCACGGGTTAGATACAGAGTAAAGCTCCCTCTACACTGTCCCATCAAACACTCCCAGGGCAGGTAGAGGCTTCAATGGGAGAGTTAAATGTACCAGAGGGATGGGCCAAATGGTCTCTCTCATTGTGGCTTTTCTTCATGACCGTCGGAGGTGAAATTTGCCTCAGTGCCATGCTTGGCAAATGGCCACTTGGGATGAGGTGGCAGAGGGCTGCCTGTGTCCATGGAACCTGAACACCAGTGGGATGCGGGGGGGGGGGATGGTAAAAAAAAAAGCACTGGTGACAAAAATCTTGAGCGAGACACCTACCGTTTTGACCCTGTTGAGCACGGTGACCCTGATGTAACCTCTACTGCTCTGTCGGAGATACAGGAAGTAAAGGGGAAAAGTCACCCACAGGTACACGCACGGAATCCAAACCAGGATCGTCTTCTGGAAGCATGGCGTCAGATCTGGACTGTCTGTGTGGAACGTAATGTTATGATCCTGTAACCAAGAGAAAGGGGAGAGGGCACAGAAAGAGGTCAGCATGGGAGAGGCGTAGCAACCCAAATAGCCGCTGAAATTAGTCAGTCACCCTTATTACAAGAGGTCCCAATGCCAGACTTCTCTATGGAGACAACTAGCTGATGATGCTCTAATGCTAGGGGGGCCCAGTATGCTGCGTTCCCACATGGAGAATCGAGAGACAGCTCGAGTTCACCACCACGAATACACCCAGACAACCAGCCCTTATTTCTCTGATAAACACAATGCCCCGATTCACCCTGGTAGGCAAATCCTGATCTGATAACCCAGTAACAAGGCTCTGTATCCAATGCAAACAAGGCAGCTTGAAACAAAGCAGAGTCAAAACGGCATCTATGTCCTGAACCACAACCACTTTGAATACCTGAGCAATCTCACAGAAAACAAATAAATGTAAACAGGGAACTCGAGCCATGGCTCGATGAAATGACTGGAGCAGCAGCATGGTGGACTGCCCTGGTCCTCAGATCCAATTCAGAGGGGGGGGGGGGGGGGGGGGAGAAGAACTGGCTCAGGTTAGAGACAATGGAAACCGCGACAGTCCCTCGGTGTTTGTGTGCAGGAGACCTGCTCCCAGCTCTACTGCAGTCTCAAAGACTATTGCCAGAGTCCACCCACCCCCCAATCCAAAGGATGGGTACGGTAGTGTAGTGGTTCTGTTACTGGACTAGTACTCCAGAGAAGGGAAGTTCAAATCTCACCACGGCAGTTTGTGAATTTGAATTCAGTAACAAAAGCTGGAAATAAGAATCTGGCATCAGTAAAAGTGAGCATGAAGCTGTTGGATTGTGGTAAAAACCCAACTGGTTCAGATGGGATGCATCCTAGGATGCTGAGGGAAGTGAAGGAAGAAATCGCAGAGGTACTGGCCATAATATTCCAATCCTCCTTAGATACAGGGGTGGTGCCAGAGAGGACTGGAGAATTGCAAATATTACACCATTGTTCAAGAAAGGGTGTAAAGATAAACCCAGCAACTACAGGCCAGTCAGTTTAACCTCAGTAGTGGGGAAGCTTTTAGAAACAGTAATCAGGGACAAAATTAACAGTCTCTTGGACAAGTGTGGATTAATTAAGGAAAGCCAGCACGGATTTGTTAAAGGTAAATCATGTTTAACTAACTTGATCCAAGTTTTTTGATGAGGTAACAGAGAGGGTTGATGAGGGTAATGCAGTTGACGTGGTGTACATGGATTTCCAAAAGGCATTTGACAAGTGCCAGATAACAGGCTTGCCAGCAAAGTTGAAGCCCGTGGAATAAAAGGGACAGTGGCAGCATGGATACAGAATTGGCTAAGTGACAGGAGACAGAGAGTAGTGGTGAACGGTTGTTTTTCGGGCTGGAGGAAGGTACACAGTGGTGTTCCCCAGGGGTCGGTTCGAGGACCACTGCTTTTCTTGATATATATTTATGACTTGGACGTGGGTGTACAGGGCCCAATTTCAAAATGTGCAGATGACACAAAACATGGAATAACAGTGAACAGTGAGGAGGAGAGTGATAGACAAATAGAATAGATGTATTTAAGGGGAGGCTGGATAAACAGGAGGGAGACAGACAGGCTGGTGAAATGGGCGGGCACGTGGCAGATGAAATTTAACACAGAAAAGTGCAAAGTGATACAATTTGGTAGAAAGAATGAGGAGAGGATACGTAAACTAAATGGTACAATCCTTAAGGGGGTGCATGAGCAGAGAGACCTGGGGGTATATGTGCACAAATCATTGAACTTGGCAGGGCAGGTTGAGAAAGCGGTTAAAAAAGCTTACGGGATCCTGGGCTTCAAGGTATAGAGTACAAAAGTGTGGCAATGATGATGAACCTTTATAAAACACTGGTTCGGCCTCAACTGGAGTACAGTGTCCAATTCTGGGCACCGCACTTTAGGAAGGATGTGAAGGCCTTAGAGAAGGTGCAGAAAAGATTTACGAGAATGGTTCCAGGGATGAGGGACTTCAGTTACGTGGACAGACTGGAGAAGCTGGGGTTGTTTTCCTTCGAGCAGAGAAGGTTGAGAGGAGATTTGATAGAGGTGTTCAAAATCATGAGGGGTCTGGACAGAGTAGATAGAGGGAAACTGTTCCCATTGGCAGAAGGGTGGGGAACCAGAGGACACAGATTTAAAGTGATTGGCAAAAGAACCAAAGACGACATGAGGAAAAACTTTTTTACGCAGCGAGTGGTTTGGATCTGGAATGCACTGCCTGAGCGGGTGGTGGAGGCAGACTCAATCACGGCTTTCAAAAGGGAGTTGGATAAGTGCCCGAGGGGAAAAAATATGCAGGACTATAGAGAAAGTGCCCTTGCAGAGAGCTGGTACGGGCTCAATGGGCCAAATGGCCTTCTTCCGTGCTGTAACCATTCTATGAAGTGTGAGGTGGTACATTTTGGTAGGAATGCTCCTTGGAAAATAAGCGTCTAAATAGGGTAAAGGAACAGCAGGATCTGGGGGTACAGATACACAAATCACCAAAAATAGCAACGAAGGCTAATAAGACCATCAAAAAAGCAAACCAAGCTCTGGGGTTCATTTCCAGAGGGATAGGATTGAAAAGCAGAGAAGTTATGTTAAACTGGTATCGAACCTTGGTCAGACCACACTGGGAGCACTGTGAACAGTTCTGGTCTCCAGATTATAAAACAGATGTAGTGACACTGGAGAAGATGCAAAAAGAATTACTAGGATGATACCAGAACTGAAGAATACACTTATTAAGACTGAACAGGCTGGGGCTCTTCACTCTAGAAAAGAGAAGACTGAGGGATGACCTGATAGAGGTATTTTGGACTATGAAAGGGTTCGATGGGGTAGACGTAGAGAAGATGTTTCCACTTGTGGGTGAGACCAGAACTAGGGGCCATAAATATAAGATAGTCACTAATAAACCCAGGAGAAACTTCTTTACCCAGCGAGCGGTGAGAATGTGGAGCTCGCTACCACAGGGAGTGGTTGAGGCGAATAGAATAGATGTATTTAAGGGGAGGCTGGATAAACAGGAGGGAGAAAGGAATAGAAGGATATGCTGATAGAGTGAGATGAAGAGGGGTGGGAGGAGGCTCGTGTGGAGCATGAACATCGGCACAGACAAGTGGGGACGAATGGCCTGTTTCTGTGCTGTAATTAGCGGAAATGGTAGCACAGTGGTTATGTTACTGGACTAGTAACCCAGAGACCTGGACTAGTAATCCAGAGGCCTGGACCAGTGACCCAGAGGCCTGGACTAGTGATCCAGAGGCCTGGACTAGTGACCCAGAGGCCTGGGCTAGTGATCCAGAGGCCTGGATTAGTGATCCAGAGGCCTGGACTAGTGATCCAGAGGCCTGGACTAGTGATCCAGAGGCCTGGACTAGTGATCCAGAGGCCTGGACGAGAACTCCAGAGACCTGGACTAGAACTCCAGAGACCTGGACTAGTGATCCAGAGGCCTGGACTAGTGATCCAGAGGCCTGGACTAATCCCACCACAGCAGCTGGGAATTTAAATTCAGTTAATTAAATAAATCTGGAATAAAAAGCTAGTATCAGTAATGGTGACCGTGAAACTACTGGATTGTCGTAAAGACCCATCTGGTTCACTAATGTCCTTTAGGGAAGGAAATCTGCCGTCCTTACCCGGTCTGACCTATTATGTGACTCCAGACCCACAGCAATGTGGTTGACTCTTAACTGCCGGCATCGACCTCGGCACTGGCTTCGGACACGGCACCGGCACACCCAGCCCAGTCAACCCTGCAAAGTCCTCCTCACCAACATCTGGGGACTTGTGCCAAAATTGGGAGAGCTGTCCCACAGACTGGTCAAGCAACAGCCTGACATAGTCATACTCACAGAATCATATCTTTCAGCCAATGTCCTGAACTCCTCCATCACCATCCCTGGGTATGTCCTGTCCCACCGGCAGGACAGACCCACCAGGGGTGGTGGCACAGTGGTATACAGTCGGGAAGGAGTGGCCCTGAGAGTCCTCAACATTGACTCCAGTCCCCATGAAGTCTCATGGCTTCAGGTCAAGCATGGGCAAGGAAACCTCCTGCTGATCGCAACCTACCGCCCTCCCTCAGCTGATGAATCAGTACTGCTCCATGTTGAACACCACTTGGAAGAAGCACTGAGAGTAGCGAGGGCACAGAATGTACTCTGGGTGTGGGACTTCAATGTCCATCACCAAGAGTGGCTCGCTAGCACCACTACTGACCGAACTGGCCGAGTCCTGAAGGACATAATTGCCTGTCTGGGCCTGCGACAGGTGGTGAGAGAACCAACACGAGGGAAAAACCTACTTGACCTCGTCCTCACCAATCTACCTGTCGCAGCTGCATCTGTCCATGACAGTATTGGTAGCAGTGACCACCGCACAGTCATTGTGGAGACTAAATCCCGTCTTCACAATGAGGACACCCTCCATCGTGTTGTGTGGCACTACCACCGTGCTAAATGGGATAGATTCAGAACAGATCTAGCAGCTCAAAACTGGGCATCCATGAGGCGCTGTGAGCCATCAGCAGCAGCAGAATTGTTCTGACGAAGGGTCATCAACCTGAAACGTTAACTCTGTTTTTCTCTCTCCATGGAAGCTGCCTGACCTGTTGAGTGTTTGCAGCATTTTCTGTTGTTATTTCAGATTTCCAGCATCCGCAGTATTTTGCTATTATAGCAGAATTGTATTCCGCTATTATAGCAGAATTGTATTCCACCACAATCTGTAACCTCATGGCCCGGCACATCCCTCACTCTACCATTACCATCAAGCCAGGGGACTAACCCTGGCTCAATGAGGAGTGTAGAAGAACATGCCAGGAGCAGCACCAGGCGTACCTAAAAATGAGGTGCCAACCTGGGGAAGCTGCAACACAGGACTACATGCATGCTAAAAAGCAGAAGCAGCATGTTATAGACAAGGCTAAACGATCCCACAATCAACGGATCAGGTCTAAGCTCTGCAGTCCTGCCACATCCAGTCGTGAATGGTGGTGGACCATTAAACAACTAACGGGAGGAGGAGGCTCCATGAATATCCCCATCCTCAATGATGGTGGAGCCCAGCACGTGAGTGCAAAAGACAAGGCTGAAGCGTTTGCAACGTTCTTCAGCCAGAAGTGCCAAGTGGATGATCCATATCGGCCTACTCCCGAGGTCCCCACCATCATAGAAGCCAGTCTTCCGCCAATTCAATTCACTCCACGTGATAGCAAGAAACGGCTGAACGCACTGGATACAGCAAAGGCTATGGGCCCAGACAACATCGCGGCTGTCGTGCTGAAGACTTGTGCTCCAGAACTAGCCGCGCCTCTAGCCAAGCTGTTCCAGTACAGCAACAACACTGGCATCTATTTGACAATGTGGAAAACTGCCCAGGTATGTCCTGCCCACAAAAAGCAGGACGAATCCAATCCAACCACTTAACGTCCCCGTCAGTCTACTCTCAATCATCAGCATGGAAGGCGTCGACAGTGCTATCAAGCGGCACTTACTCACCAATAACCTGCTCGCCGATGCCCAGTTTGGGTTCCACCAGGACCACTCGGCTCCAGACCTCATTACAGCCTTGGTCCAAACATGGACAAAGGAGCTGAATTCCAGAGGTGAGGTGAGAGTGACTGCCCTGGACATCAAGGCAGCATTTGATCGAGTGTGGCATCAAGGAGCCCTAGTAAAACTGAAGTCAATGGGAATCAGGGGAAAACTCTCCACTGGCTGGAGTCATACCTAGCACAAAGGAAGATGGTTGTGGTGATTTCATCACAGCCCCAGGACATCGCTGCAGGAGTTCCTCAGGGCAGTTCCTAGGCCCAACCATCTTCAGCTGCTTCATCAATGACCGTCCTTCCAACATAAGGTCAGAAATGGGGATGGTCGCTGATGACTGCAGTGTTCAGTGTCATTCGCAACTCCTCAGATAATGAAGCAGTCCATGCCCGCATGCAACAAGACCTGGACAACATTCAGGCTTGGGCTGATGTGTGGCACAAATGTTACCTGCCACCTAAGTGCCAGGCAATGACTATCTCCAACAAGCGAGCGTCTAACCACCGCCCCTTGACATTCAACAGCATTACCATCGCCAAATCCCCCACCATCAATATCCTGGGGGTCACCATTGACCAGAAACTTAACTGGACCAGCCACATAAATACTGTGGATGCAAGAGCAGGTCAGAGGCTGGGTATTCTGCGGCGAGTGTCTCACCTCCTGACTCACCAAAGCCTTTCCACCATCTACAAGGCACAAGTAAGGAGTGTGATGGAATACTCTCCACTTGCCTGGATGAGTGCAGCTCCAACAACACAAGAAGCTCGACACCATCCAAGACATAAGAAATAGGAGCAGGAGTAGGCCATTTGACCCTTCGAGTCTGCTCCGCCATTCAATAAGATCACGGGAGCCTACTAGTTCGGCACCCCATCCACCAGCTTAAACATTCACTCCCTCCACCACCGGCGTACCGTGGCTGCAGTGTGTACCATCTACAAGATGCACTGCAGCAACTCGCCAAGGCTTCTTCAGCAGCACCTCCCAAACCCGCGACCTCTACCACCTAGAAGGACAAGGGCAGCAGGCACAAGGGAACACCATCACCTGCAAGTTCCCCTCCAAGTTACACACCATCCTGACTTGGAAATATATCGCCATTCCTTCATCGGCACTGGGTCAAAATCCTGGAACTCCCTCCTCGCAGCATTGTGGGAATACCCTCACCACAGGGACTCTAGCGGTGGCTCACTATCACCTTCTCGAGGGCAATTAGGGATGGGCAATAAATGCTGGCCTTGCCAGTGACACCCACATTCTAGGAACGAATAATTTTTTTAAATGTTTCATAAAGACAAGTTAATCTTCTCTGAGGGGAACAAACTAACAAAAGGACAAGCGGCTAGCCACCCACGCACTTTCCTATCTGCGAATCACACTCCATCAGCACAAGGGAAGGAATTACTGACAAGTGACTGGAATACTGAGCCTGCGTGGCAATCAACAGGCAGAATCTGTACAAGAGCTGTCCTGGGAGAACATGCCGCTCCGCTCCAACCTTGGACACATCCCTAGCGAGATGGCAGTGGAACACGGTCTCTATTTCTGGGCACTTGTCCTTCGGAAAGACATTGATGCATTGGAGAAAGATCAGGGACAAGCAGCAAGGGAGGTTCCAGTCTCCAAATTCTAACACAAGGGAGCCACGCAGCCAGTTGGTTTCCTTGAAGCAAGGACACCAGAGATGACGGAGGTCCTTAAGCTGCTGCATGGTACAAGTATGTAAGTGTACGTGGGCTGCTTAACCGGAACCACTACCACAGAACAAGTACAGTGTTAATCACCATCAAACCAGACAAGAGATTAGAAAAGACCACCCCAACCCTTCCACATGGAATTAACTTCATCTGCACAGATCAAACTGACACACAGTCCTGTCCCTAACCAGCTTTTTGTTTGGCAGGTCTCCCAGCAATCATGGGCCAACAGTTCTGCATAATGGAGCCCAATTCAGCAAGGACATGGGGTACAATCTGTCCCTTCACGTCCTCCAGAGCAGGCCACAGCTGGGAACACAAGCATCCTTCCAACAAATGAAGTGTTTGTATGATCCAGCTCACTGTTCAATCACCAGTTTGGAAAATCTTCTTAGAATCCAGTTGGTACAAACAATTCACTCCCACAGGATCCTCCTGAAAATATTCTCAGCAGAACAGGACACGTCAAGTCTAACGGCAAACATCCACTACAAACCCACCGACTCCCACAGCTTCTAATCTCTTTTACTTCTTTTGGTTCTTTTATTCTTTTGTCCGATCGCAGCCCTGCCTTCGATCTAGTTCCTTTTCTCTCCAGTTTTGAAGAAGGGTCAAACCCGAAACGTCAACTCAAATTTCTCTCCACGGATGTTGCCTGACTTGCTGAGTTTTTCCAGCATTTTCTGTTGTTATTTCGGATTTCCAACATCTGCAGTATTTTGCTATCGTACACTTCCTCCCACCCCGCCTCCTGTAAGGACTCTATTCCATTCTCCCAGTTTCTCCGTCTCCGCCGCATCTGCTCCGACGATGCCACCTTCCACCATTTCCTTTTTCCTCAACCGAGGATTCCCCTCTACTGTGGTTGACACGGCCCTCGACCGTGTCCGTTCTATCTCCCGCACTTCTGCCCTCACCCCTGCCCCTCCCTCCCAGAACCACGATAGAGTTCCGCTTGTCCTCACCTTTCACCCCACCAGCCTCCACATTCAACGGATCATCCCCTGCCATTTCCGCTACCTCCAGCGTGATCCCACCACCAAACGCATCTTCCCCTCCCCTCCCCTTTCAGCATTCCGTAGGGACCGCTCCCTCCGAGACACCCTAGTCCACTCCTCTATCACCCCCAGCACCCCTTCCCCTTCGCCCGGCACCTTCCCCGTGCAAGCGCAGGAGATGCAACACATGCCCTTATACCTCCCCACTGTCCAGGGCCCCAAACACCCCTTCCAGGTGAAACAGCGATTTACTTGTACTTCTCGCAATTTAGTATACTGTATTCGCTGCTCACGATGCGGTCTCCTCTACATTGGGGAGACCAAACGCAGATTGGGTGACAACTTTGCGGAACACCTCCGTTCACTCTGTAAGGGTGACCCGGAGCTCCCGGTCGCCTGTCATTTCAATTCACCGCCCCATTCCCACTCAGACCTCACCGTCCGCGGCCTCTTGCATTGTTCCACGGAAGCTCAGCGTAAGCTCGAGGAACAGCACCTCATCTTCCGATTAGGCACTTTACAGCCTTCCGGACTCAACATCGAGTTCAACAATTTCAGATCATAACCTCGGCCCCTATCACATATATATATATTTTTTATCCACACTTTGTTTGTGTCTGTTCTTCCCTCCCACAGGGCAGCTGTCGCTCACTCTGCCAGCGCAATTCACACTTCATCTAGAGCCATCCTTTGTCTCTTAACCTGTCCCATTACCACCTCCTCTCGCCTTGAGTATCTCTCAATCTCAATTCAATTCAATTCAAATCGCTTTATTGGCATGACAAGTTACATCTTATGTTGCCAAAGCATCGGAAAACATTCATGTTTGTTCACAAAAATACAGATCTATCCATACAGTGTATAAACAGATATATCCCTGAGTGTATAAATATACTTTCATATAATTTATATATACTCTTTTCTTGTATTTAGTGGTTGTCCCTCTGTTTATGGCAAGCTGTAACATAGTGTGCCGCTAGTGTTACACAATTTCTCTCTTCCCCTAGTAGGTATGGGAGTTTTTGGTCGTCATTCAAATTTCTGAATTCCGGGCATATTTTTGTGAATTTTGGGTAGAAATTCTCCCTTATGCCCTGATATTTTCTACAAGCTGTGCTCTCTCAATGTCTCTCAATCTCTCCTGCCTTCTATCCTATCACAGACCTTCCCTTTTGTTCTTTTATCCCTCCCCCTTTTCCCAGCCCCTAAACTTGTTTTCCATTGCCTGCTTTTTTCCAGTTCTGACGAAAGGTCTTCGACCCGAAACGTTGACTCGGTTTCTCTCTCCACGGATGCTGCCTGGCCTGCTGAGTATCTCCAGCGTTTTCTGTTATTACGTCAAGTCTAATGTTCTGCCTCGGGCACTTTCCGAGCACAGCCTGAATTTCCAGACATTTGATACTTTAACCACAGTTGCTCACTGTAACTGAAACATTATCAGTGCTTCACACGCCGATTCACTGCGAAGGGCAGTGACTGCTCCAATATGGGAAAGTGTAGCAGCAACATCAAACCAGGCTGGGGCGAATGGCCAGCTCATCTATCGTTGGTATGAGTTGAGGGAGGAACGTTGGCCTGGGAAACCGAGGAGACTTCCCAACTAGACGGGACCTTGGCTTAAGGTCTCATCCAAACAACGGCACTTAGAATCACGGAACATTTCCAGCCTAGATGGTGTGCTCAAGTCCTTGAGTGGGGCTCGAACCCACGAGCTTATGACGCAAAGGAAAGAGTCCAACTGAGCCACGCTGACGGGGATCAGTGGAAACCTGGTCCAACTGCCATTTCGTTAGAAAACAATGTATCTCGCCATGAGGAAATCCACAGAGGAGATTTCTGGTGGTTCTGACGAAGGGTCGTCGACCTGAAACGTTAACTGTTTCTCTCTCCACAGATGCTGCCTGACCTGCTGAGTATTTCCAGCATTTTCTTTTTTTACTTCAGATTTCCAGCATCCGCAGTATTTTGTTTCTAAACTTCGTTCGGCACAGATCGCCATTCCTGCACTTTTTTTCCTCAACTTCCAAGAAAACAAAAAGGACTTGCATTTTCTACAGCACCTTTCACAACCTCAGGATGTCTCAAAGCGCTTTACAGCCAATGAAGTACTTTTTGAAGTGTATTCACTGTTGTAATGTAGGAAACGCAGCAGCCAATTTGCGCACAGCAAGCTCCCACACACAGCAATGTGATAATCTCCAGATAATCTGCTTTAGTGATGTTGAACAAGGGATAAATATTGGCCCCGGGACACCAGGGAGAACTCCCCTTCTCTTCTACCATATAGTGGCTGTGGGGTCTTTTACATCCACCCGAGGGGGCAGACAGGGCCTCAGTTCAACACTTCATCTGAAAGACGGCACCATCGACAGTGCGGCGCTCCCGCAGTCCTGCCCCTCCGACAGTGCAGCGCTCCCTCAGTACTGCCCCTCCAACAGCGCAGCGCTCCCTCAGTACTGCCCCTCCAACAGCGCAGCGCTCCCTCAGTACTGCCCCTCCGACAGTGCAGCGCTCCCTCAGTACTGCCCCTCCAACAGCGCAGCGCTCCCTCAGTACTGCCCCTCCAACAGCGCAGCACTCCCTCAGTACTGCCCCTCCAACAGCGCAGCGCTCCCTCAGTACTGCCCCTCCGACAGTGCGGCGCTCCCTCAGTACTGCCCCTCCGACAGTGCGGCGCTCCCTCAGTACTGCCCCTCCGACAGTGCGGCGCTCCATCAGTACTGCACTGGGAGCATCAATCTAGATTACATGCTCAAGTTTCTGGTGTGGAACTTGAACCATCGACCTTCTGACTCGAAGCACGAATGCTACCCACTGAGCCACGGCTGACACCGTATTGACTTCAATTTCTTGGCACCAACACCAAGCTATTAAAAACTGGGGACAGGGTTGGAACAGGCTCCCGGGGAGAGGGGAGATTTTAAGTTTTCCGGTAGGAAACGGCTGGTTTCGGTGAGATTCTCGCCATCCCCGATTAACATACGATCGATTGACGTCCCAGTCGGAATGGGCAGGGCAGCGGCCACCCAGGGAAGATCTGGCTGGTCCTTGGCCCTCTGGTAAATGTGGAGACTGGGGTTCCTGGGGAGGGGGTTCGTATGGTACAGAAGGGGGGGGGGGGAAAGAGAGAGCGGGGTGCAGGGAGAGACCCAACCTTTGCCAAGTATAAAACTCTTCTTGAATGACCTCGTCTGCCTCCAATCCTCTTCACTTGACCGCATCGGGCAGGGAAACTCGCGATTCCCCCTCGCAGGTCGGAGTTCAAATCGCAGTCGAATGGACGTGATTGGACGCCGATCTGTTTGCTTTGAGAAGGACTTGGCTAGCTTCAGGCGGGTGGCTGTGTCGCTGGCTCAGAAGAGCGGGTTACAATTAAAGACAGTGGGACCCAGGCAGGACATCAGTGGGCAAGTCCCTTGGACGATGTGAACGGCCGGCACATTGGGGACAGTTAAAATCCACCCCCTGGTTTCACAATCCAAGATCTCCAATCAGACTGACTGAATCCAAGGTCAGGGCCAAAGATATTACTTTTTAAAATAAAATATATTGGACATCCCGTGGCGAGGCTCACAGTCAGTCGGCGTGCGAGGCCACGTTCAGCTGTCCACTGGGCAGTGTGTGCAGTCTGGCCTCTCCCCGTGTCACCGCTGTAAAATATGGGAAAGCTGGGGTCAAGTCAAGGGATGCCGTTACTCAAGGGGAGATTGAGGATTGGGAAGTCCCGGGTCATGCGCAGTGATCTCTCCCACATACAGCACGTCAGGAGCTGCCTGTCCTCTGCTGATCCTCCACTTCTTCCTCCAGGTGGTGTAAATGGAGGGATTCCCACTGGTGGCAGCAGTGGCTCTCACCAGACGGGACGGGACAGGACGGAGGGAGCTAACCAATCACCACAACCCAAGTAGCAGCAGAAACAAACTGACCGACGACAGCACAGCAACAGTGCGAGAACAGAGGGAAAGATACTCCAGAGCTCTTTAAATTCATTGCCAATAGTTCGAGTCCTGATCAACCCCAGACACATTTTATACACGGTGGAATTATCATCGAGGGGCCGGCACAGCTGAACGGTGGGAGATTGCATGCAGCATGTTTCCAAAATACTTCAAATTATTTACAGTTTTGACGTCACTTCCCACCCATTTGTTTGCTGTCGTAAACTGGGCAACAACCTAGTGGAACAGCTCTGCACTCAGTTTTCCCCACTCTCCAAGTAATGGCCACAAACGGAGCGAGCTGCGGAAGAACACACAGGCTGATGATTCACTCCAACTCCAAACATTTATCTCCACCCAAATAGAACAGGAAAGAAAGAAAAACACAAAAAAAAAAATCAGAAACCATTTGTTGATATATTCACAGCATCAACAGGACTCGCGCACTGGGAATCCAGCATCTGTGCAGCAACGCACGGGTCACTCACTGCCATCTCGCCCAATTCCCACAGCGCTCGACACGGACATTATACACTGGGGCAATGACAAGTAGAAGGGATCAACAGATACAGTGGGGAGGTGGGATCAGGGGAGACGGGGAGGAGGAGGGGGGATTAGGGGACACGGGGAGGAGGTGCGGCGATGGTTGGGGACACGGGGAGGAGGAAGAGGGATTGGGAGGCACGGGGAGGAGGAGGAGGGGGGGGGATTGGGGGAGACGGGGAGGAGGTGCGGCGATGGTTGGGGACACGGGGAGGAGGAGGAGGGTGGATTGGGGGAGATGGGGAGGAGGAGGAGGGATTAGGGGACACGGGGAGGAGGGGGTGAGCACTGTTGGTTTACACAGATCAGAAAACTGGCAGCTGCCCCCCCATCACTGCTGTAACCGCCTGTGGTAAACCACTTTTATCGTTACACTATAGTTATCACTGTTGTATTGTTATCACCGTTATCACTGTTGTATCACGATACGAGGTCGCCTCTTGTCGCGCTGTTATACCTGGGCTGACCACCTCCGACTCCGCCCATGGCTCCACCTACCTGCCCAGATATAAAGGTAGTCGACTGGCTGGTATTCCTCCTTGTTGGACCCGATCACCCACGAGGGTGGGCTCTGTTATTTAGTCAATAAAAACCTTTAGTTACGTTCCTAACTCGTCGCTTTTTATTGGACGAATTGATAGGTATATCAATTTTATTGACTAAATTTTAAAGATGTCTACTACTGGCCAGCCAGAAGCCCTCCCAGAAGCACAGCCACAGCAGCTTTCAGACACCGGGCTACACCAGCCACACCAGCCGGCTTGGCTGCAAGCCCTCAAACCACCGTACCTGGATCTAAACCCACAGGCAGCAAACTCAGCCCTCAACTTCAAACACTGGCTGGACTGCTTCGAATCCTACCTGGAAGAATCCGGCGCCCCGCAGAGATCCAAACTAAGACTTCTGAACGCCCAAGCGAGCCCGAGAGTATACGCACTCATCCAGGATACGACTACATACGAGGCCGCTATCAACCTACTGAAACAGCAGTACCGCAGCCCGGTAAATTACATGTACACCAGGCACCTCCTAAGATCCCGCCCGCAACAGCCAGGAGAGTCTGTAGCTGAATTTTTACGGGCGCTAAGAGCACTCGGCAGGAACTGTGACTTTAAAGCGGTGACGGCTGTTGAAAATACGGAAGATAATATCCGCGATGCCTTTGTGAAAGGCCTACGGTCCGACTACTCACGGCAAAGACTGCTTGAAGCTAAAGACCTCGACCTGGACAAAGCTGAAGCCCTCGCTCTCTCCCTGGAGGTGGCCCATCAGGACCAGGAGGCGTTTTCCAGGTACTGCTCGCGACCCTGGGACTCGGGCCCGACCCCTACCGCAATACCCTTCGCAGCGCCGCCCCCGGGACCTACCTCAGCGTTGGCGTCCCGGACCCGACCGGGCCCGCCACCCCCGGTACCGGCTCCGACATCGGGCACCCGCGATCGGGCCGCCGGCTGCTTCTTTTGCGGCCAGGAGAAGCACCCGAGGTCGCGCTGCCCAGCCAGGAACTCTACCTGCGCAACCTGCAGGAAGAAAGGCCACTTCTCTAAGGCCTGCAGGAGCGGATCTTCAGAGGCCAGCAGTGCCTCATGCGAACTGTGGGGGCGGCCATCTTCTTTCACGGCAACTGAGGCCAGTATCCCCACACGTGAGTCATGGGGGCGGCCATCTTTGATCAAGGCAACCGACCCCAATAGTGCCTCATGTGAGTTATGGGGGCAGCCATCTTCTCCGCCATTTTGTCCTACCTCGTGGGAGACGCCATTTTACCCACCACGCCCGACTGCCACCGGGCCCCCGGACCCGACGACCGCCTCGCCCGCAGACGACAACGACTCGCTTACCTACGCACTGGCCTCCGTCACTCTGGATCAAGCCCGCCCACACCACCTGTCCAAGTCGATGATGGACATCAAAGTAAACGGCCACGCCACGACCTGCCTGTTCGACAGCGGAAGCACGGAGAGCTTCATCCACCCAGACACGGTGAGCCACTACTCCCTCCCTGTCCTGCCAACGCGCAACCGAATCTCGATGGCATCGAGGTCCCACGCCACGGACATTAGCGGCTACTGTGCTGTGACCTTGTCGGTTAAGGGTACAGAGTATAAAAACTTTAAACTCCTCGTCCTCCCCCAGCTCTGCGCTGCCGTCCTACTAGGGCTGGACTTCCAATCCCACCTCCAAAGTGTAACCCTAGCATACGGTGGACCCCTCCCCCCACTCACAGTCGACAACCAGCGAAGGTTAAACCGCCCACCGCGTCACACCTGCAGCCTATCCACCCTCAAGGTGCCGCCACCTTCCCTGTTCGCTAACCTCACCCCCGACTGCAAACCCGTCGCTACCAAGAGCAGGCGGTACAGCGCTGGGGACAGAGCTTTCATTAGCTCTGAGGTGCAGCGTCTCCTGAAGGAGGGCATCATCGAGGGGAGCAACAGCCCCTGGCGTGCCCAGGTCGTGGTCGTTAAGACCGGCGATAAAAATCGCCTGGTCATCGACTACAGCCAGACCATAAACAGATACACCCAGCTGGACGCATACCCCCTTCCCCGCATATCTGACATGGTCAATCAGATTGCACAATACCGCGTATTCTCGACCATCGACCTTAAGTCGGCCTACCACCAACTCCCTATCCACCCCGAGGACCGCCAGTACACCGCCTTCGAGGCGAATGGGCGCCTATACCACTTCCTTAGGGTCCCCTTCGGTGTCACCAACGGGGTCTCGGTCTTCCAAAGGGAGATGGACCGGATGGTTGACCAGAACGGACTGCAGGCCACATTCCCCTACCTAGATAACGTCACCATCTGCGGCCGCAACCGGCAGGACCACGACGTGAATCTGGAGAAATTCCTCCGTACAGCCCAACGGCTGAACCTCACCTACAATAAGGAGAAATGTGTGTTTAACACCTCGCGCCTTGCCATCCTTGGCTGTGTAGTAGAGAACGGACTCATCGGCCCCGACCCCGAAAGAATGCGCCCCCTCATGGAGCTACCCCTCCCCCACTGCCCTAAGGCACTTAAGAGAACCCTGGGGCTCTTCGCCTACTATGCCCAATGGGTGCCCAATTATGCGGACAAAGCCAGACCCCTCATGAAGTCCACATCCTTCCCCCTTACGGAGGAAGCGTGCGCAGCCTTCTCCCTCATTAAGGGAGACATTGCCAAGGCCACTATGCACGCAGTGGATGAGTCCATCCCCTTCCAAGTCGAGAGCGATGCATCCGACTTCGCCCTAGCCGCCACCCTTAACCAGGAGGGGAGACCGGTGGCCTTCTTCTCAAGGACCCTACAGGGCCCTGAGATCCGACACTCGTCGGTCGAGAAGGAGGCCCAGGCGATTGTGGAGGCGGTACGACGCTGGAGGCACTACCTGGCAGGCAAACGATTTACCCTCCTTACCGACCAACGTTCGGTCGCTTTTATGTTTAATAACAAGCTGAGGGGCAAAATCAAGAATGACAAGATCTTGAGGTGGAGAATCGAGCTCTCCACCTACGATTATGATATCTTGTACCGGCCAGGTAAGCTGAACGAACCCCCCGATGCTCTGTCACGAATTACATGCGCCAGCGCGCAAAGTGATAGACTTCAGACCCTCCACAACGACCTCTGCCACCCCGGGGTCACCAGACTTTACCACTTCATTAAGGCCCGCAACCTGCCCTACTCCATCGAGGAGGTCAGGACCATGACCAGGAACTGCCAGACCTGTGCCGAGTGCAAACCGCACTTCTTTAGGCCGGACAGAGCAAGCCTGATCAAGGCCACCCGCCCCTTCGAGCGCCTGAGCATCGACTTTAAGGGGCCCCTCCCGTCCTCTGACCGTAATGTGTACTTCCTCAACATTGTTGATGAGTACTCCCGTTTCCCCTTTGCCTTCCCCTGCCCAGACATGACCAGTACCACGGTCATTAAATGCCTGAACGACCTCTTCGCCTTGTTCGGGTTCCCAAACTATATACATAGTGACCGGGGCTCCTCTTTCATGAGCGAGGAACTCCGTCAGTTCCTACTAGCGAGAGGTATTGCAGCAAGTAGGACCACCAGCTACAACCCCCGAGGGAACGGCCAGGTGGAAAGAGAGAACGCGACGGTATGGAAGGCCGTCCTCTTAGCCTTAAAGTCTAAGGGCCTCCCAACCTCCCGCTGGCAGGAAGTCCTCCCGACAGCGCTGCACTCCATCCGGTCACTACTTTGCACTGCCGTTAACGCCACCCCCCATGAACGAATGTTTGTTTTCCCCAGGAAGTCGACTACGGGAACCACTCTACCAATCTGGCTGACCTCTCCGGGGCCCGTCTTGCTGCGAAAGCACGTGAGGGCCCATAAAACAGACCCCCTGGTCGAGAGGGTGAACCTCCTGCACGCCAACCCCCAGTACGCCTACGTGGCTTACCCAGACGGGCGGGAGGACACTGTCTCCTTACGAGACCTCGCACCCTCGGGCACTCCGGAGACACCACCTTTACCCCCCCCCACCACCCCCCCAATTCCAGCCCAGGTAGACGGCATGCCGGAACCCCACGAGCCTTCGCCGACCACGCAGACACCAGCACTAACACCGGATAATGCAGCACCGCCGCTGCGACGATCGGAGAGGCTTACGAGGCCTCCGGACAGACTGACATACCAGAACTGGTAGTACACTTCACCCCGCCGGACTCAAATCTAAACAAGGGGTGAATGTGGTAAACCACTTTTATCGTTACACTATAGTTATCACTGTTGTATTGTTATCACCGTTATCACTGTTGTATCACGATACGAGGTCGCCTCTTGTCGCGCTGTTATACCTGGGCTGACCACCTCCGACTCCGCCCATGGCTCCACCTACCTGCCCAGGTATAAAGGTAGTCGACTGGCTGGTATTCCTCCTTGTTGGACCCGATCACCCACGAGGGTGGGCTCTGTTATTTAGTCAATAAAAACCTTTAGTTACGTTCCTAACTCGTCGCTTTTTATTGGACGAATTGATAGGTATATCACCGCCCAATTAATGCAAGCCAGGACCAGGAGCGAGCGGGGTGACTGATGACAGCACCATTTCCCTGCTGCGATTGGAGCTCACAACCAGCTGCCAGTTTCCAAGTAAAGTGAGTCTGAGCCCTCTCAATCCAGTGCCTTGTGGGTGTGGGCTCACAACTAGCCCAACTCATTACCAACCTGAACTAAACGCCAAAACTACTCCAGGAAGCCCACTCAAGTGAGTGGTGTCACAATCCCACTGGGCGCTGCCTAATATTAGGGTTAAGGAATTGACAAGGGCACTGTAGAGCGAGCTTTACTCTGTATCTAACCAGTGCTGTACCTGCCCTGGGAGTGTTTGATGGGACAGTGTAGAGGGAGCTTTACTCTGTATCTAACCCGTGCTGTACCTGCCCTGGGAGTGTTTGATGGGACAGTGTAGAGGGAGCTTTACTCTGTATCTAACCAGTGCTGTACCTGCCCTGGGAGTGTTTGATGGGACAGTGTAGAGGGAGCTTTACTCTGTATCTAACCCGTGCTGTACCTGCCCTGGGAGTGTTTGATGGGACAGTGTAGAGGGAGCTTTACTCTGTATCCAACCCGTGCTGTACCTGTCCTGGGTGTGTTTGATGGGACAGTGTAGAGGGAGCTTTACTCTGTATCTAACCCGTGCTGTACCTGTCCTGGGAGTGTTTGATGGGGACAGTGTAGAGGGAGCTTTACTCTGTATCTAACCCGTGCTGTTCCTGCCCTGGGAGTGTTTGATGGGAGCAGGCACCCTAGCCTATTCCCAGCATCACTGCTGTAATGAGCTCAAAAATCAGTCAAAAACCTGAATATACAGCGAGGTGCAACACGTACAATTTGACGACAAAACTCAGTTTGCCATCAGCAGAAAGTGTTGTTGCTGCCAATCCATTATCCAATTGTGGTTAGAAACAAGACCAAGACCACTGATAGCGCAGCAAGCAGCATCCGGCAGCAACACACCACCCACTGACAGCATCTTGATTCACTCGCTGCCTTTGTAAACTTCGGATAGTGGACAAGTCTGCAAACTTCAATCTGCACCACAAACCGTCATTAGGACTTGATTCTCAAAACTGTAGCCTTATTTGGAGCACACACTTGCTGCTGCCTGTCTGCAGTGCTCTGCATCATCCTCCCGCGCCCTCTGACCCTCCTGCCCACGGCTGCCCTTACTTCTCGTAACCTTATAGGTCTTGCACAGTTAAGAGAATTCACCTCTTCATTAAACTATCGTTCAATAGCGCAGACAATGAACGAGTGACCCCTCGACAGTGCGGTCTGTCACTGTCTGACCCCTCGATAGTGCGGCCCCGTCACTGTGTGACTGACCCCTCGATAGTGCGGCCCCGTCACTGTGTGACTGACCCCTCGATAGTGCAGCCCCGTCACTGTGTGACTGACCCCTCGATAGTGCAGCCCTGTCACTGACTGTCTGGCCCCTCGATAGTGCGGCCTGTCACTGTGTGACTGACCCCTCGATAGTGCAGCCCCGTCACTGTGTGACTGACCCCTCGATAGTGCAGCCCCGTCACTGTGTGACTGACCCCTCGATAGTGCGGCCCTGTCACTGTGTGACTGACCCCTCGATAGTGCAGCCCCGTCACTGTGTGACTGACCCCTCGATAGTGCGGCCCCGTCACTGTGTGACTGACCCCTCGATAGTGCAGCCCTGTCCCTGACTGTCTGGCCCCTCGATAGTGCGGCCTGTCACTGTGTGACTGACCCCTCGATAGTGCAGCCCCGTCACTGTGTGACTGACCCCTCGATAGTGCGGCCCCGTCACTGTGTGACTGACCCCTCGATAGTGCGGCCCCGTCACTGTGTGACTGACCCCTCGATAGTGCAGCCCTGTCCCTGACTGTCTGGCCCCTCGATAGTGCGGCCTGTCACTGTGTGACTGACCCCTCGATAGTGCAGCCCCGTCACTGTGTGACTGACCCCTCGATAGTGCAGCCCTGTCACTGTGTGACTGACCCCTCGATAGTGCGGCCCCGTCACTGTGTGACTGACCCCTCGATAGTGCAGCCCTGTCACTGTGTGACTGACCCCTCGATAGTGCGGCCCCGTCACTGTGTGACTGACCCCTCGATAGTGCGGCCCTGTCACTGTGTGACTGACCCCTCGATAGTGCGGCCCTGTCACTGTGTGACTGACCCCTTGATAGTGCGGCCCTGTCACTGTGTGACTGACCCCTCAACAGTGCAGCCCTGTCACTGTGTGACTGACCCCTCGATAGTGCCGCCCTGTCACTGTGTGACTCTGACCTCTCGATAGTGCGGCCCTGTCACTGTGTGACTCTGACCTCTCGATAGTGCGGCCCTGTCACTGTGTGACTCACTGACCCCTCGATAGTGCGGCCCTGTCACTGTGTGACTGACCCCTCGATAGTGCGGCCCTGTCACTGTGTGACTGACCCCTCGATAGTGCAGCCCGTCACTGTGTGACTGACCCCTCAACAGTGCGGCCCTGTCACTGTGTGACTCTGACCTCTCGATAGTGCGGCCCTGTCACTGTGTGACTCACTGACCCCTCGATAGTGCGGCCCTGTCACTGTGTGACTCTGACCCCTCGATAGTGCGGCCCTGTCACTGTGTGACTGACCCCTCGATAGTGCCGCCCTGTCACTGTGTGACTCTGACCTCTCGATAGTGCGACCCTGTCACTGTGTGACTGACCCCTCGATCGTGCGGCCCTGTCACTGTGTGACTCACTGACCCCTCGATAGTGCGGCCCTGTCACTGTGTGACTGACCCCTCGATAGTGCAGCCCTGTCACTGTGTGACTCTGACCCCTCGATAGTGCAGCCCTGTCACTGTGTGACTGACCCCTCGATAGTGCGGCCCTGTCACTGTGTGACTCTGACCCCTCGATAGTGCGGCCCCGTCACTGTGTGACTGACCCCTCGATAGTGCAGCCCTGTCACTGTGTGACTCTGACCCCTCGATAGTGCAGCCCTGTCACTGTGTGACTGACCCCTCGATAGTGCGGCCCTGTCACTGTGTGACTGACCCCTCGATAGTGCAGCCTGTCACTGTGTGACTGACCCCTCGATAGTGCAGCCCTGTCACTGTGTGACTGACCCCTCGATAGTGCGGCCCTGTCACTGTGTGACTGACCCCTCGATAGTGCGGCCCTGTCACTGTGTGACTGACCCCTCGATAGTGCAGCCCCGTCACTGTGTGACTGACCCCTCGATAGTGCGGCCCCGTCACTGTGTGACTGACCCCTCGATAGTGCAGCCCCGTCACTGTGACTGCACCCTTGATAGTGTGGCCCTGTCACTGTGACTGGCACATCACTGTCACCTATTCTAACCCTAATCCCCAGACGTTTCCTCTTTCCCCGTGTCTTTTATATTCCTCCTTTTCAAATCCTTATCCAGTTCCCTTTTAACTGATGTTGCAATCTCTCCATCAACAGCCCCTTGTGGTAAACCATTCCCTGTTCAAATAACTTTGTGTGTGAAAACATTTCTTCCAACTTCCCCATTCATTGTCCTAGTGATGATGCTCAGTCCGTGCCTCTTGTTAATGATTCACCAAACACTGGGGAAATCTCTCACTGTTCATCCTCGAAACCCTTCAGAATTCTGAAAACCACGAGTGCATTGCATCTTATTGCAGGTTCTAGGGACCGATATACATTATGATAAAATACTCCACAGGATATGACTGTTCCTGAGCACCTGGGCTGGGGAGGGGTGTGGGCAGGAGAGAAGTGTGCGCGGAGGGGAGCAGGCCACGGATGGATAGAGCGAGTGAACGGATGGATGAATGAATATTCTGGAGCTTTACTCAATTCTCATTGGGAATCGGGGATTGTTAATACAGAAAATCCTGAGGAGATCAAATCTGCGGGGAGAGTCCATGGTAATATATTTGACCCTGAAATGAGCTTCCGACCACATATCCGCACCATCACTAACACCGCCAATTCCCCCCGACCAACTCGGCCTCCAGACTGAAGTGAAACTTTTAGTCGTGTCTATTTTTTGACAAAAGGAAAAAAAGGAGAAAGGACTTGTATCGATAGTGAGAGGGCCAAAGGAAGGGCGGGGCCGATTCGCTCGTCTTGTGGAGGCCCAGGCACTAAATGAGCACTTTCCGTCTGTCTTCACTAAAGAGGATGTTGCAAATGTCACAGTAAAGGAGGAGGAGGTAATAGGAACATAAGATTAGGAGCAGGAGTCGGCCATTCGGCCCCTCGAGCCTGCTCCACCATTCAATAAGATCATGGCTGATCTTCGACCTCATCTCCACTTTCCCGCACTATCCCCATATCCCTTGATTCCCTTAATATTCAAAAATCTATCGGTCTCTGTCTTGCATATACTCAATGACTGAGCCTCCACAGCCCTCTGGGGTAGAGAATTCCAAAGATTCACCGCCCTCCGAGTGAAGAAATTTCTCCTCATCTCAGTCCAAAATGGCCGACCCCTTATTCTGAGACTATGTCCCCTGGTTCTAGACTCCCCAGCCAGGGGAAACATCCTCCCTGCATCTACCCTGTCAATCCCTGTAAGAATTTTGTATGTTTCATTGAGATCACCTCTCGTTCTTCTAAACTCTAGAGAATTCAGGCCTAGTCTACTCAATCTCTCCTCATAGGACAATCCCCCCATCCCAGGAACCAGTCTGGTGAACCTTCGTTGCACTCCCTCTATGACAAGTAGATCCTTCCTTAGGTAAGGAGACCAAAACTGTCCACAATACTCCAGGTGTGGTCTCACCAGGGCCCTGTATAATTGCAGTAAGACGTCTTTACTCTTATACTCAAATCCTCTTGTAATAAAGGCCAACATACCATTTGCTTTCCTAATTGCTTGCTGTATTGGCTGGGATAAAAATAGATAAAAAGAGGTACTAAAAAGGTTGGCAGTCCTCAAAGTAGAAATGTCCCCTGGTCCGGATGGGAGGCATCCTGGGTTACTGAGGGAAGCAAGGGGGAAATTGCGGAGGCTCTGGCCACTCTCTTCCAATCCTCCTTAGATATAGGAGTGGTTCCAGAGGACTGGAGGATATTGTACCCCTGTTTAAAAAAGGGGGCGAGGGATAAACCCAGCAACGACAGGCCAGTCAGCCGAATGTCAGTGGTGGGAAAACTGAGACATTCCAGGACAAAACTAATTGGCATTTGGAGAAATATGGACGAATAAATGAAAGTTAGCGTGGATTTTTTTAAAGGCAAATCATGTTTGACTAACTTGATCGAGTTCTTTGATGAAGCAATGGAGAGGGTTGATGAGGGTAATGCAGTTGATGTTGTGTAGATGGACTTTCAAAAGGCATTTGACAAAGTACATGATAGACTTGGGATTAAAGGGACAGAGGCAGTGTGGATAGGAAATTGGCTAAGGGACAGAAAGCAAAGAGTAGCGGTGAACGGTTGTTTCTCAGACTGGAGGGAAGTGCACAGTGGTGCTCCCCGGGGTCGGTATTAGGACCACTGCTCTTTTTGATGTATATTAATGACCTAGACTTGGGTATACGGGGCATAATTTCAAAGTTTGCAGATGATACAAAACTCAGAAATGTAGTAAACAATGAGGAGGGTAGCAACAGACTTCAGGAGGACACAGCCAGACTGGTGAAATGGGCAGACATGCGGCAGATGCAATTTAACACAGAAGTGTGAAGTGAAACATTCTGGTCGGAAGAATGAGGAGAGACAATATAAACTAAAGGGGACAATTTAACAGGGGAGCAGGAACAGAGCGACCCGGGGGGGGAACGGACACAAATCATTGAAGGTGGCGGGACAAGGTGAGCAGGCTGTTAAAAAGCACACGGGATCCTTGGCTTTATTCATAGAGGCACAGAGTACAAAAGCAAGGCAGTTAACCTAAACCTTTATAAATCACTGGTTAGGCCCCAGCTGGAGTATTGGGTCCAATTCTGGACACCGCACTTTAGGAAGGATGTCAAGGCCTGGGAGAGGGTGCAGAGGAGATTTACTGGAATGGTACCAGGGATGAGGGACTTCAGTTATGTGGAGAGGCTGGAGAAGCTGGGATTGTTCTCCTTAGAGCAGGGAAGGTTAAGAGGAGATTTGATAGAGGTGTTCAAAATCATGAAGGGCTTTGATAATAAGAATAATAAAGAGAAACGGTTTCGAGCGGCAGGAATGTCAGTAGCCAGAGGTCAGAGAGTGAAGGCGGCTGGCAAGTGAACCAGAGGCGACATGAGGAAATACTACTTTGACGCAGCGAGTGATGATCTGGAATGCACTGACTGAAAGGGTAGAGGAGGCAGACTCAATAACATTCAAAAGGGAACTGGATAAATACTTGAAGGGAAAAAAATGACAGGGCTCTGGGGAAAGAGCGGGAGAGTGGATTAATTGGAGCTCGTTCAACAAAAGGCCAGCACAAGCAGGACGGGCCGAATGGCCTCCTTCTGTGCGGTATGATACCATGTCTTCATGGCGTTTCAAAGCATTTCACAGGCAACTAAGTACTTATGAACTCTTCTTACTTATTTTATATGCAAATGAACATCCAATTTACATAGAGCAAGGTCCCACAATGAGATACAGAACCAGATAATGAAGGGTTTTGATAGAGTAAACAGGGAGAAAAGGTTTTCACTGGCAGGAGGGCCAGTAATCAGAGGACGCAGATTTAAAGTAATTGGAAAAAAAAGGGAAATGAGGAGAATTTTTTTTACACTGCATGGCACAACGATCTGGAACGCGCTGCCTGAATGGGCGGTGGCAGCAGATTCAACAGTAACTTTCAAAAGGGAATGGCACACAGTAAATACTTGAAGGGGAGAAAACTGTGGGGCTAGGGGGAGAGGGACTAATTGGAAGCTCTTTCAAAGAGCCGGCACAGGCACGATGGGCCGAATGGCCTCCTTCTTCTGTAATATTCTACAATAATCTGTTTTTATTGTTGATTGAGGCTTTGATATGGCCAAAAAAATGGCCAAGCCACTGGCGAGGCCCAACCAGAGACGGACCTGGGTGAGGATTGCAGAGCGAGCAGTGAGGCATAAAACCGGCAGCGAGCCTGTGTGTGGAGCGAGGCCTGACCAGAGACGGACCTGGGTGAGGATTGCAGAGCAAGCAGTGAGGCATAAAACCGGCAGCGAGCCTGTGTGTGGAGCGAGGCCCGACCAGAGACGGACCTGGGTGAGGATTGCAGAGCGAGCAGTGAGGCATAAAACCGGCAGCGAGCCTGTGTGTGGAGCGAGGCCCGACCAATTCAGCAGCGGGGGACAGAGGTAAAAAGTAATCAAAGTGTGACGTCAGCAGGAAGCAGGTAAGTGATTGGTTGGTGAGTATTTCTCTCTTTTTAAACTTTAACTCTGGTTTATAGTTTCTAAGGTCTCTCTGGTGTAGCGGGGACTGTTGGTAAACTATTTAACTGTAGTGTAATTAGTGGGATTGATTGATTTAATTTAAACTCAATTAATTAAAGGGTAAGTCATGGCAGGACAGCCCGGCCATGTGATCTGCTCCTCCTGCGATATATGGGAACTCAGGGACACTTCCTGTGTCCCTGACAACAACATGTGCAGGAAGTGCACCCAGCTGCAGCTACTGACAGACCGCATTGCGGTGCTGGAGCTGCGATTGGATGCATACTGGAGCGTTCACAATGCTCGGGACATCGTGAATAGCACGTTTAGGGAGTTGGACACACCACAGGTAGAGGTTGGACAGGAAGAAAGGGAACGGGTGACCAACAGGCAGAGGACTAGGCGCAGGCAGGTAGTGCAGGGGTCCCCTGTGGCCATCCCCCTCTCCAACAGATACACCACTTTGAGTACTGTTGGGGGGATGGCTTACCAGAGGAAGGCAGCAGCAGCCAACTTCCTGGCACCAGGGGTGGCTCTGCTGCACAGAATGGGAGGAAAAAGAGGGGTAGAGCTATAGTAATAGGGGATTCAATTGTAAGGGGAATAGATAGGCGTTTCTGCGGCCGCAAACGAGACTCCAGGATGGTGTGTTGCCTCCCTGGTGCAAGGGTCAAGGATGTCTCCGAGCGGCTCCAGAACATCTTGGAAGGGGAGGGTGAACAGCCAGTTGTCGTGGTGCATATAGGCACCAACGATATAGGTAAAAAGCGGGATGAGGTCCTAAAAGCAGAATATAGGGAGTTAGGAGGTAAATTAAAAAACAGGACCTCAAAAGGTAATAATCTCAGGATATCTACCAGTGCCACGTGCTAGTCAGAGTAGAAATAGAAGGATACTTCAGATGAATACGTGGCTAGAGGAATGGTGCCAGGGGGAGGGATTCAAGTTCCTGGGACATTGGAACCGGTTCTGGGGGAGGTGGGACCAGTTCAAACCGGACGGTCTGCATCTGGGCAGGGCTGGAACCGATGTCCTAGGGGGAGTGTTTGCTAGTGCTGTGGGGGAGGGTTTAAACTAAAATGGAAGGGGGTTGGGAACCTGAGCAGGGAGACAGAGGAAAGGGAAACGAGGATAAAAGCAAAAGATAGGAAGGAGAAAAACAAAAGTGGCAGTCAGAGAAATCAACGGTTTAAATCAAACGTGGCCACAGTAAATAATAATTCTAATAGGTCTAAGAGCGTTAAAAAAACAAGCCTGAAGACTTTGTGTCTTAATGCGAGGAGCATTTGTAATAAGGTGGATGAATTGGCTGCGCAAATAGAGGTAAACGAATATGATTTGGTTGGGATTACGGAAACGTGGCTCAAGGATGGCCAAGACTGGGAACTCAACATCCAGGGGTATTCGATATTCAGGAAAGATAGGCAAAAAGGAAAGGGAGGTGGGGTAGCATTACTGGTTAAAGAAGGGATTAACACAATTGTAATGAAGGATATTAGCTCTGATGATGTGGAATCTGTATGGGTAGAATTGAGAAATACTAAGGGGAAAAAAACATTAGTGGGAGTGGTATATAGACCTCCAAACAGTAAGGCAGAGGTTGGGGATGGCATTAAGGGGGAAATTAAAGAAGCGTGCCATAAGGGCACAGCAGTCATCATGGGTGACTTTAATCTACATATAGATTGGGCTAACCAAATTACTAACAATACTGTGGAGGAGGAATTCCTGGAGTGTTTACGGGATGGTTTCCTGGACCAATATGTCGAGGAACCAACCAGAGATCAGGCCATCTTACACTGGGTATTATGTAACGAGAAAGGATTAATTAGCAATCTTGTTGTACAAGGCCCCTTGGGTCGGAGCGATCATAATATGATCGAATTCTTCATTAAGATGGAGAATGAAGTAGTTGACTCAGAAACTAGGGTCCTCAATTTAAATAAAGGAAACTACGATGGTCTGAGGAGCGAGTTGGGTCGGATTGATTGGGGAATGGCACTCAAAGGGTTGACGGTGGATAGGCAATGGCAAACATTCAAAGACCGAATGGATGAACTACAGAAGTTGTTCATCCCAGTTTGGCATAAAAATAAAACAAAAAAGGTGACTCAACCGTGGCTAACAAGGGAAATTAGGGATAGCATAAGATCCAAGGAGAGGACATACAAATTGGCCAGAAAAAGCAATAATCCTGAGGATTGGGAGCAGTTTAGGATTCAACAAAGGAGGACACAGGGATTAATTAAGAAAGGGAAAATAGAATATGAGAGCAAGCTTGCAGGGAACATAAAAACTGACTGTAAAAGCTTTTATAGATGTGAAGAGAAAAAGATTGGTGAAGTCAAGCGTAGGTCCCTTGCAGTCAGAATCGGGGGAATTTATAATGGGGAACAAAGAAATGGCAGACCAACTAAATACATATTTTGGTTCTGTCTTCACAAAAGGATGACACAAATAACCTCCCAGAAATACCGGGGAATGTAGGGTCTGATGAAAGGGTGGAACTGAAAGAAATCAGTATTTGTAGGGAAATGGTGTTAGGAAAATTGATGGGACTGAAGGCCGATAAATCCCCAGGGCCTGATAATCTACATCCCAGGGTACTTAAGGAAGTGGCCCTAGAAATAGTAGATGCATTGCTGGTCATCTTCCAGAACTCAATAGACTCTGGAACAGTACTCATGGATTGGAGGGTAGCTAATGTTATCCCACTATTCAAAAAAGGTGGCAGAGAAAAAGCGGGGAATTATAGACCGGTAAGCCTGACATCGGTAGTGGGGAAAATGCTAGAGTCCATTATAAAACATGTAATAGCAGAGCACTTGGAAAGCAGTGACAGGATCGGACAAAGTTAACATGGATTTACAAAAGGTAAATCATGCTTGACTAATCTACTGGAATTTTTTGAGGATGTAACTGGTAAAATAGATAAGGGAGAACCAGTGGATGTGGTGTATTTGGACTTTCAGAAGGCTTTCGATAAGGTCCCGCATAAGAGATTAGCGTGCAAAATTAAGACACATGGGATTGGGGGCAAGGTATTGACTTGGATAGAGAACTGGTTGGCGGACAGAAAGCAAAGAGTGGGAACAGGTCATTTTCCGAGTGGCAGGCAGTGACTAGTGGGGTACCGCAGGGATCGGTCCGAGGACCCCAGCTGTTCACAATATATATTAATGATCTGGACGAGGGAATTGGATGTAATATCTCCAAATTTGCAGACGACACAAAGCTGGGTGGGAGGGTAAGCTGTGAGGAGGATGTCGGGAAACTCCAGTACGATTTGGACAGGTTGGGTGATTGGGCAGAAACATGGCAAATGCACTATAATGTGGATAAATGTGAGGTTATCCACTTTGGTGGCAAAAACAGGAAGGCAGATTATTTGAATGGCAATAGATTGGGAGAAGGGGAAGTGCAAAGAGACCTGGGTGTTCTTGTGCACCAGTCGCTGAAGGTAAGCATGCAGGTGCAGCAGGTGGTTAATGCGGCAAATGGTATGTTGGCCTTCGTAGCAAGAGGGTTTGAGTACAGGAACAAGGATGTCTTGCTACAGTTGTACAGGGCCTTGATGAGACCGCACCTTGAGTATTGTGTGCAGTTTTGGTCGCCTTATCTGAGGAAGGACGTTCTTGCCATGGAAGGACTGCAGCGAAGATTCACCAGGCTGATACCTGGGATGGCAGGAATGACGTATGAGGATTGTGTCGATTGGGCTTATACTCACTGGAGTTTAGAAGATTGAGAGGGGATCTCATCGAAACCTATAAAATTCTGTCAGGCCTGGACAGACTAGATGCTGGAAGGATGTTCCCGATGGTCGGGGAGTCCAGAACCAGGGGTCATAGTCTAAGGATAAGGGGTAAGCCATTTAGGACTGAAATGAGGAGGAACTTCTTCACCCAGAGAGTGGTGAACCTGTGGAATTCTCTGCCAGAGGGCGGTGGAGGCTAGTTCATTAAATATATTCAAAAAGGAGTTGGATATATTTCTTAAGGCTAAAGGGATCAAGGGATATGGGGAGAAGGCAGGGACAGGGTACTGAATTTGGATGATCAGCCATGATCTCATTGAATGGCGGAGCAGGCTCGAAGGGCCGAATGGCCTACTCCTGCTCCTATCTTCTATGTTTCTATGAGAACTCACCTGCTCTTCTCTTAAACAGTGCCCTGGAATCTTTTACATCCACCTGAGAGCAGACGTGGCCACAGTTTAAGATCTCATCCGAAAGACTGCCCCATCGACAGCGCAGCGCTCACTCAGTATTGCCCCGCCAACAGTGCAGAGCTCCCTCAGTATTGCCCCGCCGACAGTGCAGCGCTCCCTCAGTATTGCCCCGCCGACAGTGCAGCGCTCCCTCAGTATTGCCCCTCCGACAGCGCAGTGCTCCCTCAGTATTGCCCCGCCGACAGCGCAGCGCTCCCTCAGTATTGCCCCGCCGACAGTGTGGCGCTCCCGCAGTACTGGCACTGGGAGGGCCGACCTGGATTTTGTGCTCAAGTCTCTGCGGTGGGGCTTGAACCCACGACCTTGTGACTCAGAGGTGAACGTGCTACAGATGACACCAAATGGATACTAAAGACATCCCGAGAACCGACAAACATTTCCTACAATTGGACATCTAAAACAAAAATATTTAATCTTAATGCAAAGATTCCTTTTCCTGTGCAGGTCACAGTTCCTTTACGAGTGGGCCCCATAAAACGTCAAAGGACATTATCGTTGCCATGGATACAGGGTATCCTATAAACATGGCTTGTCTCCTGGAAATGATAGTCACCTGGCAACCAGCCACATCTGCTTCAGCGCAGTGTTTACTCACAGATTATTTAGCTTGTGAACTATGCCAACTATTTAAAAATGGGGAAGAGATAAATCCGGCAACTCCAGGCCCAACGTCGGTGGTGAGGAAACAATAATCCAAGACAAAATTACTTGTCACTTGGGAATGTATGGGCTAATAAATGAAAGTCAGCACAGATTTGTTAAAGGCAAATCGTGTTTGACTAACTTGATGGAGTTCTTTGATGAAGTAGTGGAGAGGGTTGATGAGGGTTTTTTTTAAATTCGTTTATGGGATGTGGGCATTGCCCATCCCTAATTGCCCTTGAGAAGGTGGTGGTGAGCCGCCTTCTTGAACCGCTGCAGTCCGTGTGGTGAAGGTGCTCCCACAGTGCTGTTAGGGAGGGAGTTCCAGGATTTTGACCCAGCGACGATGAAGGATCGGCGATATACTTCCAAGTCAGGATGGTGTGCGACTTCAGAGGGGAACTTGGAGGTGGTGGTGTTCCCATGCGTCTGCTGCCCTTGTCCTTCTAGGTGGAAGCAGTCGTGGGTTTGGGAGGTGCTGCCGAAGAAGCCTTGGCGAGTTGCTGTAGAGCATCTTGTAGATGGTACACACTGCAGCCACGGTACGCCGATGGTGGAGGGAGTGAATGTTTAAGGTGGTGGATGGGGTGCCAATCAAGCGGGATGCTTTGTCCTGGATGGTGTCGAGCTTCTTGAGTGTTGTTGGAGCTGCACTCATCCAAGCAAGTGGAGGAGTATTCCATCACACTCCTGACTTGTGCCTTGTAGATGGTGGAAAGGCTTTGGGGAGTCAGGAGGTGAGACACTTGCCGCAGAATACCCAGCCTCTGACCTGCTCATGTTGCCACAGTATTTATGTGGCTGGTCCAGTTAAGTTTCTGGTCAATGGTGACCTCCAGGATGTTGATTGTGGGGGATTCGACAATGAATGTCAAGGGGAGGTGGTTAGACTCTCGTTTGTTGGAGATAGTCATTACCTGCCACTTGTCAGCCCAAGCCTGAACATCGTCCAGGTCTTGTTGCATGCGGGCATGGACTGCTTCATTATCTGAGGAGTTGTGAATGGCGCTGAACACTGTGCAGTCATCAGCGAACATCCCCATTCTATTTCTGACCGTATGTTGGAGGGAAGGTCATTGATGAAGCAGCTGAAGATGGTTGGGCCTAGGACACTGCCCTGAGGAACCCCTGCAGCGATGTCCTGGGGCTGTGATGATTCACCTTCAACCACCACAACCATCTTCCTTTGTGCTAGGTATGACTCCAGCCAGTGGAGAGTTTTCCCCGATTCCCATTGGCTTCAGTTTTACGAGGGCTCCTTGATGCCTCACTCGGTCAAATGCTGCCTTGATGTCAAGGGCAGTCACTCTCACCTCACCTCTGGAATTCAGCTCTTTTGTCCATGTTTGGACCAAGGCTGTAATGAGGTCAGGAGCCGAGGGGTCTTGGCGGAACCCAAACTGGGCATCAGTGAGCAGGTTTTTAGTAAGTGCCGCTTGATAGCACTGTCGATGACACCTTATGCTGCTGATTGAGAGTAGACTGATGAGGCGGTAATTGGCCAGGTTGGATTTGTCCTGCTTTTTGTGGACAGGGCAGTTTTCCACATTGTCGGATAGTTGCCAGTTATAGCTGCACTGGAACAGCTTGGCTAGAGTCGCAGATAGCCGGGATGTTGTCGGGGCCCATAGCCTTTGCTGTATCCAGTGCACTCAGCCGTTTCTTGATATCACGTAGAGTGAATTGAATTGGCTGAAGATTGGCTTCTGTGATGGTGGGGACCTCAGGAGTAGGCCGATATGGATCATCCACTCGGCACTTCTGGCTGAAGATGGTTGCAAACGCTTCAGCCTTGTCTTTTGCACTCATGTGCTGGGCTCCACCATCATTGAGGATGGGGATATTCATGGAGCCTCCGCCTCCCGTTAGCTGTTTAATGGTCCACCACCATTCACGACTGGATGTGCCAGGACTGCAGAGCTTTGATCTGATCCGTTGATTGTGGGATCGCTTAGCCCTGTCTATAGCATGCTGCTTCCGCTTTTTAGCATGCATGTAGTCCTGTGTTGCAGCTTCCCCAGGTTGGCACCTCATTTTTAGGTACGCCTGATGAACCAGGGTTGGTCCCCTGGCTTGATGGCAATGGTAGTGCGAGGGATATGCCGGGCTATGAGGTTACAGACTGTGGTGGAATACAATTCTGCTGCTGCTGATGGCCCACAGCGCCTCATGGATGCCCAGTTTTGAGCTGCTCGATCTGTTCTGAATCTATCCCATTTAGCACGGTGGTAGTGCCACACAACACAATGGAGGTTGTCCTCAGTGTGAAGACGGGACTTCGTCTCCACAATGACTGTGCGGTGGTCACTACTACCAATACTGTCATGGACAGATGCATCTGTGACAGGTAGATTGGCGAGGACGAGGTCAAGTAGGTTTGTCCCCTCGTGTTGGTTCTCTCACCACCTGTCGCAGGCCCAGACTGGCAGTTATGTCCTTCAGGACTCAGCCAGCTCGGTCAGTAGTGGTGCTACCGAGCCACTCTTGGTGATGGACATTGAAGTCCCCCACCCAGAGTACATTCCGTGCCCTCGCTACTCTCAGTGCTTCTTCCAAGTGGTGTTCAACATGGAGCAGTACTGATTCATCAGCTGAGGGAGGGCGGTAGGTGGTGATCAGCAGGAGGTTTCCTTGCCCGTGCTTGACCTGAAGCCATGAGACTTCATGGGGTCCGGAGTCAATGTTGAGGACTCCCAGGGCCACGCCTTCCTGACTGTATACCACTGTGCCACCACCCCTGGTGGGTCTGTCCTGCCAGTGGGACAGGACATACCCAGGGATGGTGATGGAGGAGTTTGGGACATTGGCTGAAAGGTACGATTCTGTGAGTATGATTATGTCAGGCTGTTGCTTGACTAGTCTGTGGGACAGCTCTCCCAATTTTGGCACAAGTCCCCAGATGTTAGTGAGGAGGACTTTGCAGGGTCGACTGGGTAGTGCAGTTGATGTTGTGTATATGGACTTTCAAAAGGCAATTGTCAAAATACCACAATAGACTTGTTCACAAAATTAATACCCATGGGATGGGATTAAAGGGACAGAGGCAGTGTGAACAAGAAATTGGCTAAGGGACAGAAAGCAGAGAGTAGTGGTGAACGGTTGTTTCTCAGACTGGCGGGAAGTGTACAGTGTTTTCCCGGGGTCAGTATTAGGACCACTGCTCTTTTTGATGTATTTTAATGACCTGGATTTGGGTATACGGGGCATAATTTCAGAGTCTGCAGATGATACAAAACTCAAATGTAGTAAACAGTGAGGAGGATAGCAACAGACTTCAGGAGGGCACAGCCAGACTGGTGAAATGGGCAGACATGCGGCAGATGCAATTTAACACAGAAGTGTGAAGTGATACATTCTGGTCGGAAGAATGAGGAGAGACAATATAAACTAAAGGGGACAATTTAACGGGGGAGCAGGAACAGAGAGACCCGGGGGTGAACGGACACAAATCATTGAAGGTGACGGGACAAGGTGAGCAGGCTGTTAAAAAGCACACGGGATCCTTGGCTTTATTCATAGAGGCACAGAGTACAAAAGCAAGGCAGTTAACCTAAACCTTTATAAAATCACTGGTTGGGCCCCAGCTGGAGGATTGTGTCCAATTCTGGACACCGCACTATAGGAAGCCTTTGGGACTGCACAGTTTAAAACAAAACACGATTAAAAATGTTTTTATTTCAGGAATAAACAAGATAAAAATCAACCATCAGAATGATCACAAAGCACAATCTTGCTTTTGGTTATCAGGCTGATCAGGAATGGACTGAAAAACATTTAAAGCGAGCCTCGTTTATCACAAGTTGCAAACTGATCATCGCAAGCCGGAAGGTTTCATACATCGAGCCCTGTGTCAGCAGAACACATCACTGCAACAGCTCGACCGACACGCTCTGCAGCCAAGACACAGTTCACAACATACGGAACAAATCCTACCCACTACATCCCAAACAAAGGGGAGCGCTAGATCGCTCCGTCCCTCTCCACCAGCACTGGGCCTGGAGCCAGGGGCCCAGGTGCAAACTCCTGAAGTATCTGTATCAGATTTTATACACAGCCCACTGCTTTTGCTAGATCAAATATCAACCATCCCAGTTAACATGGAAACTGGTTTGTACAGCTCCCTAGACCTGGACAAGTGTTTCAAAGTGAAAGGCAGTAGCTCACTAGACTGTTTGCACGAATGTTCCATGACATGCACACACTGACTCCCCTCAACTGACTCAACACACACTGCTCTTCTTCCAATAGTGCCATGGGATATTTCACATCCAGCTGAGGGGGCAGACGGGGCCTCGGTAAAACGTCTCATCCCGAAAGACGGCAACTCCGACAGTGCGGCGCTCCCTCAGTACTGCCCCTCCGACAGTGCGGCGCTCCCTCAGTACTGCCCCCCCGACAGTGCGGCGCTCCCTCAGTACTGTCCCTCCGACAGTGCAGCACTCCCTCAGTACTGCCCCTCCGACAGTGCGGCGCTCCCTCAGTACTGCCCCTCCGACAGTGCGGCGCTCCCTCAGTACTGCCCCTCCGACAGTGCGGCGCTCCCTCAGTACTGCCCCTCCGACAGTGCGGCGCTCCCTCAGTACTGCCCCTCCGACAGTGCAGCACTCCCTCAGTACTGCCCCTCCGACAGTGTGGCGCTCCCTCAGTACTGCCCCCCCGACAGTGCGGCGCTCCCTCAGTACTGTCCCTCCGACAGTGCAGCACTCCCTCAGTACTGCCCCTCCGACAGTGCAGCGCTCCCTCAGTACTGCCCCTCCGACAGTGCAGCACTCCCTCAGTACTGCCCCTCCGACAGTGCAGCACTCCCTCAGTACTGCCCCTCCGACAGTGCAGCGCTCCCTCAGTACTGCCCCTCCGACAGTGCGGCGCTCCCTCAGTACTGCCCCTCCGACAGTGCGGCGCTCCCTCAGTACTGCCCCTCCGACAGTGCAGCACTCCCTCAGTACTGCCCCTCCGACAGTGCAGCGCTCCCTCAGTACTGCCCCTCCGACAGTGCGGCGCTCCCTCAGTACTGCCCCTCCGACAGTGCGGCACTCCCTCAGTACTGCCCCTCCGACAGTGCAGCGCTCCCTCAGTACTGCCCCTCCGACAGTGCAGCACTCCTTCAGCACTGCCCCTCCGACTGTGCGGCGCGGCGCTCCCTCAGTACTGCCCGTCCGACTGTGCAGCGCTCCCTCAGTACTGCCCCTCCGACACTCCCTCAGTACTGCCCCTCCGACAGTGCAGCGCTCCCTCAGTACTGCCCCTCCGACAGTGCAGCACTCCTTCAGCACTGCCCCTGACTGTGCGGCGCGGCGCTCCCTCAGTACTGCCCGTCCGACAGTGCAGCGCTCCCTCAGTACGGCCCCTCCGACAGTGCAGCGCTCCCTCAGTACTGCCCCTCCGACAGTGCAGCACTCCCTCAGTACTGCCCCTCTGACAGTGCAGCGCTCCCTCAGTACTGCCCCTCCGACAGTGCAGCGCTCCTTCAGTACGGCCCCTCCGACAGTGCAGCGCTCCCTCAGTACTGCCCCTCCGACAGTGCAGCGCTCCCTCAGTACTGCACTGGAATGTCAGCCTAGATTTTTGTGCTCAAGTCTCTGGAGTGGGACTTGAACCCACAACCTTCTGACTCAAAGGCAAAAAGTGCTAACCACTCAGCCATGGCGAACGCCTAAAATGATACGGCATGGATTATGGGCAGTGGGGCCTGTGGTGACGCAAGAGTGTGCACGCGGGTAGGGGAGGGGGTAGGGGGCGGGCGGAGGGCTGTGCCTCAGGCTATTCCCAGGGAGGTGGTGTAATGTCACAAAAATGCTTCAGTGAAATTTAAACAGGGTTTTGTCTCAGTGATTGACAGTTTCTTGCTCCCAAACCAGCCTCCCCACCCATCTGATTAACCGTCTTTCAGGTAAAGCAAGCTAAAATGTTGTTCCTCTGCAAGATATAAAAGACTTCACAGATAATACAATGCTCCAGATTAATTTCCCCACCCTTTATATCATAAAACACAACTTCAAACACTAAGCAACAGCGGCTGGAGGCTTGACTGTGTAAAACCTCTCAGAACAGGCCCTGCTCACTGCTCAGAGAGACGCTGCTCCTTTCTATCCAAGGCAATGAGAGAGCATGAGGGCCATGTATCCCCGATTCTTCAGAACACGGATCCCACCGCTTCCGATCAACAGCAAATTACTGCAAGATACTGGAAAGGCCAGTATGAACCCCTGCAGCACCCGTTCCCAACTTTAAAAGTTTCAGAAAAACATTTTGCTACTCGCTTGCAATATATCGACATCATCCGTTGTGTTAAACGGTGTTTGGTACGGTTAGAATCTGTGCTACCACCAGGGGACGGCGTGCGTGACAATGTTTTGTTGACTGCAGGGTTGGGTGTTCAAGCAAACTTTCACCTGCACCTGGGAAGAGGATGGAGAAGGCAAACAAGGGGCAGAATCGTTGCGAATGAACAGCCTCATGCCCCACAGTGACAGGCTCAGCTACTGTACACCACCGAGCCAAGGCTGCTCTTTTGTTAGGAGAGCTAGTTTGAGGGAGAAACAGAGATATCGTGTGAAGAAGAGGGAGACTCACCTTTCACACAATGTCACCTCACCTGGATCCAACACCTGCAGTTCACCACCTCTCCCGATGGAAATGCTGAATTCCAGTTATACAGCAGAGCTCCCGATCCAGAGAGGAGCAGAGGATCGCATCTCTACTGACACTGGAGGGCAGATCAGGTGATAAACACAACACACAAACACTGCAGGAGCCTCTCACCACCCAGCATCAACACTATCGACACGCTCAGCACATCCCATCCACACCCAGGAGAGGGGGAGGGAGAGCGAGCGAGCCAGAGAGAGAGGGGGAGGAGAGCGAGCGAGCCAGAGAGAGAGGGAGGGAGAGCGAGCGAGCCAGAGAGAGGGGGGGAGGGAGAGCGAGCGAGCCAGAGAGAGAGGGGGAGGGAGAGCGAGCGAGCCAGAGAGAGAGGGGGAGGGGAGAGCGAGCGAGCCAGAGAGAGAGGGGGAGGGAGAGCGAGCGAGCCAGAGAGAGAGGGGGAGGGAGAGCGAGCGAGCCAGAGAGAGAGGGGGGAGGGAGAGCGAGCGAGCCAGAGAGAGAGGGGGAGGGAGAGCGAGCGAGCCAGAGAGAGAGGGGGAGGGAGAGCGAGCGAGCCAGAGAGAGAGGGGGAGGGAGAGAGCGAGCGAGCCAGAGAGAGAGGGGGAGGGAGAGCGAGCGAGCCAGAGAGAGAGGGGGAGGGAGAGCGAGCGAGCCAGAGAGAGAGGGGGAGGGAGAGCGAGCGAGCCAGAGAGAGAGGGGGAGGGAGAGCGAGCGAGCCAGAGAGAGAGGGGGAGGGAGAGCGAGCGAGCCAGAGAGAGAGGGGGAGGGAGAGCGAGCGAGCCAGAGAGAGAGGGGGAGGGAGAGCGAGCGAGCCAGAGAGAGAGGGGGAGGGGAGAGCGAGCGAGCCAGAGAGAGAGGGGGAGGGAGAGCGAGCGAGCCAGAGAGAGAGGGGGAGGGAGAGCGAGCGAGCCAGAGAGAGAGGGGGAGGGAGAGCGAGCGAGCCAGAGAGAGAGGGGGAGGGAGAGCGAGCGAGCCAGAGAGAGAGGGGGAGGGAGAGCGAGCGAGCCAGAGAGAGAGGGGGAGGGAGAGCGAGCGAGCCAGAGAGAGAGGGGGAGGGAGAGCGAGCGAGCCAGAGAGAGAGGGGGATGGGAGAGCGAGCGAGCCAGAGAGAGAGGGGGAGGGAGAGCGAGCGAGCCAGAGAGAGAGGGGGAGGGAGAGCGAGCGAGCCAGAGAGAGAGGGGGAGGGAGAGCGAGCGAGCCAAGAGAGAGGGGGAGGGAGAGCGAGCGAGCCAGAGAGAGAGGGGGAGGGAGAGCGAGCGAGCCAGAGAGAGAGGGGGAGGGAGAGCGAGCGAGCCAGAGAGAGAGGGGGAGGGAGAGCGAGCGAGCCAGAGAGAGAGGGGGGAGGGAGAGCGAGCGAGCCAGAGAGAGAGGGGGAGGGAGAGCGAGCGAGCCAGAGAGAGAGGGGGAGGGAGAGCGAGCGAGCCAGAGAGAGAGGGGGAGGGAGAGCGAGCGAGCCAGAGAGAGAGGGGGAGGGAGAGCGAGCGAGCCAGAGAGAGAGGGGGAGGAGAGCGAGCGAGCCAGAGAGAGAGGGGGAGGGAGAGCGAGCGAGCCAGAGAGAGAGGGGGAGGGAGAGCGAGCGAGCCAGAGAGAGAGGGGGAGGGAGAGCGAGCGAGCCAGAGAGAGAGGGGGAGGGAGAGCGAGCGAGCCAGAGAGAGAGGGGGAGGGAGGAGCGAGCGAGCCAGAGAGAGAGGGGGAGGGAGAGCGAGCGAGCCAGAGAGAGAGGGGGAGGGAGAGCGAGTGAGCCAGAGAGAGAGGGGGAGGGAGAGCGAGCGAGCCAGAGAGAGCGGGGGAGGGAGAGCGAGCGAGCCAGAGAGAGAGGGGGAGGGAGAGCGAGCGAGCCAGAGAGAGAGGGGGAGGGAGGAGAGCGAGCGAGCCAGAGAGAGAGAGGGAGGGAGAGAGCGAGCGAGCCAGAGAGAGAGAGAGAGAGGGAGGGAGAGCGAGCGAGCCAGAGAGAGAGAGAGAGAGAGAGAGAGAGAGAGAGAGAAACAAAAAATGGGAAAATATTCGCTTGTTTCATTGACTTCAAGAAAGCCTTTGACTCTATCTGGCACGAAGGGCTCTATTATAAACTTCTTCAGTGTGGAATAGGGGGCAAAGTCTATGACCTTATTAAATCGATGTATCTGAAAAATAAATGCGGTGTCAAAATTGGAGACAAACGCACCGGTTTCTTCACCCAGAGAAGAGGCGTCCGGCAGGGCTGCAATTTGAGCCCGACCCTGTTCAACATATACATAAATGAATTAGCAGACATGCTGGAGAAAAGCGAGTCACCGGGTCTCTGTCTCCTGGATGGAGAAGTGAAATCCCTGTTCTATGCGGACGACCTGGTTCTGCTGTCTCCCACAGAACAGGGATTACAGCAACAAACTAGACCTACTCGACAAATACTGCCAAAATTGGGCCCTAACAGTAAATCTAAAAAAAAACCAACATCATGATTTTTCAAAAAAGGCCAGGTGTCAGGAAAACAAATACCACTTTACTCTCAGTGATACCATCATAGGACACACTATGAGCTACACTTACCTTGGTCTAACCATTACAACATCAGGGAGCTTCAGCATAGCAGTGAATGCACTAAAAGAAAAAGCCCGAAGAGCCCTATATGCAATAAAAAGAAAATTCTACAACATCCAAATCCCAATCAAAATCTGGCTCAAAATATTTGACAGCATAATCCTGCCCATTGCGCTGTACGGTAGTGAAGTATGGGGCCCGCTCAATCACCATAGCTACACTAAATGGGAAAAACACACAATAGAAGCCCTACATGCAGAATTTTGCCGAAGCATTCTTCGCACCCAAAGGAAAACACCAACAAATGCATGCAGAGCCAAACTAGGCAGATACCCACTGATAATAAACATCCACAAACGAGCACTAAACTTCCTAAATCACCTCAAATCTAGCTCCCCAGACACCCTTCATTTTAAAGCCTTCCAGACCCAAGAGCTAAACCCAGAAAAGAGTCCCCTGAGTCAGCTGCTACTGAAACTAAGTACTCCTACTCAGCCGGACCCTGACCAGTCCCAGACCAACACTGCCATCCAAACACCAATCCGAGTGAACCAAATCATTAAACAATGCAAAGAAACCTACCTGGAACATTGGAACAATGTAACCGAAAGCCAAAGCAGATTAGAATGTTACCAGGCCCTAAAAAGAGAATATAAACTGGCAGACTATCTCTTGACCATCAGAGACACAAAACAGAGACAGACCCTCACTAGGTACAGACTAAGCGACCACCAACTGGCAATTGAAAAAGGAAGATACAAGAAATCCTGGCAGCCTAGAGAGAATAGAATATGTGATCAATGTCTGGCCGGCGAGGTTGAGACAGAGATGCATTTCCTCCTAAAATGCGAAAAATTCAACACAACAAGAAACATATTATTTGACAAGCTCAGCCAAACAACCCCAGATTTCAAAGAATTGGATGACCTGTCAAAATTAAGATTAGTCCTGGGAGGAGACAGGCCATACCTTGGGGCCAAATATGTAACAACATGTCACAACCTGAGGACTGTTTAAAATTAATACTGAATGTACCCAACGATGTTCAACGACTTTAAATTAATATTGTTTAAACTAATATTGTATGTACCCAACGAAGGTCAAAATTGTTTGACACCTACAGAATGTTGGAAAACTGTTATGTAAGCTTTGGCAATATGGTTCCCTGTAAACTTTCATGCCAATAAAGCATTTGAATTGAATTGAATTGAGAGAGAGAGAGAGAGAGAGAGGGGGAGGGAGAGTGAGCGAGCCAGAGAGGGGGGGGAGGGAGAGAGAGAGAGAGCCAGAGAGAGAGGGAGGGAGGGAAGGCGAGCGAGCCAGAGAGAGAGAGAGAGAGAGAGAGAGCCAGAGAGAGAGGGAGGGAGGGAAGGCGAGCGAGCCAGAGAGAGAGAGAGAGAGAGGGAGGGAGGGAAGGCGAGCGAGCCAGAGAGAGAGAGAGAGAGAGGGAAGGCGAGCGAGCCAAAGAGAGAGAGAGAGAGAGAGCCAGAGAGAGAGGGAGGGAGGGAAGGCGAGCGAGCCAGAGAGAGAGAGAGAGAGAGAGGGAGGGAGGGAAGGCGAGCGAGCCAGAGAGAGAGAGAGAGAGAGGGAAGGCGAGCGAGCCAGAGAGAGAGAGAGAGAGCCAGAGAGAGAGGGAGGGAGGGAAGGAAGGCGAGCGAGCCAGAGAGAGAGAGAGAGAGAGAGAGGGAGGGAGAGCAAGCCAGAGGAACAATATTACATGGACACAGATCCTCCTCAGTCTGGCCTCTCCACTGATGACACAGGCAGTAAGCCAAGCTCCATGAGCTTTATTTACTAAACAATTCAAACTTCAATTCAACAGGTTTCAAGTGAGGCTCGGCAAAGCAAACAGCCCTGTGCGCAGGTCAAGGGTAGAAAACAGCCAAAACACTCCTGGCCGGCCTCCCACATTCTCCCCTCCGTAAACTCGAGCTCACCCAACATGCGGCTGCTGCCCGTGTCCTAACTCACACCAATTCCCGTTCACCCATCACCCCTGTGCTCGCTGGCTTGCATTGGCTCCCGGTTAAGCAACGCCTCGATTTAAAAATTCTCATCCTTGTTTTCAAATCCCTCCATGGCCTCGCCCCTCCCCATCTCTGTAACCTCCTCCAGCCCCACAACCCTCAATCTCCGCACTCCTCTAATTTCTGCCCTCGAGCATCCCCGATTTTAATCGCTCTACCACTGGCATCCGTGCCTTCAGCTGCCGGGGTCCAAAATTCTGGAATTCCCTCCCTAAACCTCTCCGCCTCTCTCCTCCTTTAAACATCCGCCCTAATTTCTCTTTTTGTGGCTTGGTGTCAATTTTTTTTTATATCACTCCTGTGAAGCACCTTGGGATGTTTTACGACATTAAGGGCGCTGTATAAATGCAAATTGTTGTTGCAGATGTTGGAAATCTGAACCAACAACAGACATCACTGCAGATATTCAGCAGCCCAGGCAGCATTGTGGAGAGAACGGAAGGCAATGTGCGGGGTATAGACCCATCCGCTGGAGCAAACTGCATCACTTGAAACGACAAATGTTGGCCTCTCCACGGCTGCTGAGGGTTATCAACATGAGGGTATGTACCCGACATCACATGATTCAACAACACACACACACACACACACACAAACTGAAACAAGCAGGGAGCGAGCCGGCACGCAGGCGGGGAGCGAGCCGGCACGCAGGCGGGGAGCGAGCCGGCACGCAGGCGGGGAGCGAGCCGGCACGCAGGCGGGGAGCGAGCCGGCACGCAGGCGGGAGCGACAGAGGGGCTCGGGGGTGCGTGGACAGAGGCACGGGCACACGCATTCCCTCGTCTGATATAAAGGTGTCACCCCATCCTCGACCACCTGTTTAAAGTAGGACAACCTGTGTCAGACCAGAATGGAGCCTTTCACCACGAGGAGCCACAGAGCCAGAGACTGGAACACCATCCAAAAGGGAACTGGATAAGAATTTGAAAAGACAATTACAAATGGATACAGGAAAAGGGATGGCGCGAGTTGTGGATTCGATGGGCCGAATCACCTCCTCTGTGCTGTAGTTTCTATAAAATG